>NC_052307.1:60248000-60565500 GCF_016432855.1 Salvelinus namaycush | reverse complement strand
CCCTATGCCAACTGAGCTATATGATAACCAAGTCAAGTCCTCCGTGCTTTAGCCATAGGCTGTGCCTGCTGTTAGACTCCTGGCTGGCCTGCTGGCTGGCTATAGAGATGGGGATGAGATAAATGACTGGTAGTGATTGGAGCACACTAAGAAGGTCAGAGGATTAGTTACACACCTGCTAAATGACTTCTAGGTAAAGACTGAGGCCCTCTGTTCATTATATCACAGCAGCCAATAGAAGCACATACAACATTATGGCCACATATACTGAGTATACCGAACATTAGGAACACCTTCCTAATATTGAGTTGCATCCCCCCCTTTGCCCTCAGAACAGCCTCAATTTCGGGGCATGGACTACAAGGTGTCGAAAGCGTTCCACAGGGATGCTATCCCATGTTGATACCCAATGCTTCCCACAGTTGTGTCAAGTAAGCTGAATGGCCTTTGGGTAGAGGACCATTCTTGATACACACAGGAAACTGTTATGTAAAAAACAAAAAAGAGCAGTGTTACAGTTGTTGACACAAACCGGTGCACCTGGCACCTACTACCATACTCCGTTCAAAAGCACTTCAATCTTTTGTCTTGCCCGTTCACCCCCTGAATGGCACACATACACAATCCATGTCAATTGTTTTAAGGCTAAAAAATCCTTCTTTAACCTGTCTCCTCCCTGATTGAAGTGGATTTAACAAGTGACATCAATAAGGGATCATAGCTTTCACCTGGATTCACCTGGTAAGTGTTTGTCATGGAAAGAGCAGGTGTCCTTAATGTTTTGTACACTCAGTGTAGTCTTGGTGAAGGTCCTGGCTGCAGTGGTGATACACGTCTTCCTTCAGGAGTCAAATGCATCATATCATGCGTCTGCAACCATGATATTGCCTGAGACTGTGATAGTTACAGTATGGCTGTGCTATACTAACTTCGAAATGTTTCCATTTCCTTTTGATTCAAAATTACTTGAGGGGTATGGTCAGGGGGGCCCCTTTGGTTTTAGAAGTGGGGGGAGGGACATAACCTGGCGGGGGATCTGGAGTCCTCCCCCAGAATTTTTTGGGGCATCTAAAGCTCATTTCCTGTATTTTTACACAAGCTCGGTAAGAGATCATTATTAAATATGTTTAAATGATTAATAAGCCTGAACTAGATCAAAGTTAATTCAATAATACATATTGTGTTGCACCTTTAACCAATAGCCTAACAAAACTAAGACTTCTGATTGTCTTTATTAAGACATCCACTATATCAAATTTCAGCCAGCCCAAGTTGCCTGCACGCCCGTCCCCACCAGTCTAGTCAATAACTCAACTCTCTCCCAACACAATTTCCTTCCCAGTTCCCACCTTTATTTTTTTTTAATTCCCAAGAGAAAGGTTTGGAAACAACAAAAAATACACATACACATACACCTCAAATATACATTTACACACAGAAACCACAAATCCTCCATATAATTAATGTCATGGGCCTAATAGTACTGTAAAGCTCTTTTTACTTGCAAACAATATAGCTGGGTCACCCAGTCCTATCCCTAGGGGTCTACGGCCCTGCAGCACCCCAAACCAACACACCCCACTCAACTTTAGGATATTAGTGAAACATTAATTTATTGGTTTTGTGTGTGTTACGTAAAAGGCAAGAGTGACAACTCACAGGGCGGCAGACCCTGAGGGCCAGGACTGAGCAACCCAGCATCTAAGGATTGCCTAAATAAGTATCTCCCCAGACGTGGGCATGTTTTCAATACAGACTCCTTTAGTCATATTGTATTCCATATAAGGCATCCAGACCTTATGAAAGTTGCCCAGTATACCTTTAATCTTGTAATAAATCAAATCTGGTGATAGATAACTTGACATTGTGGGAGGATAACCAACCTTCCAATGAATTTCTTAGCAGCTATACATGTTTTATAGACGCTCTTATCCAGAGCGACTTACAGTATAGCAAGTGAATACATTTTCATACTTTTGTCTTTCTTCTCTGTACTGGTTCCCCGTGGGAATCCAACCCACAACCCTGGCGTTGCACGTACCATGCTCTACCAACTGAGCCACACAGCTTCGTTACACAGTTTCTTCAGATATTAGTCACCAGTATCAACATTTACAAACAAACGAAAACAGGAAGGAAGGGAGAATCTGTAGACATGCTGCAATAAAAGTACATACCAGAAATCAGCCAGCCTTCACAAGACAAACACATATGCAAATATGTCCCTTTTTGTGTTTAACACCTCCAGCAGAGGAATAACATTTCTGAGTGCATGATATTCAGTTTCACTGGCATATAGTACGTTCTGTGGATGGTCTTAAACTGCAGTAATTTATGTCTGAGATTATATGATCATGACTATGTATTCTAACATATCTGTATCCATTCATCATCATCAATAGCTTCTAACAGGTCTTCCTCACATTTTTGTTTTACATGTTTTGTGTCATTGCGAGAAGCCTCTATCAACCCTTGATACAGTTTGGAAATCAACTTTGGAGGTTTGTCAGACTGCCTTAAAATAGCATCTGTCTTGTCCAGTGTTTGCTGCACAGAGAGAATAAAGGGTTGTATCTGCAAAAATTCACCTCAGCTCTGTCACAGACTAGTCTTCCCTGGCTGCCTGACCCTGATGAGACCCCTGTCACTCTCTGATCCTTCTAAGATGAGGCATGACAAAGAATTACCTTGGTGTACATTTATGCATTATATTATTCAAGAATAGAATCAATGGTTCAATAATTGAAATGACCATTATTCCCAGGTCCCAGACTGTAGCTTTAAGCTTTAGCTGCTGTCCTGTAGGTACTGTAGGTCTACAATCAATTCAATATGGAACATTGTATCATTCACTGATATTGTTAATATACTGCAAAATTCACCTTGAGCTCCGTAGACTGGTCTTCCCTAGCTGTCTGACCCTGCAGGAACACCTGTCACCATAAGACATGATGAGCAGTGTCGTGTACTGACTGTGCACTAGAGGGCTGCATTCCTGCGGGATGCCAGCTGGACCTGCGGGTCCCGACAGAGATCATTTCGGCGCTGTCGGCATTTTTCATGCTGAGGGTGACCAGACAGACGGCTTTGGGTTGAAAGTATTGCTTTGTATGCGTTAGCCTACCTATTGTATTAAAAGCACATATTTTTTGCATTATTCTCACACAATTCGCTGCTTCAACATCAGTAGCCTACCTCTCCTAGTTGGGCGTGAGAGATCAAGTGCGGACTTATTGAAATAGAGTAGGCTGCCTACGTGGGCGGAGAATCACGTGGCAGTCAATTTAAATATGAAATTACTTTAAATATGATTAGACTAGTTTATTACAGTGTCTGTAAATAAATATTGATAATGGAAAAAAATGGAGGGCGCTCAACCAACGTGAGTCGAAGTGCAATCAAAAACTTTAATCATCATTGAAAAGGAAAAGGCTCAACGCGCACGTAGGTTAGGTTGCTACGGTGAGCGAGCGTTGCACCTTTTCATTTTCAATAGGTATTGATTACCCATTTATTTGTCTCTGCCAGAAAATTGTCCTCCTAAAAGGTAGGCTATATCCTATAGGCCTATGCAAAACGTAGGAAGTGTTGCTGTTATCATTCTTGCTGCTTCAAGTTCTGTAACCATACTGTCACGACTTCCGCCGAAGTCGGATCCTCTCCTTGTTCGGGCGGCGTTCGGCGGTCGACGTCACCGGCTTTCTAGCCATCGCCGCTCCATTTTTCATGTATCCATTTGTTTTGTCTTGTTCCCTGCACACCTGGTTTTCATTCCCCAATCAATCCATATGTATTTATTCCTCTGTTCCCCATCATGTCTTTGTGTAAGATTGTTTGTGTTACGTGTATTTTGGAATTGTGGATATTGTTACGCGCATTACTTTTAGTCTATGTTCCGTGATGGGGCACATTTTATGTTACTTTGTGCTGTCATTTTGGACCGGAATAAAAAGTGCGCCTGTTCACTACACTCTGCTCTCCTGCACCTGACTTCGCCTCCAATACACACTCCTAATGGAATCTTATACCTAACCATGGAGTCAGCAGGAGCAGGTACCCCGGTCAGAGCAGTCCAGGAACGCGTCCAGGAACACGCAGCTATGCTACATCATCTCGGTGCCATGATGGATCGCGTTGTCCAGACCATGGACCGCTGGGAGAAACAGGAAGTCTCTCCAGTGCCTCGACCAGCTCGGATCCAGCTCCAGTGGAATACATCTCTCCCTTCCCAGGGAGTATGAAGGACAGCCGCACAGTGCCAGGGGTTCCTTTTACAACTGGACCTATACCTGGCCACTGTTCACCCAGCTCCTTCAGGAAGGGAGAGAGTATCCGCCCTCGTCTCATGCCTCTCGGGGAGAGCTCTGGAGTGGCAAATGCCATGTGGGGAGAGGAAGACGCGGCGTTGGACCACTTCGAGGAGTTTACTCGCCGCTTCCGGGCCATCTTTGACCATCCACCCGAAGGTAAAGAGGCGGGTGAACGACTCTTCCATTTGAGGCAGGGGACGAGGAGCGCACAGGATTTCGCGCTGGAGTTCCGGACCTTGGCCTCCGGAGCAGGATGGAACGACAGGGCCCTCATCGACCACTATCGATGCAGCATACGTGAGGACGTCTGACGGGAGTTGGCCTGCAGGGATGCCACCACCACCTTAGACCAACTGGTGGATGTGTCCATCCGGTTGGATAACCTGCTGGTCATCCGTGGACGTCCTGAGGGGGCTCTGTCGGTTCCATCTCCCAGCACTCCCGCTCCGGTGCCTATGGAGTTGGGAGGGGCTGCGCATAGGGAGGCTGGAGGAGGGGCCTTCACGTGCACCATCTGTGGCCGCAGAGGGCACACTGCCGGTCGGTGCCGGGTTGGTCCCTCTGGGAGTCGAGGCAGCAGGCAGGGCACTCTGACGTCACCCCAGGTGAGTGTGCACCACTCTCATCCAGAGTCCTCTGTTGTCCACCTGTTTGTAACTGTTTGTTTCCCTGAGTTCTCCCCGCATTCCCAGCATAAGGCACTCGTCGATTCAGGCACAGCTGGGAATGTTTTTGACAGAACGTTAGCACTTCGTTAAGGGATCCCCATTATTCCTGTAGATAGACCTTTTCCGGTTCACGCTCTGGATAGTTGACCATTGGGGTCCGGGCTAATCAAGGCCACAATCTCCCTGGCCATGGAGACGCAGGGGGGTCACGATGAGAGAATCAGTCTTTTTCTCATTGACTCTCCTGCATTTCCCGTGGTACTAGGCCTTCCCTGGTTGGCTCGTCATAACCCCACCATTTCCTGGCAACAGAGGGCTCTCACGGGGTGGTCGCGAGAGTGCTCGGGGAGGTTTGTAGGGGTTTCCGTTGGTGCTACCCCGGTGGAAAGTCCAGACCAGGTCTCCACCGTGCGCATTCCCCCAGAATATGCTGATTTGGCTCTCGCCTTCTGTAAGAAGAAGGCGACTCAATTACCACCCCATCGACGGGGGGATTGTGCGACAAATCTCCTGGTAGACGCTGCACTTCCCAGGAGTCACGTGTATCCCCTGTCGCAAGCAGAGACGGTGGCTATGGAGACATATGTCTCCGAATCCCTGCGTCAGGGGTACATTCGGTACTCCACTTCACCCGCCTCCTCGAGTTTCTTTTTTGTGAAGAAGAAGGATGGAGGTCTGCGCCCGTGCATTGATTATAGAGGTCTCAATCAAATCATGGTGAGGTACAGTTTCCTGCTACCTCTTATCGCCACGGCGATTGAGTCGATGCACGGGGCGGGGCGCGCTTCTTCACTAAACTGGATCTCAGTAGTGCGTACAATCTGGTGCGTATCCGAGAGGGAGACGAGTGGAAGACGGCATTTAGTACGACCTCAGGGCATTATGAGTACCTCGTCATGCCGTACGGGTTGATGAATGCTCCATCAGTCTTCCAATCCTTCGTAGACGAGATTTTCAGGGACCTGCACTGGCAGGGTGTAGTGGTGTATATCGATGACATTCTGATATACTCCGCTACATGCGCCGAGCATGTGTCCTTGGTGCGCAAGGTACTTGGACGACTGTTGGAGCATGACCTGTACGTCAAGGCTGAGAAATGCCTGTTCTTTCAACAGTCCGTCTCCTTCCTAGGGTATCGTATTTCCACATCAAGGATGGAGATGGAGAGTGACCGCATTTCAGCCGTGCGTAATTGGCCGACTCCCACCACGGTAAAGGAGGTGCAGCGATTTTTAGGGTTTGCCAATTACTACCGGAGATTTATCCGGGGTTTTGGCCAGGTGGCTGCCTCCATTACCTCACTGCTGAAGGGGGGTCCTGTAAGTCTGCAGTGGTCGGTTGAGGCGGATAGGGCTTTTGGGCAGCTGAGAGCTCTGTTTACCTCGGCTCCCGTGCTGGCCCATCCGGATCCCTCTTTGGCGTTCATAGTGGAGCTGGACGCGTCAGAGGCTGGGATCGGAGCCGTGCTCTCTCAGCGCTCGGGCACGCCACCGAAGCTCCGCCCCTGTGCTTTCTTCTCGAAGAAGCTCAGCCCGGCGGAGCGGAACTATGATGTGGGGGACCGGGAACTGGTGGCTGTGGTTAACCTCTCTTGGGTACGTGAGACGTTAGCGTCCCACCTCTTCAACAGCCAGTGAAACTGCTGGGCGCCAAATTCAAATACAGAAATACTCATTATAAAGATTCAGAAAACAAAACATATTTTACATAGTTTTAAAGATGAACTTCTTGTGAATCCAACCACGGTGTCAGATTTAAAAAATGCTTTACGGCGAAAGCATACTTTACGATTATTTGAGAACATAACCCAGCAGACAAATCATTACAAACAGTAACCAGCCAAGTAGAAGAGTTACACAAGTCAGAAATAGAGATAAAATTAATCCCTTACCTTTGATGATCTTCATATGGTTGCACTCAGCAGACATTAATTTACTCAATAAATGTTCCTTTTGTTCGATAAAGTCTCTTTATATCCAAAAACCTCCGTTTTGTTCGCGCGTTTTCTTCAGTAATCCATAGGCTCAAACGCAGTCAAAACAGGCAGACAAAAAATCCAAATTGAATCTGTAAAGTTCATAGAAACATATGAAACAATGTTTATATTCAATCCTCAGGTTGTTTTTAGCCTAAATAATCGATAATATTTCAACCGGACAATAACGTTGTCAATATAAAAGATAAACAAGAAAGGCACTCTCTCGGTCGTGCGCATGAAAAAGCTCTGTGACACTTTAGGGTCCACTCATTCAGACTGCTCTTACTTCCTCATTTTTCAGAATACAAGCCTGAAACAATTTCTAAAGACTGTTGACATCTAGTGGAAGGCATAGGAACTGCAATTTGCGTCCTAAGTCAATGGATACTGTAATGGCATTGAATAGAAAACTACAAAACCAAAAAGAAACTGCTTCCCGAATGTTTTTTTCTCAGGTTTTCGCCTGCCAAATCAGTTTTGTTATACTCACATACACTATTTTAACAGTTTTGGAAACTTTAGAGTGTTTTCTATCCAAATCTACCAGTTATATGCATATCATATCTTCTGGGCCCGAGAAGCAGGCGGTTTAATTTGGGCATGCTTTTCATCCAAAATGCTGAATGCTGCCCCCTACCCTAGAGAAGTTAAGGCTTTGAAGGCGTGGAGACATTGGCTTGAGGGGGCTAAACACCCTTTCCTCATCTGGACTGACCACCGCAAACTGGAGTACATCCGGGCAGCTAGGAGACTGAATCCTCGTCAGGCAAGGTGGGCCATGTTCTTTACCTGTTTTGTGTTTACCCTGTCCTACAGACCAGGTTCCCAGACTGTTAAGGCAGACGCACTGTCCCGGCTGTATGACACAGAGGAGCGGCCCATGGATCAGACTCCCATTCTCCCGGCCTCCTGCCTGGTAGCGGCGGTCGTGTGGGAGCTGGACGCGGCCATTGAGCAGGCGTTGCGTACTGAGCCCGCTCCACTCCAGTGTCCCGTCGGACGTCAGTACGTTCCGTCTGCTGTCCGTGACCAGTTGATCTATTGGGCCCACACATCACCCTCCTCTGGTCATCCAGGGATCGGTCGGACGGTGCGCTGTCTGTCTGGGAAGTACTGGTGGCCCACCTTGGCTCGGGATGTGAGGGTTTATGTTTTTGCCTCCTGCTCTGTGTGCGCCCAGTGTAAGGCTCCTAGACACCTGCCCAGAGGTAAGCTACATCCCTTACCCGTTCCACAACGGCCTTGGTCACACCTGTTGGATGATTTTCTAACGGATCTTCCTCCCTCACAGGGGAACACCACAATCTTGGTCGTTGTGGATCGTTTCTCTAAGTCCTGTCGTCTCCTCCCTCTGCCCGGTCTCCCTACGGCCCTACAAACTGCGGAGGCCCTGTTTACACACATCTTCCGGCACTACGGGGTGCCTGAGGATATAGTGTCTGATCGGGGTCCCCAGTTCACTTCGAGAGTCTGGAGGGCGTTCATGGAACATTTGGGGGTCTCGATCAGCCTTACCTCGGGTTTCCACACCGAGATTAAGGGGCAGGTGGAGAGAGTGAACCAGGATGTGGGCAGGTTTCTGCGGTTTTATTGCCAGGACTGGCCGGGGGAGTGGGCGGCGTTCGTGCCCTGTGCAGAGATGGCGCAGAACTCGCTCCTCCACTAACCTCTCCCCCTTTCAGTGTGTATTGGGGTACCAGCCGGTTCTGGCACCGTGGCATCGGAGTCGGACCGAGGCTCCTGCGGTGGACGAGTGGTTCAGACGCACAAAGGAGACCTGGGAAGCCGCCCAGTCACCTCCAGCGCGGACCGTCACCGCAGTGAGGCCCCGGTGTTTGCACCAGGGGACAGGGTCTGGCTCTCGACCGGAAACCTGCCCCTCCGCCTGCCCTGCCGGAAGCTGGGCCCGCGGTTTGTGGGGCCATTCAAAGTCCCGAGGAGAGTGAACGAGGTATGCTACAGGTTACAGCTTCCCCTGGATTACCATATTAATCCCTTGTTCCTTGTGTCTCTCAGGCCGGTGGTGGCTGGTCCGCTCCAGGAGTCTGAGGTACGGGAGGTTCCTCCGCCTCCTCTGGACATCGAGGGGGCCCCGGCGTACTCCGTCCGCTCCATCCTGGATTCAAGGCGTCGGGCAGGGGGGCCTTCAGTACCTTGTGAAGTGGGAGGGGTACGGTCCGGAGGAGAGGTGCTGGGTTCCGGTGGCTGATGTATTAGACCCTGAACTACTGTGTGAGTTCCACCATCGCCGGCCGGATCGCCCTGCGCCTCGCCCTCCGGGTCGTCCCCGAGGCCGGTGTCGACGCACCGGGGTACTGTCACGACTTCCGCCGAAGACGGCTCCTCTCCTTGTTCGGGCGGCGTTCGGCGGTCGACGTCACCGGCTTTCTTGCCATTGCCGCTCCATTTTTCATGTATCCATTTGTTTTGTCTTGTTCCCTCCACACCTGGTTTTCATTCCCCAATCAATCCATATGTATTTATTCCTCTGTTCCCCATCATGTCTTTGTGTAACATTGTTTGTGTTACGTGTATTTTGGAATTGTGGATATTGTTACGCGCATTACTTTTTGTCCATGTTCCGTGTTTGGGCACATTTTATGTGCTGTCATTTTGGACCGGAATATATAAATAAAAAGTGCGCCTGTTCACTACACTCTGCTCTCCTGGACCTGACTTCGCCTCCAATACACACTCCTGACACATACCTGCGAGATCAGGTGCGCGCGTGATCTCAATTAAATAGAGTAGGCTATAGCTTATACTTGGGGGGAGAAGCACTGGGCAGTTATCTTTCCAATGAAATGTACTTCCTAAATACTTTACTACATTGCCTAGAAATAGGGCTAAATATTGATCACCCATCTTCCAACTCCTAAAAGGCAGGCTATGAAAATAGCTCAAGAGAAAGTGCAAGTCTCTCCTACTCTGCTCTCTTCAAACTACATCTAGCATATTCGCTGATCTTGCCCAGTAATATAGAAACCCTAATATAAGGACCATGTGAGAATCTCTGGTAATTTAACCTATTTCTTAAATTATTTTTGAGCATTTGATATTGCCTATAGGGAGCAAAATTCCTGGGACCTTGGCTGGCAAGTGAGCTGCGTCACATACGCCTAAAATAACATTGTGGGACTGCGGTTGAGTTTGGGACCAGTTCTTGCGGTAGCGGGTGGGAGTCAGACAGAATGCCAGTGGGTGTGGGCAAAGTGCGGTATGAAAAGCTGTAGTGGGATGAAGAAATCGGTCCCACCAGACCTCTACTGTGCACCATGCCAGTGAAGCCTGTAATGTTACATTGCCATACTGACTAATAAAAACACACATTGCACTAAAAATCATTTCAGAATATCAATCTTACATCGCTTGGCTTATGCTTTCATTGTTTGATTCAGGTCTAGTGTGATTGAGGCAAAAATAATAACTAAAATTAGCCAACTTTTGGCCAGCTCTCTCTCTCTAACGGTACATCAACTTGCGAAAGCTAGCCAAGTTCCTTTACTTCTGTTGAAACGGGACAAAACAAAGGCTACAAAACATTTCCATACAAACAACTGCTGTTTGATAGTAATAATAGCCACCTCATATCGCTATCTGACAGATAGCTAGAGTCTAGAGCTGACCTGGCTGTGGTAGCTACTAGCTAGCATAGCTAGTTCATTCACCTCAGTCGAGAAGGGATGAAACATTAGCTGATGTTACATGTCAGTTACAATACTAGCTCAGCACTGTGAATAAACACTAGTTTTTTCTGTTAAGTTAAACAGCACTTACCTTGCCAGCTACATCAGTAAACTAAAGAGTAGCCAGTTTCTACTCTGCTTGCTTTTACAACTCGGTGAAACAGCACAACACATACAGACTGAACTATGCTCAACTCTCCCGTGCTGGTCCAGCCAGCCAGCCTTCCAGAAGCTTTACTTTCACACAGCCTGTTAGCCCACTCTGTGGTGTCCACGGTCCAAAATTCAGAATGAAGGGGGGACATGACCCCCCCGTCCCCAGTGAAAGTTGTGCCCCTGGGTATGGTAATAGATCATCCTTGTATATTTTGTAGTTAATGCAACAGTAAGGAGCAGTGTGCTATTTATATAGCTAATGAAGGATTTGGAGGGCATGTGTTTAAGATGGAACATCACATAAGACACAGTTAATTTCTATTTAGAGAAGTGCAGAGAGAGAGAGAGAGAGAGAGGGATAGAGAGAGAGAGAGAGAGAGAGAGAGGGAGAGAGAGAACAAAAACACCTCCCAGTGGTTTCAAAGGCCTGGGGCCCTGATTCCCAGAAGCCGTACAGTAGCCTAATGATCAGACACTGTGGTAATGGTGCTGAAAAATAGCAGTAACACACTATTTAAGATTAGCCCACACATTGTAAGCCTCAGCAATATGATTGGTAGTTATGGCCCTGCAATAGATTTCAGAACAGCATCAGTCTGAACAGTTAGGTTAGGATTTCTCCTTTTATTGGCGTACTTATCACCATGAAGTAATCAAGAATTCACCATCATGGTCATAATATAATGGTCAATGGAATTATGTGTTGAGCAGATTTCACATTGTCATATTTCCGTATGCTACTAATGTCTGTTCTCGAATTAAAGTATTGGTTCTTGTTCAGTATGACAGAGAAAAAGGCCTCATTAAGGCTCGCACACATCGCACCATATGTTGATCTGGTTTTCGTCTGCCAATCGTTCGGCACGCTGTGTTTTAGAGACCACCCGCTGGTGGACGGCTGACTGATGACATTTTTGCACGATTTAAATCCAGGGCAGTCTCATGGCATACAGTCTTAAAGTCGAAATGTTGGACAGTGTTAAAATACATTTAGCTTGACGTTGGTATTCATACTGTGGTCTCTTCTAATGCAGCAGCCAGGAGCATCATGCTCTTTAAGTGAAGGGTGAAAGGAAGAAGTGAGTGTTGTAATGCTCTGAGTGGAAGTGGAGGTTACAGACCTCCTCCACCTTACTCTGCCATCTGAGTGGAGAGGAGGCTCCAGTAAGTCACATCCACAGCCAAACTGCATGTCAATTGCCAAGCAGTTAAAGTCTCTCTCGCTCCCTCCCTCTCTCTGTCTCTCTCTCTCTTATACGCACATACAAATAGAATTTAAGTACATTTGACAAACTAGGGCTTCTGTTATCTACCTTTTTTGGACCTTATGTCCCTGTCAGCTCAGGAAAACATCCATATTATCACCACCCACCCAAAAATCTGTACTTAAGACTAGGAAATGACTCATGCAGTTAAAGAAGTCACCAAATGTTTTACTCCAAAGCATTGCTTTGCATTTCTATGGAAACAAGAAACAACCGATTGCACCACTATGTTTGGGTTCAAATCATTCTTATTGAGACTATTTTTATTGTGAATGTGAGAATAAGTAGCTGTTTCCTAGAGATGTGCAGCTGTGTGGTTGGTGGAGACAGAGCTGACCTGATACAGAGTCATTGGCAGGGCCGTAGCTAGCTACTCCTGAGTGCTCTGAGAATATTCATCTCTTCAGTAACCACCAAAGACTGCAGCAGAGCAAAATGAGAAATGTTGTTTTATAATGAGAGCCTTAGGCAAAGATATACAGAGGCATGTATTTTTAAGAAATTCTGTCATTATATATTCTCCTAGTGATACTGCAGAGAGGAGAAGGCATACTAAAGAACAAACTCACTCAACTGAGGGTTTAGGATGGATGCAAGAACATCTTTAATGTTGTGGGTGTCTACAAATGTTGATATTGCTGAGTGGCGGGGGGTAAACACATCAACCTTTCATGCTATACTATATCAGATAGAGGAGTCTGTGATGATGATATTCTCTGGGGTGTCACCTCTGTCGTGTGTTATCTCTCACACCTTCAAATAGATCCTGGTAAAGAACTTGCATGCCCAAAGAGCCAATCAGAGTGGCTTTTGGTAGTGTTTATTCCCGCAAAACATTGAGGCTATAAGGTTAGGAGTAGGGCTGTACTTGACAGTAGCCATTCAAATGGTCTCCCTCTCGCTCTCCTCCCTCCTCTTCCTCTCTGCAGTGCGGCCTTGTCTATTTGCTCTCAGCCTATCCACTCATCTCAGACACGATCAGCCCGGCAGATTGTCGGCAGAGGTGCTGATAGCTGTCACTAGCGATTCCCTCCTACACATCTTCCGCCCACTTGTAGTCAGACCCTTGTTTGAAAAACAAATTAAAAATGTAGAGAACAAGACTTGTTAAACTGATTATTGCAACCTAAAGTTTTCCTCAGCTGTTACGGCCGAAGGAGGAACGAAATGGAAGTGGTGAGAAATCGATAGTCCACTCTGCCTCTTCCGACATCTTAATGCCAGTCTCTCCTGAGAGGAGGGCATGCTGAAGTGATGGAGTCTCTGTCAGCTGCAGGAGATGTCAGAGGAGTTTTTAATGGAGGTCTCGGCAGAGCTGACAAGCAGTGAGGAGCTGTTTTTTATTTTACCTTTATTTAACTAGGCAAGTCAGTTAAGAACAAATTCTTATTTACAATGACAGCCTAGGAACAGTGGGTTAACTGCCTTGTTCAGGGGCAGAACGACAGATTTTTTTTTACCTTGGCAGCTCGGGGATTCGGTCTAGCAACCTTTCGGTTACTGACCCAACGCTCTAACCGCTAGGCTACCTGTGAGGAGCGAGGGCTGGTCGAGATTGGGGATAGACTGGCCAGCAGGGGTATGACTGAACGAGACGCTGTGGTTCCAATCCCAGTTCTTCTCATACTAGGCTAGTGTTTATCAACTCCCCCGCCACACATTCATTCCCTCCCTCAGTCTGGAACATGCTTAGGATGCTAACATGCTTAATTAGCCATCCTACTGGGTATATAGTCTGATTCTGGTACACGGTAAATGATAAAATCATGTTAACCTTGCTGGAATGAGATTTTAAATCACCCCCCTGAATTTACCTGAGGATTAGATTCCCCACGCACTGATTAAATGCACGGCCAAACCAGTATTTATATGGATGTTTCACACTGAAAATGATTCCTAGCTGTGAGAGCATAGTATTAAACCAAAACCTCTGATGCCGACAGTTTGTTTTCACTAGGCGCTAGATAAGATTGGGAATTTCTTTATGGCCCTATTTTTTATATTTGTAAGCAATGTTTTATTGCACAGTCAGACATTTTGGATATTTATCTGGGGGGATTTTTTAAAGAGATTGTATTGAATTATAGTGAAACGGATGGGAGATGAAAGTACATTTTCATTATTGTGAGTGCTCTGTCTCTGTCTGTAGGTTAGTCTTTATGCAGGGTGAGCCACTAGTGTCTTAGTGAGAAGTTAATCTAGAGGCCCATAGGGACAATGTCTCAATATGTGTGACTTGCCTACACTTGGAGACTAGGTCTAGCTCAGTACAGGCAATATCAGACAATTGTAACCCAAACACAGGCATTCCATTTTCAATCCAGGCTGTCTCAAGGGAATGTGACCATTGAGGTGCAAGGCTGCAGGGAGGGTCGGAGGGCCACTGGACTCGTATTCACTTCTGGATCGATCACATCAGTAGTCAAACTCATTGCGGCGAGGCGGTGACCTCCCACTGCAACTCACAATTCTAACTCTCAGCAGCGTTGTGCTAAATGGTGAAGTAAAGGCAGGGAACCAAGAGCCAAGCATCCATCCCAGGAGAAAGGTCACAAGCTACTTCCTGATGTGCATGAAAGACAGCCTAGAGTTTGAGAGTGCGCTAATGGTACTGCATGCAGGCCTTATTCCTATTCCAGCCCAGTCACTCACACCCACCACACACAACACACACACATGCACAGAGGCATACACATACACACGCACACACACACACACGAAACACCGCCCGACACCTCCAGTGAAAACAAGTGGTGTTAGAAAACTTTCTTCCAATAACTGCAGAGTCACTATTCTGTCTTAAATGCGCCTGTGTGCGAGTCATATTTTTGTGTTTTCCTCAAGAACACGGCATCAAATCAGGGCAATAATGTCAGACAAATTGTGTAAGTAAATGTGAGCTGGGTTGTTCTAGAGAGGGGGCGGTTACCCTCCCTGCATGCCAATAAGACAGCTCTGTGGTATCTAGCCGAAAAGCAATTCATTGAAATGCAAGAAAAGGGGGAGAATGCTCAGTGCAAAGATGCTGACAGGACAGAAAGCTGTGCTCATCCATCTCAGTTTGCCAAGTTTTTCCTCTCCCGGTAAGGTGAGGTGAGCTCCTCCTTGTCCTCCCTTTCTGTGAGATATGCACCCGGGGACAGTCAGAGGACAGGCGGCAGAGAGGCAGCGCTACCTCTAGCAGCTAGCCCTTTCATGCTGTAGGCGGAGGCAATGTTTTGATCACCTTCTCTGACCGTGATGAACTGTGACAATGGGTGTGAGTCTGAAACAAACTCAAAGTCGGCCATTAAATTAAATTATTCCCCCAAAAAGTAGAAAAAAGGAAATCATGTTGTCTTCTCTCTGTCTGTCTTCTAGTCTGGCCGAGCCTTGACCTCTGACACTGCTCTGGCTCCTTGTTTCCTTCAGTGTTGTTATTATGACTGCCATTCTATCACAGTCCTCCCAGATCTCACAACTTCTAAATGTAGGGAAGGAAATAAAGCTTTAAATCACCAGACAGCTTATTGTTGATGGATTGATTGTTGATTGGTGATTGCAGAGCTGTTGTTCCCAGCGAGGTGTGAACATTGTTCACAGCAGACTGAGTTGTGAATGTGATTTAGGTCGACTGGCTGCTATTGTCCCAAATGTGCGTTCATTTCAACGGCTTCATTGTCTCTGGTGTTATACTGTGTAATCACGCAATGAATTTCTCCTGCCCCTTTAACTGACTCATCACTCATCATTGTAGAGATGCAGAATGCTTTTTAACAGTCCTGTGGACCTCTCTCTCTCTCTCTCTCTCTCGCTCTCTTTCTATTCTCTCATGCCTGCTCTTCCTCTCTGCAGTGTGGCCTTGACTTCTTCTTCTGGGCCCTTGGGGTATCTAGGCCCTCCAGCAGGGGTGGGCCTCAGTGTCCCTCCACCCTAGGGCTATCCCCCAGTCCACCCTGTCTCCCTGTGATCCCCACTGAACCACTGTCTGTCTGCAGCCCCCTGATCCTCTCACATCACACCAGCCTTGAGCAGCTCTGAAGGCCAGGGCTGCCAGGTCTTTGGTTTAGCCTCACAATGAAAGAGCAAGCTTATTGATCCCCTCTATGCTCCTCCTCATTCCCCAGCCTGCCTGGAATGAGCCCTGGGGCTCCTGTTAGCCTGTGGTGGGGTGTCTATCTGTCTGTCTGTCAGGGGACATTATTCTCCGTCGGTCCCAGTTAAGGAGGTGTTTTTGTCCTGAGCATGTAAAACTCAGCTGACACCCGCAGATAGAGAAAGCAGCTTTGATCCTTCGTCTGTCATGACGTTGTAGAACTGAGACAATCTGAGACGACAGGCCAGGACTGAGCACTTTATTCCACCGTAGGCACTGGCTGAACTTAAAACACTCTGGCTCCAGGAAAAATGAATGCCAATCTGGGCTTTTACCTTCAGCTTGGCCTGCGTGAGGCCCCCTGTGTGTCTTATAGAATGAATGGGGAGTTAAATGTATTTTTTGGTAAGGCAGGCCCTCTATTAAGAGTCCATGTCTAGGTGGTGTTTAATCATACTACCATTCACTCCCATAAAAAAAAGACTTTTACCTTATGGCTTCACTTCCTTTCGACACCTACATCCAAGTCGACCTGCCTGATAATATTTAAGGGCTGTACTCCGGTCCAAACTCCAAGTCTTATCTCACTGTAATTGCTGTAAAGTGATGTTTAAATAAATAGACCTGTGTTTTGCTTCTATAAACTGTATGTGTTGAGTTCAATGCAGAGCCCAGAAGTTGCACCTCTGTGGCCCTATTACTGCAGCTGTGCAGTCTCCCGACATTCAATGATGTGACAGGCAGCCCAAAACACTCCATCCTCACCCCAGCAGAGAAGGAATGGGAGGAGGGGAAGGAGACGATAGGTAAACAGAGCCATTAGAGACAAATCTCTTTCTGAAGAAAACAAAATCACATCATCAAACAAGAGAAAAAGAAAAATATGATCCTGCAGCCCTTTGGGGCCCCAGTGCTGAAATGATAGCCGGCTACGACATTTGTCTTGATCAGCCTGCCCTTAGGGATTGAGAGAATGGAGGGAGGGGTGAGAGAGAGGGAGAAGCTGAGAGCACAGCTCTGCTCTGCTTCAAAGTGCCACACACATTCATTACTTCTCTGTCTTATTATAGCTCTATGTGGACACTTCATGCACGAATCAGAGCGTACAGCGAGCAGAGCACGGTACTACCTAGCATTCATCTGTAATTTGGCCTTTGCATTTGGTATTAACATGGTTACAGTGGTCATCCTTTAAATAGCACAGAGCAAAGAGCTCTACAGAGAGGCAGTGGAGCCCATCAGTCATGGTTGGCCCAAGGAACTATATACTGCTTTGTCAAAATGACAAGATAGACTATCTAGGTTTTCTCCTTTCTCTATATGACAAGTTGCTGTTGATATGGGTTTGGACTGGAACAGAGGAAATTAGAAGCCAATCTGTAGTAATACATCCAGCAAAGACATTTACAGCAAATTTCAATGATGATTACGGTCCGCCCAAACATCCTTATATTAAACAATATCAGTCACTCTGATTGTTTTTGATTGGATATTGCACCAGGATCGCATCATATATATATAAATATATGCCAACATATATATTGTGTATATCCTATGATTCTTCATGGCATATCATACAATAGCCATGTAATATGGTTAATCATAATTAGGATTACGTGGTTAAGCATAATCTTGCTTCTCATAATGTGTTCCAATAATCACATACGTATGAAGGCTCTCATGGCCACATACTGTCAAAACATGTTTTGATTCAAACACTCAACTTGCTTGGCCAAATAAAGGTAAACAAACAGATAGGAGGTGAAATTCAGTGAAATGAACCTTTTCTGTCTTACTCAGAGAATGCCACCCCAACTGCCCCCCCTAGAGCTCTCCATTTCTCTGCATCCTGTCTCATCTACCATTATGACACATTCCTGGCCCTCCTCATCCACTGCAATGGGCAGAAGTCCTCTCTCTCTCTCTCTCTCTCTCTCTCTCTCTCTCTCTCTCTCTCTCTCTCTCTCTCTCTCTCTCTCTCTCTCTCTCTCTCTCTCTCTCTCTCTCTCTCTCTCTCTCTCTCTCTCTCTCTCTCTCACTCACTCACTCACTCACTCACTCACTCACTCACTCACTCACTCACTCACTCACTCACTCACTCACTCACTCACTCACTCAATAGGACGGATGCTTCCTATTGACCTCCATCTTGGCTGTGCAATAGTGTGTCTCTGTCCTCTCTGTCTGTCCTGTGCCAAGTCCTTACAGATGCTTGGTCATTTCTCCATCCCAACGCTAGTCAATTTCAATACTTTTTACAATTATTTTCCCAGAGTGGGTTCTCTGAAGGAGGCCAGTTTGTATTATAGCCAGCCTTCAAGCTATTTAGTGTCTCAAGCTGTTTTTCCATCTCTACTTTATTCTGTTACATTGGAATGCCCTGGGGAAATTTGGGGATGTCTGCAATATCTTTGTCTTGCTGACCAGTTTGTTGTTGGTTTTATCTTGTCAAGATGCTGTCTCTCACTTTGATATTTAATTGTCTCTCTAGAGTGAATTATGCGCTAAGCTGTCTGATAGACAGTCATCCTCACCACCGCAGAAAAATGCTCCGCCTCTGTTTTTTTTTTTTACGTTGGCAGTGTAACATCAGAATTATACAAATATAACATCATATTTTATTTCTATTTATGATTAACAGGATAAAACCGAGTGATGTCATTGGGCATCATTACTCCAGATGACAGATAGTGAATGCAGCAGAAGGCATGAGGATACCTAGTGCCCACATCCTCTTTCGCAGTGCCAAGGCTGTTGGGTAGAGAGAGAGGAGCTGGGCAAAAAAAGACAACACAAAGTACTGCTGAGATATCTCTGCCATCTGGCCATGTTTTTAACACTCAAGTGTTTGTTAAAGGGATCTGAATCACCACATCTTGTTCATTTCAAATAAAGTAAATGTTTGCTAACACCCAGAGGATACAGACATGATATAAGGAGGGTGATGATGATGATAATCTGTAATATGGTGACAATAATGATGTGGTTAGGGCACATATGATGGTGAGATAATGGTGATGGTTATAGGAATGGTGATAGGCAGCCATAGCAGTGGTGAAGATGATGGTGGTGGTAGTCATGGTGATGACCATGTTGAGTGCCCTGCTCTCTACTAACTATATCTGTCTCCTTTTCTGTATCTTCCTCCCTCCCCATTTCTCGCTCTCTCGCTCCCCCTCTCCCAGGTCAGAACATGGTGTTTCCCCCGGTGGCTCTGTGGGTGACGGTGGGCCTGGCTGTGTGTCTGCTGGGTCTGCTCATCGCCCTGGCTGCAGTCTGCCATAGAAAGATCAAGGAGAGCTGTGAGGAGGACAGAGCAGGTACCTGTCTGTATGTCTGTCTGTCTGAAGAACTGTGAGGAGGACAGAGCAGGCCCACTCAACTCTGCAGTCTGTCTCAACAGCACCGCTCTGTTGTCTTTCTGAACAACACTTTTCACAGGAACACACTGAGCCATTCCATAAACACACGCAGAGACTGCACTTGAACACCCATTTCAATTGAGGTAGTTGGGCGGGCTCTTAAGAAACATCTCCCAAAATCCCACATGAATCTTCCAAGGTTAAAGAAGGGTGTGATTGGGTGCTTTCTTTCGTCTTTGCATAAGCATAACAGTATAAAGATTAGAGAACTTTATTAGAGCCAAAAGTAATGAAAGTGAGAGAGAAACATTGGATATAATACCCCTGGACATTAAAATAGAGATTATCATAGAGGTGTGTTTTTTAAATTGTTCTATTGTGTGTAGAGTTGATGAGGTGAATAATGTACAGACCCGTCCTGCTTTCAGACCCTTCTGAGGACACTAGTTCAAATGCAAAATGGCTGTTCCAATGATTTTCCCAAACCCTCACAGAGTAGGCCTGCAGATGACCTGTATAATAGTGAAACTGGCGCCCAGATCATGTGGAAGACACAGCGGGAGGAGAGTGGTGGTTACCAGGGATGACAGCGGGAGGAGAGTGGTGGTTACCAGGGATGACAGCGGGAGGAGAGTGGTGGTTACCAGGGATGACAGCGGGAGGAGAGTGGTGGTTACCAGGGATGACAGCGGGAGGAGAGTGGTGGTTACCAGGGATGACAGCGGGAGGAGAGTGGTGGTTACCAGGGATGACAGCGGGAGGAGAGTGGTGGTTACCAGGGATGACAGCAGGAGGAGAGTGGTGGTTACCAGGGATGACAGCGGGAGGAGAGTGGTGGTTACCAGGGATGACAGCGGGAGGAGAGTGGTGGTTACCAGGGATGACAGCGGGAGGAGGGTGGTGGTTACCAGGGATGACAGCAGGAGGAGAGTGGTGGTTACCAGGGATGACAGCGGGAGGAGAGTGGTGGTTACCAGGGATGACAGCGGGTGGAGGGTGGTGGTTACTAGGGATGACAGTGGGAGGAGAGTGGTGGTTACCAGGGATGACAGCGGGAGGAGAGTGGTGGTTACCAGGGATGACATGTTAACATGAGGTGCCAGTGTCTTGGACAGCTGGTTCAGAACCTTAACACCCAGACAGTGTTTGTATGTATATGAGATTATCTGCTGCTGTGGAGGGATGCTGTGACCCCGTCTGTCTGCAGGAAGTTCTCTTCGAAGAGTCTGATCATTAGCGCTACTGAATAGCTGGGGACGGCTTGCAGGCAGAGTAGGGACTGACTGAGAGAATGTATGGTGGGGAGCCGGTGGCCTGGCTGTAATGAGATGTGCCCCGAGTGAAGGAGATGTTTAAATAAAGGTCAGCCAGTGTCTGCACTGGTCCCTGGGGTTTAAAAATACATCTGGAACTGACACACACTCACAGGCAAGAATAATTATACCTCGATGGAACATATGAAATCAAAATGAAACGGAAAGAGAGAGGGAGAGAGTATTACAATACATTCCCAGTGTTTCCCTTATATTAATTTCATGGCCGCTACTGAAAAATATAAAACATGCAAAAAAAAGTATAATATACACTGCTCAAAAAAATAAAGGGAACACTTAAACAACACAATGTAACTCCAAGTCAATCACACTTCTGTGAAATCAAACTGTCCACTTAGGAAGCAACACTGATTGACAATAAATTTCACATGCTGTTGTGCAAATGGAATAGACAAAAGGTGGAAATTATAGGCAATTAGTAAGACACCCCCAAAAAAGGAATGGTTCTGCAGGTGGTGACCACACACCACTTCTCAGTTCCTATGCTTCCTGGCTGATGTTTTGGTCACTTTTGAATGCTGGCGGTGCTTTCACTCTAGTGGTAGCATGAGACGGAGTCTACAACCCACACAAGTGGCTCAGGTAGTGCAGTTCATCCAGGATGGCACATCAATGCGCGCTGTGGCAAAAAGGTTTGTTGTGTCTGTCAGCGTAGTGTCCAGAGCATGGAGGCGCTACCAGGAGACAGGCCAGTACATCAGGAGACGTGGAGGAGGCCGTAGGAGGGCAACAACCCAGCAGCAGGACCGCTACCTCCGCCTTTGTGCAAGGAGGTGCACTGCCAGAGCCCTGCAAAATGACCTCCAGCAGGCCACAAATGTGCATGTGTCAGCATATGGTCTCACAAGGGGTCTGAGGATCTCATCTCGGTACCTAATGGCAGTCAGGCTACCTCTGGCGAGCACATGGAGGGCTGTGCGGCCCCACAAAGAAATGCCACCCCACACCATGACTGACCCACCGCCAAACCGGTCATGCTGGAGGATGTTGCAGGCAGCAGAACGTTGTCCACGGCGTCTCCAGACTCTGTCACGTCTGTCACGTGCTCATGTGCTCAGTGTGAACCTGCTTTCATCTGTGAAGAGCACAGGGCGCCAGTGGCGAATTTGCCAATCTTGGTGTTCTCTGGCAAATGCCAAACGTCCTGCACGGTGTTGGGCTGTAAGCACAACCCCCACCTGTGGACGTCGGGCCCTCATACCACCGTCATGGAGTCTGTTTCTGACCGTTTGAGCAGACACATGCACATTTGTGGCCTGCTGGAGGTCATTTTGCAGGGCTCTGGCAGTGCACCTCCTTGCACAAAGGCGGAGGTAGCGGTCCTGCTGCTGGGTTGTTGCCCTCCTACGGCCTCCTCCACGTCTCCTGATGTACTGGCCTGTCTCCTGGTAGCGCCTCCATGCTCTGGACACTACGCTGACAGACACAACAAACCTTTTTGCCACAGCTCGCATTGATGTGCCATCCTGGATGAACTGCACTACCTGAGCCACTCGTGTGGGTTGTAGACTCCGTCTCATGCTACCACTAGAGTGAAAGCACCGCCAGCATTCAAAAGTGACCAAAACATCAGCCAGGAAGCATAGGAACTGAGAAGTGGTGTGTGGTCACCACCTGCAGAACCATTCCTTTTTTGGGGGTGTCTTACTAATTGCCTATAATTTCCACCTTTTGTCTATTCCATTTGCACAACAGTATGTGAAATTTATTGTCAATCAGTGTTGCTTCCTAAGTGGACAGTTTGATTTCACAGAAGTGTGATTGACTTGGAGTTACATTGTGTTGTTTAAGTGTTCCCTTTATTTTTTTGAGCAGTGTATTTATTTTTCTGCCCCCCCATGCTGCTGTTGAAAAGAATCCTAGGGGAAACACTGATTCCATACCATGAGCAAAAGGTCTTGTGGGGTCGCAGACCTGTTCTCCAGTAACCAGGAGGAGCAGGCTACTCCTCCAGTAGTAGTAGAGAGAGAGGGTTGATAAACTGGCGGTGCACCACTCAGCTAAATGAGAGGATAAGATTCATTCTGTTCCCTGTCTGTGGATGTTTCCAAGTTCTTCATGATCCCTGTTTGCCGAGTTGAAGAGTAACATACACTGACTTCTTCACGTAGCACGCAGACTAGCACACCCAGATAAATTGATACCGTATGAATACAGATGTGGAGATGTGTTGAAGTGCACATTCACAGCTGTTGGAACTGCAGGAAGCAGGAAAGTGCAACCTAATTGAGGCTGTCTTATCTTTTAATGGTGTTCTTGGGTTTGGCCAGATTTAAGTTGACGCTCTCCTCTGAAACTCTGGGTAGTGAGGGTAGAGGGGTCAAAACTAGTCCAAAACAGAGTAAGTCATTTTTCTTCCCTGTCATAATGTATATGGAGCAGTGGATGTGTATCCTAACCGGGCAGAGCAGCAAGTGGGATTGGAGTCTGGGAGATGAAAGCTCAATTTATTCTAGTATTTGTTGCAGTACACATCTTCCTTCCTTCCTTCCTTCCTTCCTTTTTACCTTTCTTCCCTTTTTCCTTCCTTCCTTCCTTCCTTCCTTCCTTCCTTCCTTCCTTCCTTCCTTCCTTCCTTCCTTCCTTCCTTCCTTCCTTCCTTCCTTCCTTCCTTCCTTCCTTCCTTCCTTCCTTCCTTCCTTCCTTCCTTCCTTCCTCCCTCCCTCCCTCCCTCCCTCCCTCCCTTCCTTCCTTCCTTCCTTCCTTCCTTCCTTCCTTCCTTCCTTCCTTCCTTCCTTCCTTCCTTCCTTCCTTCCTTCCTTCCTTCCTTCCTTCCTTCCTTCCTTCCTTCCTTCCTTCCTTCCTCCCTCCCTCCCTTCCTTCCTTCCTTCCTTCCTTTCTTGCATAATGAATGTGTATACCATACATGTCCAACATATGCTGTAAATGGACCAGTGTACCATATTCATGAAGCTCATTTTACATTCAAATGAGCGTGTGATTTAATCAGACGTACCCTTGGAGTGTGTTATTTGGAGTGTGTTATGTGGAGTGTGTTATGTGTAGGTGACATGGGACGAATGGCCCTCTGTGATAGATGAAGGTCATCGTGGGGACATGGATGATTCAAATCACTCCCCTGGGTACAGGGAATATCTGTCCTCTGTGAGCTTCCATCTTCCAGGTGCTTCATCCAGCTGCTGCACTCACTTGTTTTTATCCCTGAATGCATATGTGATATAACTAATCACTTAAATAACCTTCTTATATTGGACCTAAACTCTGAAATCCATCTCAGAGTTTTACGATGGCTGCTTCCCCTTGCCAGAGCAGATTTCACTCAAACTCAGTGGATGGCAGCCACCATTTTGACTTTGACATAGAGGCGTCTCTAAAAGGCCTGGTTCATCCTGGTACTGTAGAAGTGTCCCTTGAGGCTGCTCTTCCCATAGTGTCAGAGGTTGTTCCGTCAGGACAGGAAGTGTTGGCCGTTAACTGAGGCGAGGCGGCTCAAGGTCTCTCACAGAACATTTACACTCCACATTCATTATTGATATTTTCTAACCAACTTTTAGAGCTAGAGTGTGATGTCATAGTGCTGAGATAAAGGGAGAGAGAGAGAGAGAGAGAGAGAGAGAGAGAGGAGGTCGGTAATTCTATTCCCTCTGTCTTCATCATAAAAAACACAAATGCTGTAAAAGTTTCTAGTGAATGTTTGTTTAAACTAAATGTCCTCTTGGCACCAGAATTTAGAGGAGGGCAGCTGCTCAAATATGTGACCTTCTCAAATGGATTCCTGTGAAATCCTCCCAGATAATCATTCTGAGGAGGGATCCAGAAATAGGTAGGTATGCCATGTGAAGAAAGGGGGAAAACAACTCACTTGCAAAGCTGGAGATTTGAATGAATCACTCTGAGAAATTATAACCTGTAGACATACACATACTGTCTGAGTGTGGTGTTTTCAAAATGCGAATACAAAATAGACTTGAAGGAATGTGGAACGGAAATGGAATAGTGCGATGTATGAAGAACTGTGGACATTACAATAGAAGCAGCATATATATTTAAATGAAACATGGCAATCTTTTTACTGCTGCAATTATGGGGATTTTGTGATTTTGCAAGGATTTTCTCTCTCCGTCAGTCTTGTAAATTGCAGCAGACGTACAAAAAAACTCTAGAGACAATATTGTTGCCTTCGTGTTTAATTTTGTCCAATGATCAGTTGAATCTGGGCGTGCAGTAAGTGTCTGACATGAAATGCGGTCTCTCTCTCAAACACAATGGAGCTGAGGATGGTGTCAGAAAATTCAAATCAGCCGTCCTCTGGTTCCTCTTTTTCTGGTCTATTTTTGGAGTGTGTGTGCATGTGTGTATGTGTGCTTGTGTGTATGTGTGTGTGCGTGTGAGCACGTTTGTGTCTGCGTCCGTGTGTGCCCATCACTGTGGTTCCTGTCAGCCTGGCCCAGTTGACAGTATGTTTCCAGAGAGAAGAGCCAGTGGCCATAGCTTAATGTGATTACTGTATTTGTGAGTGGGCCAGGCCAGGGGGGCAGCTGTGGTCCAGTGTCCCATGCAGCCTCAGCCTCCGACTGAGCCGTGAAGGATGAGCACACCATAGGTTTAAATGAGCTGCTGCCTTATGAAAGCCAGAGGAACAGTGCATTGTGTGCATGCTCTTGTGTGCCTGCGTGTTTTCTGTGTGTTTAATGGTCTGATGGCTTCTCTCCACAGCCAAGGAGCTTGAAGAGGCCAAAGAACTGCAGGAAGAGGAGCAGTCTAAGACAGGTCAGCCAAGGCACATCTCTAACAACCATCACCACATTTTTACACCATACACATAGAGGCTAATTACTCCTCAATGCATACCCCATTCTAATACAATTATGAAATTGCAAAGAACTTACATGGAATGGAATTCTGCTTCTTCCGGTGCAATGTCTAAATGCAGTACTAATGTTTGGGCACCAAGCATGTTTTTCAGCACAGTAGTGTGATACTACTTAATATTGTTTCCTGAATTAATTGTTTAATTAGCTAGCAGAGCAAGTTCTGTGCTCTGAGTCAAGGCCATGGTGGATACCAGGCACAGGCCTGAACGACTCTCCCTCCAGCGATAATGTCTTTAAAGTTATTCATTTGACTCCTTCTTTAGTGTGATTGAATTATTTAGCCTCCATGTGAACGCCACAGTTAATACTATGTGATTTTAATAAGCCGAGAGGTGAAGGAAGGTTTCTGGGCAGAGTGGAGGGAGACAATGGCTCCTTTCCCTAATGCATGTCTCATGAATGTTTCAAAGTGAACTCTGCAGCCAGTGGAAGGGTCACCATACCTACAGCTGCCGTACTGGCTAGGAGCAGGAAGATCTCCAAGACCCTCCACCTCAACCCACTGTTTTCTCCTGACTCCTCAACAACCCCCTCACCTTTCTCTTTTCCTCAAAAGCCACACCTGTGCGGGCGGTGGTGCACCATGCGTGCGGTGGTGGGCGTGAGCTGAAGAGGGGCTCAGCGGCTCATTCTTCTGCCGTCTGAGGTACCTCTTTAAAACACTCCAGACAGCGGCTTTGTTTTGCCATCTGGCTCCAATTGTGCTGACAAAGGGAGAGGTTCCTGTGTGAGACAAAGAAGCTGAAGTGAAGCCCACTTTAATAAATGCAGGATGATGGGGGAGCTGCGTTAGTGTGTTATCTTAATGAGCTGTCCGGACGAGAGCGTGGCTCCCTTTTCAAAGCCAGCCTGATTGGAACAATAACCAGTGATAACTGGGAGCCTGGACTCATCCTGGGCTTCTGCGTTTGGAAGGGGAGGCGTTCCCCTCACCGGCGTTAGAGGAGCAAGCTAGCAGGGTACCGCTTTACAAACAAGATGCCTGGCCTGAAATCCTTGATGTGCTTGCAGCTTGAAGAGCCAACAACACCCATTCCCCCTCCTCTACTTCCACACACACACATACAGTACACACACACACACACACACACACACACACACACACACACACACACACACACACACACACACACACCCCCCCCCCCCCCCCCAACCCTCACCTCTTTTCTGAAATTAGTTTTGTAATCTCAGCGTGATGCGCAGTTTAGAGTTAGCTGCAGTAATCCCAGAGCAGCACACTGTTCGGAGTGGGCTGCAATCTCTCTCTTTGCACCACTAGCCCCTGTCTGTCTGTCTCTCTGCTCTGCTCTGCTCTACTCTGCTCTCTCTGCATCCTGTGCTCTGTGGAGTTAGCCTAGGCCCTAGCAACAGGGCACTGGCAGAGTGTGCGTCGTCGTGACCCACTTCTTTCATGAGGGAAACATCATCAGAAAGAGGCGGAGAGATGTGAAAATGGTCTCCGGTTTGTGAGGTGAATTAACCTTCCTACCTGGCTTGCAGAGACAAGGTGCTGTCAATTTAACCTTTTATTTTAACTAGGCAAGTCAGTTAAGAACAAATTCTTACTTACAATGACGGCCTACCGGGGAACAGTGGGTTAAATGCCTTGTTCAGGGGCAGAAGGACAGATTTTTACCTTGTCAGCTCGGGGATTCGATTCAGCAACCTTTCGGTTCTGGCCCAACCCTCTAACCGCTAATCTACCTGCCGTCAAGGTTGAAGACAAGCTAATGTCATGCTCCATAATGCTGATACCATGGAGTGAGACCACGTCACGCATCCTCCAAGGCAACAGCTGAAAGATGGATGGCAGTTGCTTGAATCGCATCAGATCGTCAGGTGCAATAGCTCGTCAACCTAAATATCTTGATGATTTTAATACACTGCACAGGAAACGGCTAGGGCAGCTGCCTCAGACTCAGTCACATCAGAGTTGGTGTATTCCCATAGCAGTGTTTATAAGAGCCTCCACAATTCAGTGGGAAAGCTGTTTAATCTCTTCAACCATGACAAACCTGAAAAGTAAAGTTCAACAACCACATCACGAAAGGGAAAAGGCATGACCACGTGATTTCTAGAGAAACTCTCACATCTCCATCTCTCATATGTTAGGCTTACATCTCCCTCTCTTTCCTCAGGGAATCAAGATTACACATTGCACATTGTTTTGTGTCCTTTCATGAAATAGTCATATTCCCATGACCATGGGTATTAGGAGAACGACAAAGTCATGAAACGACAAAGTCCCAGCCTCTCTCCCCAGGCCCACCCTCTCTCCCCAGCCCTACCCTCTCTCCCAAGCCCCACCCTCTCTCCCTAGCCCCAGCCTCTCTCCCCAGCCCCAGCCTCTCTCCCCAGCCCCATCCTCTCTCCCCAGCCCCAGCCACTCTCCCCAGTCCCAGCCTCTCTCCCCAGCTCACGCTTCTCTCCCCAGCCTAAGTCTCTCTCCCCAGTCCCCGCTTCTCTCCCCAGACCCAGCCTCTCTCCCCAGCCTTTCTCCCCAGCCCCAGTCAAACCCGACAGGCCTCTCTTTACACAGCCACTGCAGCCAGTGTAGTCTGTGATGCTCCTCTTCTCATGTGCTGTCCCAGTGGTCACATATTACTGCTTAAAGATATGTAAATACAGTCATTATGATTCCTTCATTAGTGGATGTGGGCCACAGAAGAACTTCAGGAGAGGTAATTAACAGACGTCCCTGGGCTCTACGGCTAAGTGTTCCTCTGCATAACTCGTGTGCTTCTGCTTGTGTTCCTCACTGGTTTAATACAGTACAGTACACTCCTTCCTCAAGAGGGTGCTTACTTCAACACTATCAACCTGCATCCTGGGAATAGGGTTTTGGTGTCAAAAGCCGATTGCATCGGAATGAGGATTATAATATTCAGTTCTGTCCTACTTTCATGCATAATTGGGGCGGCAGGTAGCCTAGTGGTTAGAGTGTTGGACTAGTAACTGAAAGGTTGCTGGATGAAATCTCTGAGCTGACAAAGTAAAAATCTGTCGTTCTGCCCCTGAACAAGGCAGTTGACCCACTGTTCCCCGGTAGGCAGTCATTGTAAATAAGAATTTGTTCTGAACTGACTTGCCTAGTTAAATAAAGGTAAAATAATAATTTGTGGGTGGGACCTTTCCTATAATCTAAACACTTGAGAAGACCAGCACCTGACTCTGCTAATTGTGTCCCTACAGTGTTTGATTTGTCATATATTACCGTACTACTGGGCCAGATCCTGTTAGGTAGTGTGTTGATAGACGATTTCCCTCTCTCCTCTTTGAACTATTAATGGTGTGTGCTTTGCGTACTGAGCAGGGTTTAGCCTCTTCTCAAGGGTTATCTGTTGGTCCGGGAAGAGAAGGCCATTGTCACACTATGAGAGAGATAACGGAGGGATAGCTGCTCCTAAATCATGTGGAATAATGAGCGCTGTCAGACCTAATGAGAGCAGTCAGCAGCATTCTGCATCACAACAACATGGAGGCCCATCGAGGGCATGTAGCGCTGATCTGAATATTAGGGTAATATTAAAGTAACTGCATAGAGCGTGCTAGATCGGATGTGTCTTTGGGAGGAGAGGAGAGAGTACCCCAAGGGGCAGGGCTCTACATTAGTGAGCAGGGTTTAGGGGACAGCAACAAGCATTCCCAGGATGAATTCCTGTCCACAGACGTCATCTGTCCCCCCCTTCCCTGTCATGTGACCCATACCCCTGCAGCCCAGTGAAGCCCCCATGGGGGGAGGCGACGTGTCGTCAATCCATCTCACTCCCCTGATCTGCCTCCCCTTAGTGTTCCAGGGCGCGCCACGCGTCGGTTCCACATGAGCACTCCGCTGCAGTGGCTAATTAAATAAAGCACTGTGCCCTCCGCTTCCTGTTAGCTTGGGCAAGGTTGGTGCACACACAGGAGAGGAGAGAGGGAGGGACGGTGGCCCGGGACGGGGGGGGGGTTAAAGAGAGACAACCGTTATATTGTAATCCCTCCTCATTCGTTCATTAGGGAGAGTCATGATAAGGTTGGCTAAATACTCTAAACTAATGTGAGAGCCTCCAGAGTGGTCTGATGTTTTGGACCTATAACCCCACAGATAGGACTGTGGCGTTCATGACATTTTGTCTGCCGGTTATTGTCATGCAAAAGTCTGCTGGTCTCATGGTAATTGACCGCTAATTAACATAAACACTTTTAGCATCCCCAGGCCTCCATGCATCCAAGCCACTGATGTGTGCTTTTGGAACATCTTCATGAAAACAAATCTAAAATAAATTGAATATACACCATCACAATAAATCCGTTATTTAGGCAGGTCTAAAGAAACACTATGAACAGTTGGACTACTGTATGTTATCTGGCTAGCAGACAAGATATGCTGATAAGTCCTGTGCCATTATTTTATATTATATGATTTTATAGTAAGAATAATATAATTTAACTTAGCTGAATAAAATAGAAAGGATATTGTTCCCATTCCGGAGCGAGTGCGCATATGAAGTGGCTATGTTGGGCGTAAAAGGGATTTGAAACAGGTCAGATACACTAGATTTAGAGTTATTTGGCAACTTTAGTTGTGAATGATACAAACCTTAGAATGTCTTAGAAATCAAATCAAATATGGCGCTGCATTATACGACTGACTATAGGCTATTGATGTTTGAGAAAGTAGCAAAGAAGGCTTGCGCTCTGTTCAGGTCATCCATATGCACTCTAATAGCAAATGGAGGCCCTTTTCCCGCTGGTTCGTTTTTCAGGCTACTCTGGTTATTTCACTCCATGCATCAACACACTGTTTGAGGAGCATGCAGCCTCTCGCTGCGCGACAGGTGATATTCTGTCCAAACTCTGTATGCCATGCTCTCTCCAACCCTGTTCCTACAGCTGCCAAGTGTTTCATTTGGGAAACCTAGTGAAATCGGATCAGGAACATCGATAGTAACATGTATTCACACCGAAACCTATTTCATTAAACTGTTGACAGCGCCTCTCTCTGTGTGATGGAGAAAGGAATGAAGGAGAGAGAAGAGGAGGTGGAAATGCACGGTGGTGAATTATTCTGTAGCTAAAAGTAAAGCCTATTAATTAAATATTAAAAATGCCCTATTGCTAGGCTATTCAAAATCGAATAAGCCGTCTTGCACAATCAATTAACCAACAGCGTCGCCTAGGCCTGTACGTTCTCTCCCTGACACATGGATAGAAAGTTTGGTGCGTAGCATAAGGTAACTAGTTCATCCAGTATGCATAATAATACTGTCCACACTCGAAGGCGATGACTAGAAACGGCACAATCATTCTTTTAATTCCGTTTTTTTGTTGTTGGTGGGGCTGGGTTGGGCTCACAGGCCTATGCGTATGCATAAACTCTAATATGCATATTGGTGTTTTGAATTAATCATCACCTTACAAAGCACTGCCCATTTAATTGTGTTAGTCTTTGAAACAACATCCACAATGACCATGTTTTCCACTCAGTTTCAACCTGTTGTTGAACTTCTTTCTTCAAATTGATCAATCACAGTGAGGTGATTGTGAGGTGAGGTTTTAAAAGCACGTTCTGTTTTGATGATGTGTTTGATGGGATTTTCTATTTAATTTGCATTAATGTCAGAGTGGTTAGAGGGACAATAGAGCCCTGAGTACCAGGCCATTAGCGACCCGATGGTCGTTAGCAAGTTGGGTACTACTATTGCATGTCCAGAGTGCATAAAAGGAGATTACCGTGACTCAACAGTCACATGGCTCATGTGTGGCGGTAATACAGGCACCACAACAGCCCTACCCACATATTACAAAGAAGGTATGAAGGCTGGCTACATATATGTTCACATCCCATGCTACTGGAAACCACTTTCTGCTGCTAATAGCCAACAGTTCTACTGTACAATGTTGTATTGTTCTATCATCCTAATTGTTTTACTGGCATTACGAAGCTCATATTCCTCTGTTGTTCTATCTTTCAGCCATGACCGCCCTGAAAAGCTAAAGCCAAAAGAACACAGGTAAGAATCACATACGATGACGTCATTACACACCCTTCATGTGTGTGTGTGTGTGTGTATGTATGTTTGTGTGTGTGTCATATCAGGTTGTCTTCGCATTTCATTTCCCCCTCCAGCGATTGCAAAGTATTTTCAGGAGGCAGTACGTGCTCTCGAGGCCCCAAGGTCTGCAGAGGCTGTGGGTAACTGCTTCTGTAATGAGCCTCAGGCTACATTCATTCTGTGAAGGACAATCAGGAATTTGGGAAAGTCTTGATATTTTGATTCTCAAAATCACAGGGTCATTGGTTGCCATGACAAATGTATTTCTGTGCAATGCCATTAGAAGTGGGTTTTGAATATTCCAGCTCCTTCCTAACCCCCCTTAAAGCCCAATTAATGTTAAACACGTGATTCTCCTCAATTATAGCATGTTATGATTTGATATTGAGATTGAGGCCGCATTGGACCTATGACTCATTACTCATTAACCTGCCAGCATCAGGTGTGTTTGTGTGTCTCTGTGGGAGACGTGAGTGACACAAGAATACAGGAGGAGGTTAAAAATAGACATGCTGGTTGTAAAGTGAGAAGCATCAACTTTCTCTCTCTGTCTCTCTCGTTCTCTCGCCCGTTCTCTCTCTCCCAGCCAGACAGACACGTAGGTGTTGATAATAGTCTTCGTGACCTCAACAAGTCACTGTATTTATAACCTGTTTCTTACAGTTTATTTGCTCCCTTTAGTGGATTCGACGTTGCCAATCTTTTGCTCACAGTATTTATCTAACACGTAAAAAAAAAAGTGAGAGGAATTTGACTGTATAAATAATTTGGAGGGATGATGCTTGTCGGCTCAGCCCACCAACCTACAGTACAGTACACTACCTTCAGGGCTGGGGAGTAACTGATGATTACATGTAATCAGTTACATGTAATCTGATTACACAAAAAACTGTTACTCTAAACAGTAATTAGATTATAGATACTTTTGAAAAACTAGATAATGACTTATTGGATTATGTTGAAATCCAGAAAGGATGTTGCGAAAATAAATAAAAATACATTATGACACCTTTCTGTTTTATGACATTCAATTCAGCACTGAGAAAAGACGAAAGTTAAAAAAAAATCTCTGACCATAAGCCAGAGACCACTATGAGGACACACCAAATGTGTTTTATGGATCCTGTTTGTCTTCTTGTAATGTCTCTTAAGGGGAAAGTAATCCAAAAGTAACTGAAAGTAATCCGATTATACGACTGAGTTTGGGTAATCCAAAATGTACTTTACTGATTACAATTTTGGACAAGTAAATAGTAACAGTAACAGATTACATTTAGAAAGTAACCTACCCAACCCTGCCTGCCATGTAGACATACACACTCCTCAAAAAGCAAGCCACTAAATAGCTAGCTATCTAAATATTGGAGAAATATCTCTGACGTTCAGTTTCTAGTATTCAGCTTGGTATCTGAAGAGGATGTACAGTATGGTCACCTACCATGCAGCTGTGTAACGACACTGTCTAGAGAGACTTATGGAGTGTCTGGATGGTGTGGTGTGGTGTGTTTCCTCTCCCAGAACAGAACAGCCCAGTGCAGTATACTCTCTGTCTATCTATCTGTCTGTCTGCCTGTCTCTCTGTAGTGAGGGTCAGGTGGACCATGCACAGATAACAGCAGTAATGCAGTGGCAGACTGTGAGGCCTCATCCATCACCCAGTGACTGGAGCCTGGCCTCTGTGGCCCCTGGTCTGCTGCCTGTCTTTAGAGAGGGTTGGGCTGGCCCATCGGCAGGCCAAGCATTGGGAGGCTGTGTCAGGCTCCACCTCACTCCCCTGGTCCTACCCTTCCTGGCTAGGCCTGGGGGAAAGGACTGCCCAGGCCAGGAAGCCCAGGTTGGGTACTGTGTTGTGGCTATTTTAGGAAAGCTTCACTAGCTGACAGAGGGAGGTTAAAGCCGTGAATGCCAAGCACATTTTTGTTACAACAGCTTTTTCTGTGAAATCTATATTTTCCTCTTTCATTATGACGAGCATGTTTGATATTGCTCGTGGATATTTTTAGAGGCGTTTCAGAAGCTTTCCATCAATTTTGACCCAACTAAGATTAAACCTGTCACATTAAAGGAAGCAATGAATGCAGTGTGAGAGCTTCCTCTTTATTTTCCTTCCCATCCATAAAATAGCTGGATTTCATAGGGCAAGTTTAGGGGTTCAAGACATGGATCTGTTAATAAGAGGATGGGATAGTTTCCCTATAATTATATTCATCACATCTGGAGAATAATCACGAGGGCCAGCTGGAGTGAAGGAGCTGACACTGCATTTCAGCTGACACACACATTGTCAACGCACACATATTATGTTACTATGCAAATAATACAGATGTTTCTCTTGCTGTAATAACGCAAAGCAAAGTTATTTGGTGTCAAGACAGTGATATCAATATCTTGATTGTGCGTCTATATGCGGTCACAGTATGTTTTTATTCAGACAGTGATTGGATCAAGTCATAAAAATACATTTTGCTGAGAGGGCCAACCACGATGACAGAGGGCGGAGGAACCCGTTTCCTCTAACTACCCCAAATAAAGTAGAGGCACCAAGAGTCCAAAATGGCACCCTATTTCTTATAGAATCCTATAAGCCCTGCTAAAAAAGTAATGCACTATATAAGGCATAGGGTGCCATTTGAGCCACTGTCTGTGAGGTTATCTGACATTACTACGCCCTGACCTTCACGTTCAGTCCTATCACTGTCGCAGGCCAATATCCTGTAAATCATATTCTCCTGCTGAATCACCACCAATCAATTATTTTAATATTTCTGTGGCCTGTTTTCTATCGATTATCTCATTTATGCATAGTGCAGCATGTCTTATTAAATAAGTGCATCTGATTATCTTGCTTTAGTGTCATGGGACATTTTTGTTTTCATAAAACCTTTTACCACCTTTTTGATATATCTGTTTGTATGTGATTCATTATTATTTTATATGCTTCATTCTTATATTTCATACAACAACTGCAGGCCACTGGGTATGGAATTCACTCACCTTGCGTGTCCATACTGTGTTCACATCCAGAGCTGTTGCCATGGTTAGTAATTAGCCGTAGTGAGTGCTCGCTGAAACATTGAACAATGGTGAAGCAACTCCTGCAATTCCTCACAAAGGACTGTGTGTCCTTGAGGGAAGTGTCATTCATTGTGGAGGACTCTCACCTTGTCTGCTAGTAGGCTTTTACCAGAAAATGCTAATAGACAGCCTGATTGCGTTTGTTATCGGCTATAGCATGGTGAGATATGCAGTATAAACGTGTACGCTTGACACAATTTAATGATCCATGTTAATCAGGAGGACATATCACTCCAAATGAGTCATGCAAAGAGAACCTCAAAATCCCATTGTACTGGGAGCTGCAGCACACATGCCCTGATATTATATCTGCCAATGGAAGGAGGATGTATTGTCAAGGCCAGACACAAAGAGAATAAAGGAAATCCTGTGAGTGTGAATGTGCGAGAGGAGGCAGAGAGACAGATATGGCCTAGTCATCCAGCAACAGCCAGTAGACTACCACAAATGAATTCCAATGAGAGAGTAGATATTAATATGTCTATTAGGACAGGCCCTATAGGTACAATTAGCTCTAGATAATGGCACTCTCAAAACCTCTTTTCTACTAGAGCTCTAAAATATTGATTTAATTCTCCCCTGTATATCCACTTAAACTCTGGACTGTCACTCTAAGAATCTATCTCATTGTTATGTTTTACAGTGTTGGCCAAGGGGCTTATTCTGTCTCTGTCCTGTTTTAGGGAGCAGAGACGACACATCACTTTGAGGAGCCCCACTCTTCTCTTTTTTATAAGAATGAGGAAGAGATAACTAGGCGAAGAAATAAAGTGAGATATAAAAATGGGAAATGGTTCCTAGAGCATTTCAAGTATAGCTGCTGTGCCGTGGCTCGTCGTTGAGAGAGAGAGAGAGAGAGACAGCGAGAGCAAGAGAGCTGGCGTGAGGTGAGGAATAAGCTTCGCTTGGCGTGTCGGTGTGACCTTTGGGTGTTTCTGTGGAGAGGGCAGGCGCCAGGCGGCGACGCGGCCCCTCAGGTTACTGTTGTCTCAGCGCCGCGGCGAGGCTCGTCTGATGTTGATGATGTCAGACAGGACACTTACCCTGGGCTAGAGCTCTCCCGGGAGGTGTTGGCTATGGAATCACCCTCTCCGACTCGCTCTCCTCATCCTCACATCTGTGCATTATTTAGCTTATTGTTTCAGCCATTTATCAGGATAATGACTCTGCAAGCGTATAATACTATACTGTACATTTATCCAAGTGACAGAAGCACCAGATACCTGATGATGACCACTGAGGAAAAGCCAATAAAGAGATGTGCAAAAAACTGCATCATATTGATAATGGTCTAGGATGGATAGTTTTGCTGCTCAGAATATCACTGACTGCATAGTATTTTGTAGCTTTGCTTGGGGAGGTTTGGCACGGAGCCATACGCATCAGAATAGTGCAGATAATAGTGCAGTGAAAAATAAAATACAAGGACCAAAGTTGCTGGGCTGGCTGCACTTTTTTTTACCTTAATAACGATTTTCATGACAAGAAACTCGTAATATCAATGTGCAGTGGCAGGCAGCGGGAGTGTGGGGACTGAATCACTGATCAATGACAGCTAATGAACACGGCAGGAGTTCTGCTCTGTTTGCCTCTCGACAGAGAGCCCCGCTCCTCTGAGAGCTATTTTTCTTCTATTTTGCACACAAGAAAAATACAGGAGGCTTCATTGAAACCAACTGCTTCTGGGCTCAATTAACTAGCATAGATTACCCATAATGCAGATGAGAGCCTGGGTATGTAATACACAGCATGGAGACCACCCACCTTCCCTCCTCCCTCACTACAACATTTTGCCTTGGGGCCCCGTGACAGTGCAGTGCGGTGGGCTGCGGTATGCATGCAGCGGCACATATATACATTACATATGGAGCGTCTCAGGTGATCTATGGATCCTGAAGGCTGTTTATCACTCCATCATGGTGACATGGTACTGAGTCGTGTGCAGTCAACACAACACAGAGCTCTGGTGTCACCTGGCTGTCAGCAACACTTAATATACCTGGCTCAGGGTCTTTGGTCGCTGCTGCTGTCCTGACGCCCCTGGCCTGGCCTGACTGTCCAATCCCCCTTGCATTACATGGATGGAGAGATACTCCTCCAGAGCATTCATCACGTCCTCCATCAACCCCGCCGGGGCAGAGGGCCGGGAGCCTGGCGCCTGCACTGTTGTTTCTTCTCTTATTGGCCACATGAGGTGTCCTACTGGGGTTGGGACTTTTATAGAGGCCTCCACTGGCATACAGTACACAGTAGCACACACCTTCAGACTTGTTTACAGCTTTTACAAATGTCATCTCAAATATGAGCTGGTATAATTGTGTTGGAACACTGTTCTTTTAAATTGGCTAAATTAATTACATACTGCTAAACTATTGTCAGCAAAGGAAAGGTGTGTGTTGAGAACATCAAGAGAATTACAGAAGGCAGAAATGTAAATACAGAGTAGTTAGCATACCCAAATGGGAATAGGCACAAATATGCTGGATTTGTAGACTGTAAGGCTGCGTTTACACAGTCAGCCCAATTCTGATATTATTTCCACTAATTGGTCTTTTGACCAATCACATCAGATCTTTTCACATCAGATCTTTTTCAGAGCTGATCTGATTGGTCAAAATACCAATTAGTGAAGAAAAAAAAATCAGAATTGGGTTGCCTGTGTAAACGCAGCCTAAGATGTCTTTTTATGTGAGTCAGTGTTATAAATCTCAGGGAGAAAATACATGGCTCCAAATGAAAGGCGTCAGAGCTGAAAGATGTGTATTACTGTGTTGACAAACTGGGCTTAGTGCCTCAATGCTGTAGAACTATATTTCATAATGAGAATCTATTCTAGAACTGAGGACTAACGATTTACAAGAAATCAAGGGCATAACATTTTTTGCCATTAAAAGCCCTCTGAATTCCAGTTCTAGAAGGTTTCAAAAGGATCACCTTCCTCAACCTAAACACTGTGATTGTTTAAATGAATGAGCTCTCATGAATTCTGTCCCTCAGCCACAGTGATGACAGTGCAATTAATGATTATTTGACCTGACACAGGCTTAAAACAACTTCCTGAAATGGAAATCATAATACAATCTCTGTCTTTCCATTGGTGGAAATATCTGGAATGACCTGTGTTAATTAAAGATAAAATCCTTGGTGAGGGCGGTAGACATGTCTGTCAGAGAGTGTGCTGCTGTCTCTGTCTGTGTCTGTCTAGTGATGTGGATGACATATTAGATGGGAGCGAGCAGTGACCAGCCAGCAGCAGACCAGCAGCTACAGAACAGTATAGTAGCCTCAAAAAATTCACTAACATTGATTCGCCACCAATTTCTAGCTACACAGGATCCATGGACAAGGCTCACTATTAGAGGTCGACCGATTAATCGGAATGGCCGATTAATTAGGGCCGATTTCAAGTTTTCATAACAATCAGAAATCGGTAATTTTGGACGCCGATTTTCTTTTTCTTTTATACCTTTATTTAATACCTGCCTTGTTCAGGGGCAGAACGACAGATTTTTACCTTGTCAGCTCAGAGATTCAATCTTGCAACCTTACGATTAACTAGTCCAACGCTCTAACCACCTGCCTCACGAGGAGCCTGCCTGTTACGCGAATGCAGTAAGAAGCCAAGGTAAGTTGCTAGCTAGCATTAAACTTATCTTATAAAAAACAATCAATCAATCAATCATAATCACTAGTTATAACTACACATGGTTGATGATATTACTAGTTTATCTAGCGTGTCCTGCGTTGCATATAATCGATGCGGTGCGCATTCGCGAAAAAGGACTGTCGTTGCTCCAACGTGTACCTAACCATAAACATCAATGCCTTTCTTAAAATCAATACACAGAAGTATATATTTTTAAACCTGCATATTTGGCTAAAAGAAATCCAGGTTAGCAGGCAATATTAACCAGGTGAAATTGTGTCTCTTCTCTTGCATTCATTGCACGCAGAGTCAGGGTATATGCAACAGTTTGGGCCGCCTGGCTCATTGCGAACTAATTTGCCAGAACTTTACATAATTATGACATAACATTGAAGGTTGTGTAATGTAACAGGAATATTGAGACTTATGGATGCCACCCGTTAGATAAAATACGGAACGGTTCCGTACGGTCCGTACGGTTAAACGTTTTGTTTTCGAGATGATAGTTTCCGGATTCGACCATATTAATGACCTAAGGCTCGTATTTCTGTGTGTTATTATGTTATAATTAAGTCTATGATTTGATAGAGCAGTCTGACTGAGCGATGGTAGGCACCAGCAGGCTCGTAAGCATTCATTCAAACAGCACTTTCGTGCGTTTTGCCAGCAGCTCGTCGCTGTGCTTCAAGCATTGTGCTGTTTATGACTTCAAGCCTATCAACTCCCGAGATTAGGCTGGTGTAACTGATGTGAAATGGCTAGCTAGTTAGCGGGGTGCGCGCTAATAGCGTTTCAAACGTCACTCGCTCTGAGACTTGGAGTAGTTGTTTCCCTTGCTCTGCATGGGTAACGCTGCTTCGAGGGTGGCTGTTGTAGATGTGTTCCTGGTTCGAGCCCAGGTAGCGGCGAGGAGAGGGGTGGAAGCTATACTGTTACACTGGCAATACTAAAGTGCCTATAAGAACATCCAATAGTCAAAGTGTCACGCCCTGACCTTAGAGATCCTTTTTATGTCTCTATTTGGTTTGGTCAGGGTGTGATTTGGGATGGGTATTCTATGTTCTTTAGTTCAATTATTTCTATTTCTATGTTTTGACCGGGTAGGGTTCTCAATCAGGGACAGCTTTCTATCGTTGTCTCTGATTGAGAACCATACTTAGGTAGCCATTTTTCCCACCTGTCTTTGTGGGAGGTTGACTTTATTTGTGGCACATAGCCTTAAGCTTCACGGTTTATTTTGTATTGTTTATTGTTTTGTCGGCGTCATTTCTAATAAAAATAAAATGTACGCTCACCATGCTACACCTTGGTCCACTTCATTCAACAGCCGTGACACAAAGGTATATGAAATACAAATCGTACAGAGAGAAACAGTCCTATAATTCCTATAATAGCTACAACCTGAAACTTCTTACCTGGGAATATTGAAGACTCATGTTAAAAGGAACCACCAGCTTTCATATGTTATCATGTTCTGAGCAAGGAACTTAAAAGTTAGCTTTCTTACATGGCACATATTGCACTTTTACTTTCTTCTCCAACACTTTGTTTTTGCATTATTTAAACCAAATTGAACATGTTTCATTATTTATTTGAGGCTAAATTGATTTTATTGATGTATTATATTAAGTTAAAATAAGTGTTCATTCAGTATTGTTGTAATTGTCATTATTACAAATACATTACATACATAAAAAATTGTCCGATTAATCGGTATCGGCTTTTTTTGGCCCTCCAATAATCGGTATCGGTGTTGAAAAATCATAATCAGTCGACCTCTACTCACTATACACTACATTTTTAACGAAGGAACATGTTTTGAAAACCTTGTAATTACAGTAAAGCAATGTGAGCAGACCATTAAATTACATGGCTGGAGAGACAATTTTGGAACATAGAAATGGGCCAGATTTAATTGTAGAGCTCCTAGTTAGTCCCCAGAAAACCAACAGATCCACTCAGCAGCCATCAGTCCACTAAGTGGGAATGGGATGATGACATGAAAGTGACCTCATTACTCCACCACAGACCAAATCAATAAATCATAACAGCCCATGGTCCCTTCTGATGTCATCACAGACGCACAGCTTGAAATTCTTCATACAGATGATGATTATAACACTGAGGAAGAAGGGGATGAATGGTTTGCATGCTGCTTTGCCAGGCGGCCAGGTTTCCCAGTGTAAACACAGAGCGATCTGCGACTCTTTTCTTTCTCCCTCTCCTCTCTCTTCTTCTGACTCTGAATCACTCCGCCTTTGGGGCTTACCACAGGAGTCTCTTCAAACAAGGCTTTGTACTGGAGTGGAGAATCAAGATTAATGCACTTCCACAGCTCTGTGCTGCTCTAGGGGAAAGAAGCCTGATAATTAACACCGGGGGGGCTTGGAGGAAATTGGAGGGGGGAAATCACACAACATAATAAAAATACGGGGAAAGGTACATATGACATTTATTTGGCGTGTGTGCGATGTGTGAGGCTGCATTGAGGTGGCAGTCAGTGAAGCTGTGACTGTGACGTCTTGGAGGGTATGTATGACGGAATGGTTTACTCTGAGCATTATTTATCATTGTCATGTCTGTAATAATTCATTGTGGTGTGCTTACCACCAGCAGTGTAACAATGCATATACCAAATGCATGTATGCAAATTATACAAATGTATACAAATTATACAAATGAAGTGTTCAATACATCTTTATAAGGACACTATGTATTTCATAATGCCTTTTGTGCAACCTGTCTTACCTTGTCAGTTTTAAGATCTCTCCATAGCTGCATAGGCTGCATATTGACTTCTGGAAAGAAGTGGGAAACATGTTTATGTCCGAATCACCCAGCTGGAGTTGTTCTCTGATAATGACTCAGATTGTTGTCATTTACATCAATGTCTGAAAACGGCGGGCCCGTGGCTCCCTGTACAGGGTTCTCCAAATATATAAATAAGTGGTGGAAGGTTACCAAGGAAGAGAATGAAATATGGCACTTCCATTTCAATGCAAATGAGGACTGAAATGAGTGCAGTGTGGATTTACAGTGGTTCATTAGAATGGACCCAGCACGCTGCTGCTTTAAGTGAACAGTCTCCTATAGCCTGAGTAAATTAGTGTGCAATCCCCTGCACTGGCTGTAAATGAAACTGTCCGTCAGCATGCAGCGTCTCAACCTGCTAAGAAGAAGTGGGATAGGATGGTTCTGTCCTCCTGATGTCTGTCTGCTGGAAACTCTTGGATAGAGAGAAAGTTTTCTTCAAGTTTGGATAGTCTGTGTTAACTTCCCAGTCTATTCAGTCAGGAGTCTGACGTGAAGATATGAGGTTTTTTTAGTGTATGCGCGTGTCGCATATACAGCCAAACAATCTCTATAGCCTTTGGTAAAGGTCTGGGGTGGTCTTTCATTTCTGAAATTCATTTCAGGATGCTGCTGTCCTGGACTCAATAAGAATGACCCCCTGTTTGAACACACACATCATGCATTTCCAAAGGGGGAATATCTAAAAGTAGATTTGAATCCGATGAGAACATGCAGGTGTGAAAATATTGTGTTGTGTTCATTTTTATGATGGATTAGGAGGCAAGCTGCACTGCCCTCTGAGAGGAGGCAAGGAAAGTGGGAACTGGAGTGAGTTTTCAAATGGAGAGCTGCTGTTTAATATATATGGATATCCAGAGCCACCGAGTTTACAGAGACCTCTAAGAAACTGGCAGGACTCAGATGTCAACAGTCTGACTTCTTTTGACTTATATAATTCATCAAGTCGTCTCTGTTGTTTTATTTACAGTTTCTCCCCTTCATAGAGATATATCACGTGCCACAGACACAGTAAGGGGAAAAGATGTAATGATTAAGAAGTGATAGAGAGGTTTCCAAACAGTGGCAGCAGCCATTTTTCCAGCCAAAGTGACCAAGACAGCATTCACCACACGCTTAAGAGTATTACATCTGCTGATGGTCTGCAATCTCAGTCCTTCGAGACAGATCAGAATCAAAAGGAGCTTTATAAGAATGACAGGTTTGGACAGGAAGTAGAGATGAGGCCTTTCTGGAACATAGAGCATGTAGGCTACTGCAAAATGTCATAATGCATTAAGTATTCCTCTTCCTCAAACTTAGTGTTTTTTTATATATTTCCTTTCATGTACATCTTTAAATTATAATTTTACTGAAAAATGTAAACAAATTATACTTTTTAGAAATCTTTTCTTTTCAATTGGAAGTCCAGAGCAGTAGGTTTCAGGTAGTTTGGGGTAATCCACTCTAATTACATATCTAAACTGAACCTCTACGGTTATACCCTGCTATATTGCTTTTTAAAATCTGAAACTAGGAGAGCTTCACGTGTGACATTATTTTATTTATTTGTCCTTTATTTAACTAGGCAAGTCAGTTATGAACAAATACTTATTTACAATGATGGCCTAGGAACAGTGGGTCAACTGCCTTGTTCAGGGTCAGAACGACAGATTTTTACCTTGTCAGCTCGGGGATTCAATCTAGCAACCTTTCGGCTACTGGCCCAACGCTCTAACCACTAGGCTACCTGCCGCCCCATTATAAACCCTGTGTGTCTGAGTTAATTCTCCAACCAGTTTAATGATTCAGGGAGAGCAGTTTCATTTGCTGTGGTAGCATTAGCAGTGGTGTGGAGGGGTCTATTGGGACCGGAGTGGGTAAACTACATTAAAAGTTTCGAAGAGTTACCTGTAATATGGAAAACAGGTCAAGTGAATAATGACTGGGATGTTGCAGTCATCAAAAGGAACAAACCGTAATATTGTCCTGTTGGAATAAGAAAGTGTCTCGGTAAGGTAATGCATTTTCTCCATAGCACAAATCCCTATAAGGTTTTGATCTGACAACCTCCCTCTCTCTAACACAATCTTTTTCTCATTTTTTTTCAGCAGTGAGGAGGCAAACGGTGAGACAGCGATGAGTCTTATATTTAACCCCACTACACCTATCCATCAACGGAGAGACTTGTTCCACTGTCTCCTACCCACACAGTGTCCAGTCCTTACTGAGCTGACGATGAGTCCATCATACCCATCCCTACAGGACCACTTCCTCCTGGGCTTCCAGAAAAGACATAAACCCATCATATCCTATTACAGCGCTATACATTTCCCTTCCCCTGCTACTCTTTCAATTAACGAAGTATATGAACGCGGATGTGGAGTCGTATTCACTTCTATGCAATAGGCTAAAGAGAAGCTCCACTTGAAGGCCATTGGATTTGACAGGCTCCCTGTCTCGAACCTGGACATTATTTTCTCTTCACTATGTACCGAGGTAGGAAGTTTGAGAGGCCCAGGATCTCATTTCTAATAGGAAGTGAACAGCTTAAGAGATGACCAAGCTGAGGCTGCCATCAGTGTCTCCCTAGCTGCCTACCTGCCAGAGACAGAGTGTAGCTGTGTAGCTCTCCGTTTACTCCTCGACTCACTAATTAATGGTTGCCCGTGGAGTAACTTGTACCTGTCAGTGTCTACCGCTCTCGTATATTCAATAACTTCGGGGAATTGAAATTGAATGCCAGCTAAGCTCGAACAAACTGCAAATGGTGCATGGGATACACCCTGGTTCTCTCAGTGACCTGACAGCAGCGTTATATGTAAGGTTTTTAATGAACATGGACTCTTCTCAGCTACTCTTGACTGCCAAGGTGGAATGTTTTATGAATTCAAGATGGAGGGTGGGTGGGTGATTGTATAGGTTCTGTTACAGTATACAGGTACTCGAGCAAGTCCTTGTGCCAAATGTCAATGTGCGTATGAATGCCAAAGCCGTCCATAAAAGAACCCAGTGCCGATTCGCATTAAAGAGACAGGGTGAAAATGTTCCCGAGCGGTCACTGGTAATTATTGCGTCCATTTCCAGGGCCACTGCATGTGTGTTCATGGAGAACAAGGTCCACTCTATTATTACACATATCTCCTTACTCATGGGATTAGCCACACTGCTCACAATTCATACCTCCACTTCTCCATTAGAGCTGATTTATCTCAGACTACACTCCTCTACATAATGAGGAAAACAAGAATAATGGTGAAAAGTAATACAAATCTTTCATTTACATGCAGATCTAGCCAGACGTGTTAAATTGCCAGTTACGCTCTCACGTTCTTAGGGACTTGCAGATGCTTATTCATCCCAAACATCTTAGTTGTTTGAATAATGAATTGCCTCCAGGAGTATTTGTTACTGTCTTGTGTGAAATAAGTGGCTGCGGTTGGGCTGGTGGAACAGACAGGCTGGCTGTCTCTGAGAAGTAGGAAAGGAAGGGCCACCCCACCTCAACCCCCCCCCCCCCCCCCAAACCCATCACTATTCCTTCTAAGCTGGATGAAGCTGTTTATCAAACTGAACGCTGTGCTTCGAAATCCACATCTCTCTCTCACTCTCTGTACAGTAGCCCTTGACCTTGCCATGTGTCCTCATGGCCCAGACACCCGCTTGAAATTAAATTACAGATTAGTGGCTTCAGCCCCTAGGAAGGGTTTATTTGGTTGCCCCCTCTCCGTGTCACTCTCATTCTCCCATTCAGGAGCAGGGAGGAAATGTCATGGGATTTAAGAAAGAAAATGCCAGCCTTGAAACAGTTTCTACTTCAAAGTCTATACTATGTTGCCTGGCCTCCCTAAATTCAGGATGTCTGCAAGGAGTTCTAAATCTTACAGGTGAGGAATAGGGGGCAGATGGCATGTGGGGATTACTGTGCTAGAATGAGTAACGTACAGTGGAAACTGAAACCAAACTCATACATTTTTATTTATTTATTTCATACAAACGTCTTCAGACTTCAATGTCTCTGTAAGTTTGGCCTTCTCCCATCAATTCCATCAAGCTGAGATGGAGCATGAACTCTACACCAGACTCAATGACTGGTCCTGTCACTGACTGCTTCTTTAGACACTGTTGTTGCACCTTGAGATTGAAAAATCATTCTAGCGGGACAAGTGGACCAAACGCCGAGCCCTCATTCATTTGGAAGACTGTCACACATAGCACAATGCTGTAATTTCAAATCACTTTCACTTCCACTCTGTAGGTTCTGTGATTTTTGGCAAATCAGAATGGCTTGTTAGCCCTATAAATGAACCACTTCCCTTCATATTGATGTAGATTCCCAGTCACTCCTCAAGTATATAACTCATCATGTCAGTCTGGCCTCTTTTCATTGGGAAGTAGGTTTCTTTCAATGTGCCAACAGAGAAGCTACCCCACAGGGCAAACAATGGTTGAATCAACGTTGTCTCCATGTCATTTCAACCTAAAAAAAAATCCATCTGATGACATTTAATCAACGTGGAAAACTAATTCGATTTGCAAAAAGTCATCACATAACCCAATTCTTTACCTAAATAGAATGACATTTTTTGTTGTTGATTTCACATTGAATTCTTAACCTGTTATGGCTGCAGCCCGACACCGGTACACCTATGACAACATCCAGCTCAAGTGCAGGGCGCGAAATTCAAAAGATATTTTTTTTAAATATTTAACTTTCACACATTAACAAGTCCAAGACACCAGATGAAAGATACACTTCTTGTGAATCAAGCCAACATGTCCGATTTTTAAAATGTTTTACAGGGAAGACAAAATATGTAAATCTATTAGCTAACCACGTTAGCAAAAGACACCACTTTTCTAACTCCATCAGTTTCTTACTCCATCAGGTGCTATCACAAATTCGACCAAATAAAGATATAAATAGCCACTAACCAAGAAACAAATTCATCAGATGACAGTCTGATAACATATTTATTGTATAGCATATGTTTTGTTCGAAAAATTTGCATATTTCATGTATAAACCATAGTTTACATTTCAGCTACAATCAGAAATTGCACCGAAAGCAGCCATAATATTTACAGACACCAACGTCAAATAGCTAATTACTCATCATAAAACATTTCTGAAAAATACATAGTGTGCAGCAATTGAAAGACAGGCATCTTGTGATTCCAAACAATATTTCCGATTTATTAAATGTTTTACAGCGAAAACAAAATGTATCGCTATATTAGCGTAGCCACAATAGACAGAAACACTTGGGCGCCCACGGCCAGTTCACATGCACGACAGATATATGAAATAACATCATAAAATGGGTCTTACTTTTGCTGATCTTTCATCAGAATGTTGAACAAGGTGTCCTCTGTCCAGATGAGTCGTTGTTTGGATTCAGAATGGCAAATTTCCCTCTTCACTTAGCATTGGCACTAGCCGAGTGGCACAAATTTCTCCAACGTAAACACAGTCAGAGGACGGAACACGGCAAAACTCCCGAAAAAATTTCAATAATCTGATTAAACTATATTGAAAAAACATACATTACGATGATATGGTCACATGTATCAAAAAAAATTAGAGCCGGGGATAGTTGTCGTCCGTTACGGCAGCAAAACAGAAGTCAATCCCACTTCCTTCAGAGTACCGGAAGTGGACGGTCACGTCAAAGAAATAGGTTTTTTTCCACCACAGACCAAGATGAGCACAAAATTTCTTCTCTCACATCCTCTTGACACCAATAGGAAGGCGTATGGAGTGTAAGTAGACTCCTAAGTGTCAAGACCATGTATAGGCATCAAGTTGAAAAGAGCATCGATTTCTGACATTTCACTTCCTGGTCAGGAAAAGTGCTGCAGAAGGACTTCTGTTTCACTCAGAGAAATAATTCCAACTGTTTTAGAAACTAGAGAGTGTTTTCTATCCAAAAAGAATAATAATATCCATATTGTACGAGCAAGATTTGAGTAGGAGGCCGTTTGAAATGGGCACGATTTCACTGGCTACTCAACACTTTGCCTTGCAGCCATAAGAAGTCAACTCAACCAAATGTAAATCAAAGTTAGACATTGAACGGATATCTGTGCCCAGTGGGTACTGTACTGTAGAGACACTTTCAAATCAAGATTACTCACTGTAAACATATTTGCATCAAATGCTTTTCTAGATTCCGGAGTCTGTAGCCAGATTTTTTGTTCTATTGTGTTGTTTGGAATAAGTGGAAAGTTAACCTGAATATCACAGTTTGTTGAGCAATGGAGAAAAACTCACAGCAGACATTTGAAACTGTATAGTTCTCCTCTCGCCAGGGGGGTTGAGTTGTGTATTTAGTATGGAGAAAGAAAGCAATCAATTAAACAGCCGTTGGTAACCAAGGGATGAGAGAAGTGTCTTTGAAACTTTAGCACATGGTGCTTAAAAAGTGCAATATAGTCAATAATAGATGAAGAACTACTGGTAGCAGCCATGCTCCAGGGTGTTATACCCACTGCTAGACAGAGAAAAACACACCATTCAACTATTTGTGAAGATTCATTTCCAAAAGCCAATCTTGACTATCCAGTCATAGTTTTTGGACTGACTTAATAGTTATGATTTAATTTGATTTGATACTTTTGATTTTCTGGGTAATTATTCATGACAGAGAGGTACATTTATTCAAATGTGTAATAGGAATTTAAAAGGGAAAACAGTACCCATCAACATCCTTTGGACCTCTACATTTTTTAGGAAATAAGTAAACATGGAGAAAACTGTCAGGATTGTCAAGACATTGACAGCTCTGAGGAACAGATGGGCGAAAATACCCAATCGAAAACACGCTGCTCATCAATCAAAACATGAAAACAAGGTTTGAAAGCATGTTTATGTTGCAACGTTTCCCCCTGAATTGTACTGTCAGAGCAGATCAATGTTGTTGTCATTTGAAAGGTGATCAGGTCACACAAGGGATAGATTGGTACTCCACAGTTTACCAAATGCTCACAGAGAAGAGAGGCTGTCATTGCTTCCATTTTCAAAAGGGAAAGTTTGTTCTTTCATAGTGTTTTACCTCCGGACCGGGATATCTTGAAGGACAAAACAGTTTCAATAGAGGCTCAGATAAATATTCCTCATCAGTATGTAATCATGCTGGGAAGGAAAGAAAGTTTGAAAGCACCTGTGAATCGCTAACACTACTCTGTTCCCTTCTGAATGGTAAGCAGGCTTACTGGACGTGTGCTGTTGACACTAGGCTTTACAGAAGACAGATGACAGAGCCTCGCTTTTAGAGGACAGGGATGGAAGGAAGAAGCGCCACAGAGATTACAATTATAAAAAGCTGCAAAACTGCCATTATTTAATTTGATTTGGCATTTTGATCTGAGAGTATTGTGAAATGCAGCATTTGCTCTCTGACAAAGATGTGGAATCGTAATAATGTCCCGATTTGTTGTGCCATTCATGTTCCAAAGGCTTTGTCTCTGTAAAGAGAGCCATTCTGAGAGGGAGTTCAGTGACAGATTTCAGCTGTCAGGGGTTTTACATGCTCAGCAAAAACTATGCCAATGAACACGTTATACTGTTGTTTCCAGTTGGCCACGAAATATCGGTTCATATGAAATGTGTCTCACTTGTTCTGAATCTGTATTCATGCATAAGTGTTTTTTCTACATTTAAAAACCTTCATATATATTTGAACTTCAAACAATTGCATTAGCCAATTTGTAAAATAGGCCCATGTTCCATTGAGCATGTGTCACGGGTTACTAGGTGTGGAAGGTAGGAGTCAGGCGCAGAGAGCAGAGGGTTCAATAATAGACTATTTATTTTCTCCGTAACAAAAACGGTCACGCCAAACACAGGGCGCAGCAACACTGACCCGGCCAAGCACACAGGGCAAAACGATCCGGAGAGAAAATACATCCAACACCAACAGTGAACACAAAATAATCCCGCACAAACCCCAGCGGGCGTAACAGGCTTACATAGACCAGAAATCAAGAAACACAAAAGAAACAGGTGCAACTAATAAGACTAAACCAACAGACAAGGGAAAAAGGGATCGGTGGCGGCTAGTAGGCCGGTGACGACGACCGCCGAGCGCCGCCCGAACAGGCAGGGGAGCCACCCTCGGCGGGAGTCGTGACAGCATGTTTGGCTTCTAATGAAATAAGAGCTTGTTCATGTATCAACATAAAAGTTTGTAGCTATGTCACATTAGGGGCATGACCAGGGGCACAAAGTCATATTTATAATGCAGACACACGGCAACTTTGACTCCTTATCAATGCACATTGCATGTCATGGATAAAGTAAGCATAAGGAGTACAGAGTTGTCAATCATAGGATGATTTGCTCATCTTTATTTCCCTTTGATGTATCTTTTTTTCATTTTTATAAATGCATCAAAGCTTTTCCTAGATGTTTTACTGTTGATATGTCATATCATAATTGAGTCAAGCATACAATTTCATCTGGCATCAAAATAATGTATTACTGTCACTTGACTCTAGCTACCATGCAGTACACCCATGAGAAATCCTTTTAAGTGTATGATTTTATGTCATGTGTTTTTACTGTCCCTCTCAATAACAGTAAATGTAAAGATCAAAAGCTTTTGTTTTATTTGATGCCTTTGTTTTCTTGTCACTATGTCCAACAACAACTTCATCTGTTTCACAATGCCAGAACCATACCAGACATTCTGTGACTGTTTCTAAGTCTTTTATGTAAGATATTAAAGGATTGTTGATCCTGATAAAACTGGGTTATTCACACCACACGGAGATAGAGAGGCAGTAAGTATTGATGACCCTAAGTAGACCACTGAACACCTCCCAATTTTCGAAACTTGTTTTGTACATAATGTTGCTTCTACCGTCTCTTATGACCGAAAAGAGTTTATGGACATCAGAACTGGGATTACTCATCTCAAATTGGACGAGGAGTTCAGTCGGACGCGAGGGATAAACTACAGACACCCGACCAGGCCCAGATCCCTGTGATATTCTGGAAAAGGAAACGTAGGTTTTGCGGAAAGAGATCAGGATGTCTTGTGAGGATCAGGCGACGAGTGGCTAATCTGCCCTTGCCTTCCGTTCTGCTAGCTAACGTTCAATCGCTGGAAAATAAATGGGACGAACTGAGAGCACATATATCCTACTAACGCGACATTAAAAATTGTAATATCTTATGTTTCACCGAGTCGTGGCTGAACAACGACATTAAGAACATACAGCTGGCGGGTTATACACTTTATCAGCAGGACAGAACAGCAGACTCTGGTAAGACACGGGGCCGGGGCCTATGCATATTTATAAACAATAGCTGGTGCACAATGTCTAAGGAAGTCTCAAGGTTTTGCTTGCCTGAGGTATCTCATGATAAGCTGTAGACCACACTATCTACCTAGAGAGTTTTCATCTGTATTTTTCGTAGCTGTCTACATACCACCACAGACCGAGACTGGCACTAAAACCGCACTCAATGAGCTGTATTCCGCCATAAGCAAACAGGAAGACGCTCATCCAGAGGCGGCGCTCCTAGTGGCCGGGGACTTTAATGCAGGGAAAGTTAAATCAGTTTTACCTAATTTCTATCAGCATGTTAAATGTGCAACCAGAGGGAAAAAATTCTAGACCACCTTTACTCCCCACACAGAGACATACAAAGCTCTCCCTCGCCCTCACCTCACTCCCTCGCCCTTATTTGTTTGATACCTTTTTGTTATGGATTTCCTTTTTGTTTTATTTTGTGTATATTAATATTATTTTGGTCACCATCTAGGAACATTGCAACCTGCTTGGGCTGGTGGACTAGAGAGTCAGGACAGAGCTCGCCCTGGATCCTGGTAAGTAGGCTGTATTCTTAGGAACAAGTTCTTGAGAACACAAGCCATATAGCCATAGGGTTCTCAGTTTAACAATTTTAACAGCTGTCCCGACGCTCTGTCTAACTGCGTCTAAGCGTGTCTAATCACCGAGTGCAATACAATTTCGGGAACATCGAAAAGTCTACTTTCATGTCACTGCAATGCACTTCCTGAGCTAATAGAAACTTGGGAGGGAACAAAAAAAAACTGTGGGCTCGAAGTTGTTACACAAAACAACATCAGTGGAAATCTGTGGTACAACAGCTAACAGTAAGTGTATCTTTTGTATTTGGAAAGTTATTTTTGGATGATTAATTAAGTTAGGTTGAGTGTTCAAGGTTTCCAAAAACGTATCACAATCAACGATCAATTGTTTATAGATTGAAATGCTCTAACTTGAATGATCACATCAGGTATTCAAAAAGGACGTAGAATGACTCCAATGCTGTAGCATTTGGAGTCATGAGAAGGGCTAGACACATGCATACAGTACAACACACTAGCCACTTATGCTTACTTTCACGTTAAATAGTCAGTCAGACAGGTTATGGAACAGCTAGACAGGCCTAAAACCCCAAGTAGACTTATTTGTAGACTGGCTAGTTGTTTTCTTAACACAATGTATAGGAGTCATAATGGACTGAACATTTTGATCAATTGCAATGGCTTCTTTTCTCCATTTCCATAGAAATGCTCCACTGGTTTTAGATCAGGATGTATTGCATCATTCTCAGTGATGCTGTGACTCCACTGAAGATCTTAGTAACACAAAGAAATTGGTCTCTGAATAGGATGTGTGTTGTATTCATCTTCAGCTGAGTACTCCCTACTCATACAGGAGCCATCTGTTCACCCCCCACCTCTAAACTGGTTCAACTACAGTAGCCACAAGTAAACTTCAACTCACTGGTTCTCCCTATTTGAACAATGAAGAATCATATTGTTCCTAATTCAACTTGCTTTTTGTTTGTAAATGTTCTGTTTTGTTATTGTATTGTTGTTTGAACTGAATTAGTAAATAATAGTAATTAGTACCAACTAAACTCAAAGATAATTCGTAAAAATCCAAATAACTTCACAGATCTTCATTGTAAAGGGTTTAAACACTGTTTCCCATGCTTGTTCAATGAACCATAAACAATTAATGAACATGCACCTGTGGATCGGTCGTTAAGACACTAACAGCTTACAGACGGTAGGCAATTAAGGTTACAGTTATGAAAACTTAGGACACTAAAGAGGCCTTTCTACTGACTCTGGAAAAACACCAAAAGGAAGATGCCCAGGGTCCCTGCTCATCTGCGTGAACGTGCCTTAGGCATGCTGCAAGGAGGCATGAGGACTGCAGATATGGCCAGGGCAATAAATTGCAATGTCCGTACTGTGAGACGCCTAAGACAGCGCTACTGGGAGACAGGATGGACAGCTGATCGTCCTCGCAGTGGCAGACCACGTGTAACACCTGCACAGGATCGGTACAGCCGAACATCACACCTGCGGGACAGGTACAGGATGGCAACAACAACTGCTCGAGTTACACCAGGAACGCTCAATCCCTCCATCAGTGCTCAGACTGACCGCAATAGGCTGAGAGAGGCTGGACTGAGGGCTTGTAGGCCTGTTGTAAGGCAGGTCCTCACCAGACATCACCGGCAACAACATCGCCTGTGGGCACAAACCCACCGTCGCTGGACCAGACAGGACTGGCAAAAAGTGCTCTTCACTGACGAGTCACGGTTTTGTCTCACCAGGGGTGATGTTCGGATTCACTTTTATCGTCGAAGGAATGACCGTTACACTGAGGCCTGTACTCTGGAGTGGGATCGATTTGGAGGTGGAGGGTCCGTCGTGGTCTGGGGGCGATGTGTCACAGCATCATCGGACTGAGCTTGTCATTGCAGGCAATCTCAACGCTGTGCATTACAGGGAAGACATCCTCCTCCCTCATGTGGTACCCTTCCTGCAGGCTCATCCTGACATGACCCTCCAGCATGACAATGCCACCAGCCATACTGCTCGTTCTGTGCGTGATTTCCTACTTTTGATTTTGACCCCCCCCCCCCCCCCTGTTCAGGAATTATTCAATTTCTGTTAGTCACATGTCTGTGGAATTTCTTCAGTGTATGTCTCAGTTGTTGAATCTTGTTATGTTCATACAAATATTTACACATGTTAAGTTTGCTGAAAATAAACGCAGTTGACAGTGAGAGGACGTTTCTTTTTTTGAGTTCACCTTAATCATGATCACATCAAACCAGGTAAGATACAGGATTACAAGCCTTTTCCTCAAACAGCGTTTCTGCATTTTCGTTGAAGTGAGTCTCAAGACCAATATTGGTGGGCGACAAAATGAGAAAAAAAGAAGCAACTGCAGCACAGCAGGCCTTATTTTAGAAAGTGAAGCGTGTGCTATTGTCAGGCTCATTCAGTAGTGCTGGGCTAGTCTGGCCCTAATTAAAGTGTTCCGCTCTACAGTGCCAGCTAGCTAGCTAGCTAGCTCGACACTGGTCCTGAGCATGCAGAAGCTGTCTCCTTCTCTCCCTCCATCACATCTACTGTAATTACTTTTGTTTACAGTGGAGGAAACGGCGGCAGTCTGATTAGAAGTTATTGAGGAGATAACTCATAGCTAATTCAGCGATGGCGCTCTCTCGCCCTTTCTTCTGGATGCAGATGAATTATTTCCTGTATGAAATGTTTGTGGGGACAGCATAGAGATGCTTGTGGAAAATGACACTGACAAATTGCCACAGGGCTGTCAAACCTCAGAACCATTTGCCTCTAGTGCCATCCCGCATCTTGCCCATTTGTTTTCAGTGTTGTTGTCTTTTCCAAAAGAAATGATAGCTTTTCTATCTTGCACTGAGGTGAAAAAGGAAAGTTCTCAGAAAATGGCAATTAGCTATTCAAATATATTTTGTTGCGTTATAACCTTATTCTTAAATGGATTACGTTTTTAAAAATCTTCACCAATCTACACACAATACCCCATAATGACAAAGCGAAAACAGTTTTTTTAAACGTTTTTGCAAATTCATTAAGAATTAAAAACAGAAATACCTTATTTACATAAGTTTTCAGACCCTTTGCTATGAGACTCAAAATTGAGCTCAGGTGCGTCCTGTTTCCACTGATCATTCTTGAGATGTTTTTACAACTTGATTGGAGTCCACCTGTGGTAAATTCAATTGATTGGACATGATTTGGAAATGTCTATACTGTATAAGGTCCCACAGTTGACAGTGCATGTCAGAGCAAAAACCAAGCCATGAGGTCGAAGGAATTGTCCGTAGAGCTCCGGGACAGGTTTGTGTTGAGGCACAGATCTGGGGAAGGGTACCAAAACATTTCTGCAGCATTGACGTTCCCCAAGAACACAGTGGCCTCCATCATTCTTAAATTAAAGAAGTCTGGAACCAACAAGACTCTTCCTAGAACTGGCCACCTGGCCAAATTGAGCAATCGGGGGAGAAGGGCCTTGGTCAAGGAGGTGACCAAGAACCAGATGGTCACTCTGAGAGAGCTCAAGAGTTCCTATGTGGAGATGGGAGAACCTTCCAGAAGGACAACCATCTCTGCAGCATTCCACCAATCAGGCATTTTAAGGTAGAGTGGCCAGACGGAAGCCATTCCTCAGTGAAAGGCACATGACAGTCCGCTTGGAGTTTGCCAAAAGGCACCTAAAAACTCTCAGACCATGAGAAACAAGATTCTCTGGTCTGATGAAACCAAGATTGAACTCTTAGGGCTCCCGAGTTGCGCAGTGGTCTAAGGCACTGCATCTCAGTGCAACCAGGCCCTGGTTCAAATCCAGGCTGTATCACATCTGGCTGTGATTATGAGTCACATAGAGCAGTGCACAATTGGCCCAGTGTCGCCCGTGTATGGCTGGGGTAGGCTGTCATTGTAAATAACTGACTTGCCTAGTTAAATAAAGGTTAAATAAAATTTAAATAAAAACAATTTGGTCTGAATGCCAAGCGTCACGTCTGGAGGCAAACTGGCTCTGGTGGGAGGCCCTAGTGTGGAACTGAGCAAGAGGACAAGTACATTAGAGTGTCTAGTTTGAGAAACAGACGCCTTACAAGTCCTAAACTGGCAGCTTCATTAAATCGTACCTGCAGAACACCAGTCTCAATGTCAACAGTGAAGAGGCGACTCCAGGATGCAGGCCTTCTAGGCAGAGTTCCTCTGTCCAGAGTCTGTGTTCTTTTGCCCATCTTAATCTTTTCTTTTTATTGGCCAGTCTGAGATATGACTTTTTATTTGCAAATCTGCCTGGAAGAACAGCATCCCGGGGTCACCTCTTCACTGTTGATGTTGAGACTGATGTTTTGCGGGTACTATTTAATGAAGCTGCCAGTTGAGGACTTGTGAGGCATCTATTTCTCAAACTTGACACTCTAATGTACTTGTCCTCTTGCTCAGTTGTGCACCAGGACCTCCCACTCATCTTTCTATTCTGGTTAGAGCCAGTTTGCGCTGTTCTCTGAAGAGAGTAGTACACAGCGTTGTACGAGATCTTCAGTTTCTTGACAATTTCTTGCATGGAATAGCCTTCATTTCTCAGAACAAGAATAGACTGATGAGTTTCAGAAGAAAGTTCTTTGTTTCTGGCCATTTTGAGCCTGTAATCAAACTCACAAATGCTGATTCTCCAGATACTCAACTAGTCTAAAGAAGGCCAGTTTTATTGCTTCTTTATTCAGAACAACAATAATTGCAAAAGTGTTTTCTTTGATCAATTAGCCTTTTAAATTGATAAACTTGGATTAGCTCACACAACGTGCCATTGGAACACAGGAGTGATGGTTGCTGATAATGGGCCTCTGTACGCCTATGTAGATATTCCATTAAAAATCAGACAATTCCAACTACAATAGTCATTTACAACATTAACAATGTCTACACTGTATTTCTGATCAATTTGATGTTATTTTAATGGACAATTTTTCTTGCTTTTCTTTCAAAAACAAGGACATTTCTAAGTGACCCCAAACTTTTGAACGGTAGTGTACATATAATTGAAAGGGAAATGTGGACTGTTCATATTTTCCAGTTAATCTACCTTTTTTTGTGGTCGGCCTATACTTCTCTGCCATACAGAGGGGATATTTTCCCACAGGATACAGAGCGAACCCCAACTGATATGCTGTAAAGGTCAAACCTGCTCTGTGTGACTTCATTGTTTCCATATATGATACATCACCTACTGTACAGTGAGCTCTCTGCTCTGTGGTATTAAAGTTAATGTGGTATCGTAGTTCAATATCCCACTTGGATGTAGTTCTTGGTCATATCTGAACCGGGCCATGATTGATCGTTCATTGTTTTATCATGCTTCACCAACCGTCTAAGAATTGGAATATAACTATCTTGAATGCTGCTGAAATAGGGGGTCTCTGAGTCGATACTTACTGAGGCTAAAAATGTCATCTGAACTGAATACAAAAGACCCAAAGTTTTCTTTTGTCTGCAAAAAAATAACCTCATGAAGATTTGTGGGAAGGGGGGGTTAGTTGTTTTCTGACAGGGGAATTGTCTGCCAAATAAGCATATATCAATCTAAATGTCTCTATCCTGCGGAGGTTGTGTATTTGTCATCGCCACCCTTCAAGTCTAGTTTCCCTGGTGCCATTTCAATAAATGAATCAGATAGTTCTCCTCTTCGTGTACAGTTATTATTTAACCTTAAAACAGTAGGCTACAAGTAGTGTAACTATTCCCCAACACTTTAAATATTATTAAGTCTCATCTCTGTACAGCATAGAAACGGGATCGCCACATAAATTATGTGATTTATACAGTCACTTAAATGTACACTGTCAACATCAGGTCTTATGGTTTGATAGAGGTGGCTTTAAAGGGGTACTGCTAATAGGGATTGAAATGAAATGTTGTTGTCTATGTTGTCTGCAGCAATTAGTCAGTTCAGGTGGGTTCATTCAATGATTAGTTTATATTTGATTATTTAGAATAATATGGAAGATTGGCCTGTAACAGTGATTTAAATTGTACTTTTTAATCAATCTGCAACAGTTTGTATAGGTGACTATTCAAGTGCTTGCCTTGGGTAGATACTTACCGGAGTGCTTGACTTGGGCAGAAGCTCACCAGAGCTGAGTACCGGCACCTCACATTTTCTACTGCTTGAGCTTCTGTTCCTTTCATATAATATTAGCTCAAAAGTATTGTGGTGCTCCTATAAACAGTACCGGCACCCAAAATGAGTACCAAAACCTTTTCAGTCCAAGCCAAGCACTGGACTGTTCGAAGTAAAAAGTTAACAGAACTTCCATACACATCAGGGCTGGTGTCAATTCGAATTGTTAAGTAAACAAAAAAAAAAGATATATAAAAAAAGGAATCTATTTTCAAGAACGTCAGTAAACTGAAGAATGGAAAGTAGTTACTGTATTTCAAAAGTTGTAACATTTTTGTATTTTAAGTTTAAGCAACTTCCTGAATTGACTGCCTTCAATTCAAATTCACCCCAGACCTGATACACATTGTATTTAGGCCTACAGAAAGATGGACCTAACAGGTAATTAGGATGTGCCTGATCTTAATGCAATTGTATCAATTACCTAATTATTTCTGTTATTTGCCTTTTTGGGACTGCAATGCTAAGAAGGCTGTAAAATGCATTATAGCCTTGAATAAAAAATGTAATACAGAAATGTGCTAGGCCTATGTGTCTGATTTGTAAAGAACACACAATGGCTGTGCATGCAATGAACAGCCAATTCACCTAGTACCGTAATCATTCAATGCTGCCTCTTTATGGCTGTTGGCTGCTCCATTAATTCATTATTCAGTGTTTGTTCGTGTGCAAATAATGTACCTCAAAAGAGTTGCTATGTATGAACATGTTGTTTGTGCAAATCCCCCTCCCACTCCCAGTCTCTTTAGTTTGCCATGGTGGAAGATTAATTATCTTCCTATAATGGCTCCCAATATTGGGTAGTGGTAATTAAAAGATAATGATTGGTCCCTTTGAGTGTTACAAATAAAGATGCACAAACTCGTTTGTGATATTCAGGTTGTTAAATAAAAGATTAGGCTTCGGTGTGTGCAGGAGGCTAAGGAAGTAGGGGGGGGGGGGGGGGGGGGACTTTTATGCAGATGCACAGACAGGCCACTGTATTTTTCCTTTCCAAAAACCCAGTTTACTTCCCCTGTGGAACACCTAGGCCCACAGCTTTGTTTATCAGATAAACATTCGATTATCACAATGGGTAGAGTAATGAATAAACACAGCTGGTGATTGGTATTCCTCCACATCACCCCTTCCTTCTTATCTCCTCTGCCAAATGCATAGGGGGAAAATAAAATAAAAGATAGGGAACGTCAGGTCATTTCATTTGTATATCTCAGGTCTCATCTCTGTTTTGTTTTCATTCTGTATTTTCTTCTGTGGCTGTGACAGCTTTGGTGGATGATGCAATTAGTTCAGTCCTCCTCACAGGGGAACGGGCGAAACTCCTGACTTCTTCTGCACGTCTCAAAATATTGACCTGCTGCCAATTGCATGAAAGCTGCACCAGAGGAAAGCATGGACGCTATGTGGAATGGCTGTCTTCGTGTGATAGGTGTTTAAAAGGGGCCAGCACGGTGTCATGTGGGGTTTTCACCATGGAGAAATTAACCCTGAAAGGGTAATTGGCTCAACCATATGAGCTAACCTAACGCCAAGCTCAACCCAGGTCATGGCAGCATTACTGTCCTCTTCAAGCATGGTCTTCAAGCTACTTAGTATGCATCGCTATCGTATGTCTAAGTGGCAGTGCAGCTCAACAACCCCACATACTGTGGCAATATGGTTGTAGCATCTTCATACAGTGCAGTAGCTAAAGAGGCTGCAGGGTTCTATAAGAGTTGGGGGAGAGGGCTATCTCAGTATCCACTCCAAGTCGAGAAGCAATCTGTTGGGAGTTTGGGAGCGTTTCAGAAATCAGTGAGCTGCGCTGGGTTCCTGATACCCCAACATGCCGTTCTGTTCTTCTCCCGGGACCCTCTGTCCTGAAAGATGAACCCTCTGGCTGCCTCAGGGAGTTTGTTAAAGCAACAATCTATCTATCCATGCAGCAAAAACTCTGCTTACACCTACAGTACAGTACAGTACAGTACAGTACACTGTTCCAATACAGATTAACCTCTCAGAACAACACCTACAACCGAAAGAATGCAGCCTGTACTCTAAGCATTTTTGTTGCTTTTCTCCCTGCCACTTTGTCACTTTTATGAAGGTTAGGACAATAAACTCAATTGTGGATTTGCAATTTACTTTTCTCTCTACCTTTGTGGATTGTTGATGCATTATTCTCTGCAATCAATCCTCTATTCTTCGGCTTTTTAGGATTTTCTACTAATGATGTTGGATGCTAAATATAGAGAGGCCTATTTACTTCTTGCCCATGTCATCCCAGATAAGAGTGATGGATGACATGATGGCATTACAGACTCAGAGGCTGCAGCATAACAATGACAGAGTAACAAATCACCTTGAGGGGATTTTACATTGTGTATCTATGTGAAAAAGAAAAACGTCATTCTCATAATTGACATTGTCCTCACTTAACAGCCATCACTTCTCATCTTGCTTTACATACAGTAAGCAGTCATGGAACATTGTTAGCAGTCTGAGCATTTTGTTGCTTTCAATTTTCCCTTGTCATCCACAAGGAATGTCTGTGGGAAGTTTTAGACTGTTATCATACATTCAGAGTAGGCATGTTAAAGTCATTTGTGGTTTGTCCTCCAGTCTCAGAACATCTCATTTTGGCTGCTCTACAGAGGGTCTTGTTTTATGCCATGTTGGACACATGCACAGATTTTAGGGATGAAAAATGATTTTGAGTGAATGTGAATGGAATGAGATAACATGTCTTCCGGTCATTTTTAGGATGTCTAACATAGTCTGCTTCTTAATATGAGATGTGGCACTTAGTTACACATTGGGGGGGTTCAGTATGGCGTAGCTACAAAACACAGGACTAGTGACCTATGGGATCTGTGTAATTGCGTGCTGATCCCTGAGTCATCACTGATCCCTCCCCGCTAGGCTAACCATGATGAGGTCGCAGCATTACACTCTATCTACTGACAGCTGGCCAAATGATGCCATAGTGACGAGGGCAGGCAGACCATGTGACCAACGGCATCCTGGGTAATGACATTCTGGGAGGTAGAGGCGGGGGAAGTCACGCCTGCTTGTTCCCGATGGAGTAGATTCATCATCACAGGAAGCAGGAATGAGCCATAGTGGGAGAGAGATGTACTGTATGAAGGAATCTGTTACCAACAGCTAGACATCTAATTAAGGCATAGCACATCATGCATCCACATGACAGGCAACATGTAACATGACAAGTTGGCTCGCCACCAATGGCAATCACATCTAATCAGGGGAGTACCATGAGGCAGAGAACTATTCTGCTCTGTCTCATCCCTCCTTTGGTCAGACCTCACTTGACAGACACTACAGTGGAGGAGATACTTCAGAGCACAGGTGACAGTTCTGTGTTCTTGATTTTAAAATATGTACCGTAGATGGAGGTAATGTGAGGGAAATATTGTTTATTATCAGAGGAATTCATTGATGTTTCAAAAGATCTGCAAGTCACGATTTGGAGCCTTTTACAGGATGTTGAAAATGTACTGTGCTGTTTTTTGTCCTTCAACATATTTACAATTCTAGATATTATTTTGTTTTGAAGGGTGCCATTTCAAATAAATAAGCTATCTACATTTTTTAACATTAGTAACAAATACAATTTTTTATTTATTTCATTAATAATCTTCAGTATGTTGTTGAAAAACAAGTTGTCATTTCATGTAGTATTTCATTTAATGTGAGACATGGTGGGATTTATCGGGCAAAGGAAGGGAAATGTGTACATTGGAAACATTATATAATACCATTTACCCTAACCTGAATAAATAATATATCCGTATTAATGTGGAAGGGTGTTATGGTACTTCTACTTTAGAGTCACAGTGTTATGTGTTCTGTAAATATTGTGTGTGTAGATGCAAGTCATTTCAGATCGTGGCTCCCTTATGGCTTCACAAATGCCTTTTGATTTCCACAACTCGCACAATAACAGAAGAGATTCCAATTACCTTATTTGCCAGATAAACATATTTAGGGAGGTAATTATAAATATTTTTCTAAACTAAATCCTAACAGTGCTATGGGCAGAGAAGATGGAGTGTGTTTAATTGTATATCGTCTGGTGATGGACGGAGTGCAGAAGCACATGGCAGGAGCCGTTAGACCCAATGGGTTATGGTAATTAACAGGAACCTTAATGACACTGGGTGAAATGATTCCCCACTGACTCATACAGGATAAATATGTAATAATTCATTACAATAATGATGGGAAAGCAAAATGCCAACCACAAACTGTCTTTAACAGCCCAACTTCAGCCTCTTTGTTGTTTCGTAATTAGAACAGGCACTGACAGTCGCACACATGTTCATATGTTGCCTGTGTGCCTATATTTGGCCCGAAAATGAAGGGGAAAAGATCGGCATCAAGCTACTGTATTGTGTACATGTTAATGTGTGTGCAAATGTCATGACTGTTTCTCACTTTGAATCCAACTTAAATATGTATTATGGAAAATAACAAGGAAACAATGAAAACGTGAGTATCTGTTGCACCAATCTAGTATTGCCTTTTTTCTATTGGAGCTGTACCCAGATGGGCTCGAGTGGAAATGGTTGCCGATCTGACAAAGAGGAGTCAAGTGCTCCTATATAAACACATTAGTCAAGTTGTTTTGACCCCCTTTCCACCTCCCCTCTCCACACACACTTGCTTTGCACTGTTCAGAAATCCCAGGTCAATTTCCTTCCTCACTGCTTTTACCCACACAGACACCAGAGGGAGCGATGATCAATACACTGGGCATCTGCCATCATTATCGAGACTTATATCCCCTTAAGCTCAGGGCCCATTAAATCAGAGGGCCACGCTCTCCCCGCCCAGTGTCTCACAAAGACTCCAGAGTCACATTTGGGCCTGATTTATACCCCTTTAATGGCAGCCCACCTGTAATTAGCTGACGGTGCGAAAGCAGCATGCAGGGACCAGCTGGAAAGGGTGTCCATCTATATCTCCGTCCCAGGAACAGGAAACAGACATTCCCTCGCTCAATGCCAGTCTCACTCACCCATCCATATCAGGCAGTGCTCACATTGCAAACAGCGTTTACAGTGGCGCTCATACGTCACATCCCGGGGGATGCCAACGACAACAATGAATTCAGCTGATATGCTTCCTTTGCATCACTTTAGGGTATGCATGCAGGCATGCAATGACTATGTACTGGTACTTGGCTTGTACTATAGATTCTTCTTCAAATGTTTGGCACCTATCAGTAAACGGATCCCTGCTGCAGATACTGAAGTGTTTGGGTGTTTTATGTGCTCTCTCTGAGTGGACTTGGCTGAGGGTTTCTCCCTCTCTTTGTTTTGGTCACAATTCATTGGTTCCAACTTGTGAGCCCTCTTCTATCATTAGAAAATATCATTTGGTTAGTTTAATGGAGTGACTTACACTAACAAGTTGTTGCAACAAGAGTACCCTGAATTGACTGGAGATGTATTACCATTGTGGTGTCAGCTGCTCATTAGCTTCTTGCAGAGTTATTGCAGCATGGCACATAAGAAACCCGCATAATATCTGTGGTGCGGCAGTTAAAGTGAGACGGTTGATAAATTGCATAATAACCAGATTAGCCATATGTCACACTAAGCCACTGGCAAAAGGCAAGGGAATTGTTGAATGTTCTCAGTTCCCTCCAAGATACGCCAAGATATAAATAGAATCCTTGAAGCTCAGTTTGTCTAGTTATAAGACCAGAATTATGCATTGTCAAAAGAAAAGTGTAAGGTGCCTTTATCAGATAAAAAAAAAAAATCTCCATTCATATTGTAAAAGACAATGGCATTATTTCAAGATCTCAAATGATTAAGTTTTAAAGTTCCCTTTATTTGAGCCTTAACTGCTGATTGCGTCTACCACAAATGAGAAATGTTGTGTAGTACGACAGTGTAACACCATAAGACATGTCATAACAGTTCACAACAACTGAGAAAGGGAATGTGAACAGTCAGATTTTGATGTTAATGGTGAGCGTATTGTCATATACTGCTATCACAGGTTTAGACAGGCCTACTCTGTCATTTTTCTTTATCATTATGGATGAATGGTGTTGGAGAAGAGCTCAACTCTTCCACTGAGGGCAGCTATTGATTTGACTGGGAAGACAAAAAACAATAGCACTACAAAGTTAGACAAAATAACTAAGAACGGGTTTGTCCAAGCAAGGGATACAATCATTGATATGTATGCGTAATAATTAGATTGTGTTAGTTGCTGGCCTACTATGGTATTTATCCAAACATGAGAGGGCTACTTACACAGTATTAGGAAGTTATCACAGCAGTGACTGAATGAGGGTATGAGGCATGAGTTGAGGTGTTCAGGGGCTTGATTTCAGTGCAGGACAGGGGTTGAGGTGATCAGAGGCTTCAGTGCAGGACGGGCTATTCATGGATGGATGGTGTCCGAGAAGAGCTCAACTCTTCCACTGAGTGCAGGACAGGATTTGACTGAGAAGACAAAACACTATAAGAACTGTTAGACAAAAAAGCTCAGAATGAGTTAGTCCAAGCAAGGAGTAAAATCACATTGATGTGTAATAATGTTATTGTGTTTGTCTATGTGGTTGACACTACATACAGTAATGAGAGACTATTGACAGGGCTACTAACAGTGCTTGAGGCGGAAACATTTAATGTGCCAGTGGATGAGAGGGCACATGACAATGATAGTGGAGTGGAGTGGTCATCCCCTCTTAATCAAGGAACAGGAGGGGACTTAGCTGTAAATACAAATAGCAGATACATTCCATTGCAGCAGCGCCATTATAGGTTTGGGGTAACACGTTTCTCCATGAAGTTAAACTCCGACATCTCAGAATTCACAAAGTCAAACACAGACACATCAAAGTGTCTCACTTTTTAATGGATGCATCATCCAAATCATTCTGAATTAATATTGATATCCCAGAGAAGACAGTAGAAACATCCATATGCAAGTTAAGCATCGTAACATGTAATTACCTCTGCGGAGAAAACAGCATTCAGCACACAAAATAATATCCTCAAATATAAAAAATTATATAAAATTTAAATAAATGGCACTAATATTATCCTAAACTATCGCTATCTCACCAAGCTTCTAACTCACACATACATAATACTAGATTCATTCTCCGATCCTTTGAATGGATGGACAACATGTCAGTTTAAACTGCAAATGGAGGACGTCCTCTGGAAGTCGTCATAACTACCATGTAGGTCTATGGAAGGGGGTGAGGAGCACGAGCCTCCTAGGTTTTGTAGAGAAGTCAATGTAGCCAGAGGAGGATGGAAAATAGCCGTCCTCCAGCTACACCATGGTGCATCCCTAGAGGGTGTTGTTGAGACTACTGTATTTTAATAACATTTTAGTCATTTAGCAGATGCTCTTATCCAGAGCGACTTACAGGAGCAATTGCTCAAAGACACAACATATTTTTCACCTTCATATTTTTCGGCTCAGGGATTAGAACCAGCGACCTTTCGGTTACTGGCCTAATGCTCTTAATTAACTGCTAGGCTACCTGCCTAGCTACCTGCCTAGCGGTGAATATATTTAGTATAGTTCCAACTTTTTATTTTCAATGGAAAAAGCTGTGTCTTGTGAGGGTGGCCATGTTTCTGGGGATCAGAAATGTCCAGTGCGGGATAGACAGGTTGAGGTTGCCAGGGTGAGAGCAGTGCAGAAAGTGTCATATGATGAGGCAGTGAGTAAAGTAGAGGATGATAGGCAAAGGGTGAGGGAGTCTGAGAGGATCCCTGTGAGTAGTAGGCCAGTACAGAGTGACCCCAACAGTTTGTGCTTTAGTAAGGTTGGCTTCTTGGCGTTTATTGCTATGGTTATTAATTGTACCACACAAAGGGAATGGAAATCCCATAAGATTGATTTGCTCATAGCAGCAGCAGAGAAGTTTTGGGATGTCACAGATATTAATGCAAAAGAGCTAAAGGGGGTTTTGAGAGAAGGGGTTCCATCTGATAGGCCCAAAGTAGTGGGAAGGGGTGGTGGGTTTGTTGGGATAGTGGTGTATATGTGAGGTTATATGGTGGTGCAATTTCTTTTTTCCCATTCCCCTGTTCCCTTTTTTTGTGAACAAAATGTGCAATTCTCACTTCGACCTGTGAAAGACAGCAATATGCAAAAAGCGTCTAGTCTGCCGGAAATCCACAGGAAGAAGAAGGAAGAGGGCAGCCATCTTGACTGCATGTCAGACATTTTTGTAACTAGGAAACTGTTTATAGTTTAGAAGCCAATTTTTTCACTCAATACAAGTAAGAACACTCTCAAGGACTTGTAAGGGATATTGTATAGAACATGAACAAAAGTGTCCTTTGTGTGGACTATCGAATTTGGAAGGCTATTTCTAAGGCCTACTTATGTATTTGGTTGTTTTATTCTGTGACTACTAGTTAACTTTGGATTATTACACAGACAACCAACTTCAAGTATGGCGGCAGAATTATTTCAATTTCTGCTTGTTTTTGGATTTCTTGCTGGATTTTGTGACTGAACTGAATTAAACACTTTCTTTCATTGGAGAACAGAGACAATACTGCTAAACCAAAAAATACTTGATTTTGCATTTTAATTTGTAATTTATAGACTGAGCCTATACATTTGAATTAATTTGGGGAAATGTTGGTTTGATTTTGTATGCCAGCTGATTCATTTGTTAATACACATTCTTTACAAAACATTCGTGCCCTCCCTTGTTTTCTATTAGCTGTATTGGGTTTAGTGTTGACTGACCATTATAATATGTTTCCTCACAGTTCCTATTGTAAAGCACTGGATGGACACACTCAGGCCCAATCCCCGTCTCTGCAGGGCCCAGGGCCACTTTGTCCTCCCTGGGGTGAGGGAGGGATGATGATGCATCCCATCGTTCCAGTGACGATGCAAACAAGCCATGCCATGAATTCAGAGTAGTATTGACTAGTGGGGAGCTGTTTGGAAAGTAATTACTTCAAAGGCTGTTGCGGGAATATTTGCCACACAAAAATTGCTGCCAGTCCGGCCCGCAGGTGGTTTGAGTAAAAAAATAAAAATAATAATAACTCAATATACACTACCAGTCAAAAGTTTTAGAACACCTACTCATTCAAGGGTTTTTCTTTATTTTTACTATTTTCTACATTGTAGAATAATAGTTAAGACATCAAAACTATGAAATAACACATATGGAATCATGTAGTAACCAAAAAGTGTTGAACAAATCTAAAATATATTTTGTATTTGAGATTCTTTATATAGCCACCCTTTGCCATGATGACATCTATGCACACTCTTGGCATTCTCTCAACCAGCTTCACCTGGAATGCTTTTCCAAAAGTCTTGAAGGAGTTCGGACATATGCAGAGCACTTGTTGGCTGCTTTTCCTTTACTCTGCGGTCCAACACATCCCAAATCATCTCAATTTGGTTGAGGTCGGGGGATGATGGAGGTCAAGTCATCTGATGCAGCACTCCATCACTCTCCTTCTTGGTAAAATAGCACTTACACAGCCTGGAGGTGTGTTGGGTCATTGTCCTGTTGAAAAACAAATGATAGTGCCACTAAGTGCGAACCAGATGGGTTGGCGTATCACTGCAGAATGCAGTGGTAGCCATGCTGATTAAGCGTGCCTTGAATTCTAAATAAATCACAGACAGTGTCACCAGCAAAACACCCCCACACCATAACACATCCTCCTCCATGCTTTACGGTGGGAAATACAAATGCGGAGATCATCAAATCAAATTTTATTTGTCACATACACATGGTTAGCAGATGTTAATGCGAGTGTAGCGAAATGCTTGTGCTTCTACTTTCGACAGTGCAGTAATATCTAACAAGTAATCTAACAATTACCCAACAACTACCTAATACACACAAATCTAAAGGGACGAATGAGAATATGTACATGTAAGTATATGGATGAGTGATGGCCGAGTGGCATAGGCAAGTTGCAAAAGATGGTATAAAATACAGTATGTACATGTGATATGAGTAATGTAAGATATGTAAACATTATTAAAGTGGCATTATATAGAGTGGCATTGTATAACGTGACCAGTGATCCATTTATTAAAGTGGCCAGTTATTGGGTCTCAATGTAGGCATCAGCCTCTCTGAGTTAGTGATTGCTGTTTAGCAGTCTGATGGCCTTGAGATAGAAGCTGTTTTTCAGTCTCTTGGTCCCAGCTTTGATGCACCTGTACTGACCTCGCCTTCTGGATGGTAGCGGTGTGAACAGGCAGTGGCTCGGGTGGTTGATGTCCTTGATGATCATTTTAGCCTTCCTGTGACATCGGGTTGTGTAGGTGTCATGGAGACCAGGTAGTTTGCCCCCGGTAATGGGTTGTGCAGACCGCACCACACTCTGGAGAGCATTGCGGTTGATGGCGGTGCAGTTGCCTTACCAGGCTGTGATACAGGCTCTCGATTGGGCATCTGTAAAAAAAAATCTGGGTTGTGGGTGACAAGCCAAATTTTATCAGCCTCCTGAGGTTGAAGAGGCGCTGTTGCTCCTTCTTCACCACACTGTCTGTGTGGGTCGACTATTTCAGTTTGTCTGTGATGGTGTACAGTGAGGAACTTAAAACTTTCCACCTTCTCCACTGCTGTCCCTTCAATGTGGATAGGGGGGTGCTCCCTCTGCTGTTTTGTGAAGTCCACAATCATCTCCTTTGTTTTGATGAAGTTGAGTGAGAGGTTGTTTTCCTGACACCACACTCCGAGTGCCCTCTCCTCCTCCCTGTAGGCTGTCTCTTCGTTGTTGGTAATCAAGCAAGCTACTGTTGTTTTGTCTGCAAACTTGATGATTGAGTTGGAGGCGTGAATGGCCATGCAGTTGTCGGTGAACAGGGAGTACAGGAGGAGGCTGAGCATGCACCATTCTGAGGCTCCAGTGGTGAGGGTCAGCGAAGTGGAGATGTTGTTTCCTACCTTCACCACCTAGGGGTGGCCCGTCAGAAAGTCCAGGACCCAATTGCATAGGGCGGGGTTGAGATCCAGGGCCTCCAGCTTGATGATGAGCTTGGAGGGTACTATAGTGCTGAATGCTGAGCTGTAGTCAATGAACAGCATTCTTACATAGGTATTCCTTTTGTCCAGATGGGATAGGGCAGTGTGCAGTGTGATGGCGATTGTATCGTCTGTGGACCTGTTGGGGCGGTATGCAAACTGAGGTGGGTCTAGGGTGGCCAGTAAGGTGGAGGTGATATGATCCTTGACTAGTCTCTCAAAGCACTTCATGATGACAGAAGTGAGTGCTTCGGGGCGGTAGTAATTTAGTTCAGTTGTCTTTGCCTTCTTGGATACAGGAACAATGGTAGCCATCTTGAAGCATGTGGGGACAACAGACGGGGATAGGGAGCGATTGAATATTTCCGATAACTCACCAGCCAGCTGGTCTGCGCATGCGCTGAGGACGTGCCTAGGGATGCCGTTTGGGCCAGCAGCCTTGTGAGGGTTAAAACGTTTAAATGTTTTACTCACATCAGCCACAGAAAAGGAGAGGGGGGGGGGGGGGGGGGCAGTCCTTGTTAGTGGGCCATGATGGTGGCACTGTATTATCCTCAAAGCGGGAAAAGAAGGTGTTTAGTTTGTCTGGAACCGTGATGTCGATGTCCGTGACGTGGCTGTTTTTCTTTTTGTAGTCCTTGATTTCCTGTAGACCCTGCCACATACGTCTTGTGCCTGAGCTGTTGAATTGCGACTCCACCTTGTCCCTGTACTGGCATTTCGCTTGTTTGATTGCCTTGCAGAGGGAATAACTACACTGTTTATATTCAGTTATATTCCCAGACCTCTTTCCATGGTTAAATGCGGTGGATCGCACTTTCAGTTTTGTGCGAATGGTGCCATCCATCCACGGGTTCTGGTTAGGGTAGGTTTTAATAGTCACAGTGGGTACAACATCTCCAATGCACTTCTTTATAAACACACTCACCGAGTCAGCATATAGGTCGATGTTGTTCTCTGAGGCGGAATATATTCCAGTCCGCGTGATCAAAACCAACTTGGTCGGACAAGCGTTGAATGGTTCTCACCTCTAATCCTGTTTGAGTCTCTGCCTATAAGACGGTAGGAGCAAGATGGCGTCATGGTCGGATTTGCCGAAGGGAGGGCGGGGGAGTGATTTGTATGCATCGCGGAAGTTAGAGTAGCCGAGTTAGAGTGGTCGAGAGTATTGCCCATGTGCATAGCGCAATCAATATGCTGGTAGAATTTAGGTAGCTTTGTTCTCAAATTTGCTTTGTTAAAATCCCCAGCTACAATAAATGCAGCCTCAGGATATATGGTTTCCAGTTTGCATATAGTCCAGTGAAGTTCCTTGATTGCTGTCTTGGTGTCTGCTTGAGTGGGAATGTACACAGCTGTGACTACAACTAACAAGAATTCTCTTGGTAGGTAAAATGGCCGGCATTTGATTGTAAGGAATTCTTGGTCTGTTGAGCAGAAGGACTTGAGTTCCTGTTTGTTGTTATGATTACACCATGAGTCGTTAATCATGAAGCATACACCCCTACCCTTCCTCTTCCCAGAGAGGTGTTTATCTATGTTGGCGCGATGCATGTAGAACCCGGTGGCTGAACCGATTCCGACAACATATTCCAAGAGAGCCATGTTTCCATGAAACAGAGAATGTTACAATCTCTGATGTCTCTCTGGAAGGCAACCCTTGCTTGAATTTCGTCTACCTTGTTGTCAAGAGACTGGACATGCACGTCTACTGAGCCTGACCAGGTGGCTGCTTCGTCTGCCCCTTCTGCGGTGCCGTTGTTTTGGGTCGACTACTGGAATTAGATCCATTGTCCTGGGTGGTGGTCCGAACAGAGGATCTGCTTCGGGAAAGTCCTATTCCTGGTCGTAATGTTGGTAAGTTGACGTTGCTCTTATATCCAATAGTTCTTCCCGGCTGTATGTAATAAGACTTAAGATTTCCTGGGGTAACAATGTAAGAAATAATACATAAAAAACAGAATACTGCATAGTTTCCTAAGAACTCAAAGCGAGGCGACCATCTCTGTCGGTGCCATCACTCATCCGTTCACCGACACCGCGTCTCACAAAGACAAGGTGGTTGGAACAAAAAATCTCAAATTTGGACTCCAGACCAAAGGACATACAGTTGATGTCGGAAGTTTACATACACCTTAGCCAAATACATTTAAACTCAGTTTTTCACAATTCCTGACATTTAATTCTAGTAAAAATTCCCTGTCTTAGGTCAGTTAGGATCACCACTTTATTTTAAGAATGTGAAATGTCAGAATAATAGTAGAGAGAATGATTTATTTCAGCTTTTATTTCTTTCATCACATTCCCAGTGCGTCAGAAGTTTACATACACTATATTAGTATTTGGTAGCATTGCCTTTAAATTGTTGAACTTGGGTCAAACGTTTCGGGTAGCCTTCCACAAGCTTCCCACAATAAGTTGGGTGCATTTTGGCCCATTCCTCTTGACAGAGCTGGTGTAACTGAGTCAGGTTTGTAGGCCTCCTTGCTCGCACACACTTTTTCAGTTCTGCCCACAAATGTTCTATAGGCTTGAGGTCTTTGTGATGGCCACTCCAATACCTTGACTTTGTTGTCCTTAAGCCATTTTACCACAACTTTGGAAGTATGTTTGGGATCGTTGTCCATTTGGAAGACCCATTTGCGACCAAGCTTTAACTTCCTGACTGATGTCTTGAGATGTTGCTTCAATATATCCACATAATTGTCCTACCTCATGATGCCATCTATTTTGTGAAGTGCACCAGTCCCTCCTGCAGCAAAGCACCCCCACAACATGATGCTGCCACCCCCGTGCTTCATGGTTGGGATGGTGTTCTTCGGCTTGCAAGCTTCCCCCTTTTTCCCTCCAAACATAACGATGGTCATTATGTCCAAACAGTTCTATTTTTGTTTCATCAGACCAGAGGACATTTCTCCAAAAAGTACGATCTTTGTCCCCATGTGCAGTTGCAAACCGTACTCTGGCTTTTTATGGAGGTTTTGGAGCAGTGGCCTCTTCCTTGCTGAGCGGCCTTTCAGGTTGTGTCGATATTGGAATAGTTTTACTGTGGATATAGATACTTTTGTACCTGTTTCCTACAGCATCTTCACAAGGTCCTTTGCTGTTGTTCTGGGATTGATTTTCACTTTTTGCACCAACGTACGTTCATCTCTAGGAGACAGAACATGTCTCCTTCCTGAGCGGTATGACGGCTGCGTGGTCCCATGGTGTTTATAATTGCGTACTATTGTTTGTACAGATGAACGTGGTACCTTCATGTGTTTGGAAATTGCTCCCAAGGATGAACCAGACTTGTGGAGGTCTACAATTTTTTTTTCTGAGGTCTTGGCTTATATCTTTTGATTTTCCCATGATGTCAAGCAAAGAGGCACTGAGTTTGAAGGTAGGCCTTGAAATACATCCACAGATACATCTCCAATTGACTCAAATGATGTCAATTAGCCTATCAGAACCTTCTAAAGTCATGACATCATTTTCTGGAATTTTCCAAGCTGTTTAAAGGCACAGTCAACTTAGTGTATGTAAACTTCTGACCCACTGGAATTGTGATACAGTGAATTATAAGTGAAATATTCTGTCTGGAAACAATTGTTGGAGAAATTTCTTGTGTCATGCACAAAGTAGATTTGTGCACCGACTTGCCAAAACTATAGTTGTTAGCAAGCCATTTGTAGAGTTGTTTAAAAATTAGTTTTAATGACTCCAACCTAAGTGTATGTAAACTTCCGACTTCAACTGTATTTCCACCAGTCTAATGTCCATTGCTCGTGTTTCTTGGCCCAAGAAAGTATTTTCTTATTATTGGTGTCCTTTAGTAGTGGCTTATTTGCAGCAATTCAACCATGAAGGCTTGATTCACACAGTCTCCTCTGAACAGTTGATGTTGAGATGTGTCTGTTACTTGTACTCTGTGAAGCATTTATTTGGGCTGCAATTTCTTAGGCTGGTAACTCTATTTAACTTATCCTCTGTAGCAGAGGTAACTCTGGGTCTTTCATTCCTGTGCCGGTCCTCATGAGAGCCAGTTTCATCATAACGCTTGATAGTTTTTGCGACTGCACTTGAAGAAACTTTCAAAGTTCTTGAAATGTTCCGTATTGACTGACGTTTACATCTTAAAGTAATGATGGACTGTCATTTCTCTTTGCTTATTTGAGCTGTTCTTGCCATAATATGGACTTGGTCTTTTACCAAATAGGGCTATCTTCTGTATACCCCCCCACCTTGTCACAACACAACTGATTGGCTCAAACGCATTAAGAAGGAAAGAAATTCCACAAATTAACTTTTAACAAGGCACACCTGTTAATTGAAATGCATTCCAGGTGACTACCTCATGAAGCTGGTTGAGAGAATGCCAAGAGTGTGCAATGCTATCATCAAGGCAAAGGGTGGCTATTTGAAGAATCTCAAATACAAAATATATTTAAATTTGTTTAACACTTTTTTGATTACTACATGATTCCATATGTGTTATTTCATAGTTTTTGATGTCTTCACTATTATTCTAGAATGTAGAAAATAGTAAAAATAAAGAAAAACCCTTGAATGAGTAGGTGTTCTAAAACTTTTGACCGGTAGTGTACTGTCAAATGACTAAATCCAAATTGAAACTGTGTACAAATGAAAATGGACCTACATTCATACAGTTTCTTGACTGTGTCCAGCTTGCTAATATTCCCCAAAATCAAAGCTAGACAGGCAGGAAATACTATGAATTGAGGAATTTATTTTGCAAATACTGACGGCAAGGAAATATAACCCATTTTCAGGGCCCCTCCGGACCACATTGAAAACCATATGCGCCCCCCCCCCCCCCAGGGACAAAATTAGTTTGACACCCCTGCTCTAAATAATTCTTCTTACATGTGTTATTTGTGGAAGGGTTTAGGAACTTGCCAACATGGAAGGGCTAAGTGCTGAGGACAGTACGCCATTCTCTCTACACCAGGACTGATGAGAAGAGAAATCAAATTCATTAGCGTTCAAACTGTGATAGGTACGGAACGGGGTTTGCTGCCTATTATGAATGTAATCATTGTTCATTTATTTAAGTAATTTGTTAAACAGCTGGGGGGAGGTTTGAGTGATGTGTACTTTGCATGAATGTTATCAGAGTATCAGGGCTGGGGTCAATTTGAATTGAAGGCAGTAAATTCAGGAAGTACATTTAAATAACAATTCAACATTTTAATGACAAACTGAGAAGTAGATGCTATTTATTTCAAAAGTCGTTTAAAAAAAATATATTTTTATTAAAATAATTTCTTGAATTGACCGCCTTCAATTCGAATTGACCAAAGCTCTGCAGAGTATTGTTTAACAGGTGGCCCCTCCCTATACATTGGCACGTGGCCCCTCCCTATACATTGCAGGTCTGATTTGGTAGATGGATTAAACTGAGATAAATTACAACTCCATAGGGCTGGTTTGAACAAATAGCAGCTAATATATTTAAAGTAATGTTTCTTTTTTTTCACATTTCAAAGGCCTGCAAGTTGCCAACCATGGTGTCTACAGTACAATACATATTAAAATCATTAAAGTAATTAAATAAGAATACTTTCTTACCCTGTCAGATTATGCACACCTCATACACATATACAGTGCATGTATCTATTCCTCCCGAGTGGCACAGCGGTCTAAGGCACTGCATCTCAGTGCTAGAGGTGGCACTACAGACCCTGGTTCAATTCCAGGCTGTATCACAACCGATCATGATTGGGAGTTCCATAGTGCGGTGCACAATTGGCCCAGCGTTGTTAGGGTTTGGCTGGGGCAGGGGGTCATTCTAATAAGAATGTATTTTTAACTGACTTGCCTAGTTAAATAAAGGTTCAAAATAAAATAACTGTGTATGTGTATGTATTGGAACAGTGTGTTTCTGTGGGGAGTGGAGGAGTGTGAGCGTACAGGACCAGACGTTTCCTTAGGGGGCGTGTGGCGCGCTCAGCGGTGTTTGGAAAAGGACGCACGCTGTGCTCACTGTAATTGGCGCACATGTTAAAGCCAATCCCTGCTGAGGTCCCTCTTGCAGTTTGTTTTCCAGCATCCCCACCTCGTCCCAGAGGGCCTGGAATCCAGGCCGCCTTACTAGACGACAGACGATAGGAAACTTGTCTGCTGATGTCACCAAGGGGAGCTCAAAAGACAATCTGCTAGATTGAAAGTAATTGCTTTTGAGCCCCCCCGCTCTCTGTTCTTCTTTACTGTAATGTTGATCAGCATCTGGGGGTTTGGCATTAACTGTTTTTATTTCAATCATTTTCAACGTTCCATTCACTGTGTTACATAAAATATTTATGGTGTAGATTAATGATAAAGTCAACACGGCATGGTCCATCTTTGAAAGACAGTGTGTCTTTACCTGTTCTGCATTTACACTAATTAACCAATTAGTTCTTATAGGTCACAGTACATTATTAACCGAAAATACGGATTGCCTCTTATCCACTTGTCGTCCCCTTATGCCACAGTTTGTACATCTCAATTGTCAGTAGAAACCACATTTGTTTAAGCAAGTCAGCCATATCAGCTATGTTTTTTAAAAAGGCAGTAAATGAGGCTGAATGAACTGTTTCATTGCCAGACAAGGCTCAGCTGATAGCCAGGTATAACAGTGGTAAGGTGTTGGGATTCTGCTTTTGGGACAGCTTTATGTAGGCCCTAACAGTTTGTGGGTACCGTTTGTCACTGTTATAGTGCAATTAATGTATTGTTTAGTGTTGTGGCTTTACTGGCATGCATTTTTTTGCCCCACCAAGATTTACATGCAAAAATCGCCACTGACGAGGGGATATGTATCCCCATACATATTCATACACCTAGCCTGGGTACCAGTCTGTTTAGCTTACATTCTACTACTTGTCATGTTTCAAAGATGTTTTGCAATGACAGAGTACAAGGAGTGGGATGTTGGATACACAGAAATTATATACAAAACATTACGAACACCTACTCTTTCCGTGACATTGATTGACCAGGTGAATCCAGGTGAAAGCTACTGTATGATCTCTTATTGATTTCACTTGTTAAATCCACTTCAATCAGTGTAGATGAAGGGGAGGAGATAGGTTAAAGAAGGATTTTTAGTCTTGAGACAATTGTGCCATTCAGAGGGTGAATTAGCAAGACTAAAGATTTAAGTGCCTTTGAACGGGTATGGTAGTAGGTGCCAGGCACACACACACCGGTTTGAATGTGTCAAGAATTGCAACGCTGCTGGATTTTTAACGCTCAACAGTTTCCTGTGTGTATCAACAATGGTCCACCACCCAAAGGACATCCAGCCAACTTGACAACTGTGGGAAGCATTGGCGTCAACATGGGCCAGCATCCCTGTGGAACGCTTTCGACACCTTGTAGAGTCCTCTCCTGACGAATTGACGCAGTTCTGAGGGCAACATGAAGGTTAAACTCAATATTAGGAAGGCTTTCCTAATGTTTTGTACACTCAGTGTACATTGTGCACATACGTAAATAAAATGTGAATGTTCTGTTTTTGTTGTCATTAACCAGAGACAGATCTATCTTTTGATCTTGTGTTTTCCTTGATGCAGTATAAAATACAGAAATATCTATTAGTGGGATGATGGATAAATAAAATTAATCTAAGTAGTCACAACTGAATTGAAGTCAAAGCTGGTTTATTTCTTCTGTTTGATATCCAAAGGTCCTATGACCAGCTCCATGAGGGCATTTTACAGAGAAAATGACTTGAGGCATATTATTTCTCAACAAATATTAATCAAGTAGTTGGGGCCTTCAGGGAACTTGTTGCACCTTCTGGTAACCTGTGGAAAATGTATACATTTAATAGGCCACTCAGTTTATAATGACATCTATTCACATTAAATTCATAATAAGTATAGACTATTGCCTACAAACGCACCTTCGGAAATTCCTTACAGCAAAGGTTTTCTGCAGCACTGCTGCTGGGCTAGTTGGCAGTACCAGTGACCACAACATCTGGAGAAGTTCAAACAAGAAATTAATGTTGGCAAGTAGTTAGATAGCTATACTATTGACATTGCAAACGTAATTTGTAAGTAGTTGAGGAAATAGGTCCAGCCCTGGATGTTCTGCCGCCCTAGGCGAGACAAAAAATTGCCGCCCCCCTCTTTTCCCCGTTAAACTAGAATAGTGTACAACAGTGGTCGGCAACAGGTCTGGCCTTGGGGCAATTTTTTCTCAACTAATAGTTGGCGGAACAGAAGATAATAGCAGCCCAATTCATAGGCCTATGCTACAAATTAAACAAAATGTTTAATGCGTCTGTAACGCTCGTTGTTGGAAGGATGGTCGGACCAAGATGCAGCGTGGGGTAGGTTAATAATTTTAATTTATGATAACCGACACAAAACAAGAAAGAGTAACAAACGAAACGTACAGCTTTGTAGGGCTAAAAAGCAACAATACAAAATCAGGATCCCACAAACAACAGGTGGGAAAAAGGCTGCCTAAATATGATCCCCAATCAGAGACAATGATAGACAGCTGCCTCTGATTGGGAACCATACCAGGCAAACATAGAAATACAAAAAACTAGAGTACCCACCCTAGTCACACCCTGACCTACCCAAAATAGAGAATAAAAAGTCTCTCTAAGGTCAGGGCGTGACAGCGTCTGGTTAGTAGGGTATATAATCAATTCAATGTCAATAACATATCCTAATATTTTCTATCTGATTATGCTGATAAAATCACCAATGTCTCTATTAAAATTGAACATTTAAAACATTTAAATGTTTTTGTATATTTATTTGTGCGTTGATTAGGGAAAAACAGCTTGCAATCAAGAGAAAATGTTGCTCTGAAAAAGTTAAAAGAAAGGTGGATAATGAAAATATAAGTTTCAGGGAAGAATCGACAGAGAAATAGGCATTCTTACATGCTGACCAGACCGGAGACGTCCCGTGCGCGAGCGTCGCAAAATACATTTAGAAATCCATGTTATTCAATTATTGCACCCACACTGCTCGCGCGCCAACGAGCGTCTTCGACGCCAAGGGCTAAAATAGAACTCCTTTCTATTTCTGAGGCAAGTCCTGCCTCTCCCATCTCCGCTTTGGTTTATAGAAGCAGGAACCCACGTGCCATCTCCTCATTGGTTATACCCACGTGGGTGATTGAAAGACGAACTGTTTTGCCGGTAGTCGTGCTAAAACTATGAAAATTTAGATGCGATCACCATATAAGTTCAAAGATGAAAAAGCCTGGAAGGAGGAGAGATGACTAGAAACGATTCGGTTGGTCGTTTTATGTGTGGATTAATTGTCGGAGTAGAGGCCCTTGTGCAGTTCAGGTAAAATAACAACTCAATGTTTATATCCCAGGACAAATTAGCTAGCAACAGCAAGCTAGCTAAATAGGACAAATTAGCTAGTAAGTGCAAGCTAACTAGCTAAATTGCCATACATGTTTAATGCTTTTTGACCTGTCCCCAAATTAATGTCATTGGTTCAGAGTTTGTTTTGATATTTTAACCTGCGTGTCGTGATCGCGTTTGGTGTAGGGGGACAAAATAAATGTATGCAAGATAGCGCACGTGCGCGGCCGGTTTGGGTTCCGTGTTACCATATTTCTCCAGTGTCACACGAGAGTGTCTTGTTTGCAATGAAACAGTCGTTGTTTGCAAATCATTAAATCTTATCCAAACCGGCTTCGCACGTGCGCCATCGTGCGCTATCGTGCATACATTTATTTTGTCCCCCTACACCAAACGCGATCAAAGACTCTCAGACCATGGGAAACAAGATTCTCTGGTCTGATGAAACCAAGATTGAGCTCTTTGGGCTGAATGCCAGGCGTCACGTCTGGAGGAAACCTGGCACAATCCCTACGGTGAAGCATGGTGGTGGCAGCATCATGCTGTGTGGATGTTTTTCAGAGGCAGGGACTGGGAAACTTCTCAGGTTCAAGGAAAAAATGAACGGAGCAAAGTACAGAGAGATCCTTGATGAAAACCTGCTCTAGAGCGCTCAGGACCTAAGACTGGGTGCGAAGGTTCACCTTCCAACAGGACAAAGATCTTAAGCACACAGCCAAGACATCGCAGGAGTGGCATCAAATCAACTTTTATTGGTCACATACACATATTTAGCAGATGTTATTGCGGGTGTAGTGAAATGCTTGTGTTCCTAGCTCCAACAGTGCAGTAGTATCTAACAGTGCATTAGTATCTAAAAACAATTCACAACAATAGACACAAATCTAAAAGTAAAAGAATGGAATTAAGAAATATATAAACATTAGATTGAGCAATGTCGGAGTGGCATTGACTAAAATACAGTAGAATAGAATAAAGTATATACATATGATCGGAGTAAAGCAGTATGTAAACATTATTTAAACATTATTAATGTGACAAGTGTTCCATTATTAATGTGGCCAATGATTCTATGTATATAGGCAGCAGCTAAGGTGCAGGGTTGCGTAACCGGGTGGAAGTCGGCTAGTGATGGCTATTTAACAGTCTCGGTCCCAGCTTTGATGCACCTGTACTGACATCGCCTGATATCGAGGTGAACAGGCCGTGGTTCGGGTGGTTAATGTCCTTGATGATCTTATTGGCCTTCCTGTGACATCAGGTGCTGTAGGTATCTTGGAGGGCAGGTAGTTTGCCCTCTGTGATGCGTTGGGCTGACCGCACCACCCTCTGGAGAGCCCTGTGGTTGCGGGCGGTGCAGTTGCCGTACCAGGCGGTGGTACAGCCCAACAGGATGCTCTCAATTGTGCATCTGTAGAAGTTTGTGAGGGTTTTAGGGGCCAAAACAAATTTCTTCAGCCTCCTGAGGTTGAAGAGGCGCTGTTGCGCCTTCTTCACCACACTGTCTGTGTGGGTGGACCATTTCGGAACATCAGTGATGTGTACGCCGAGGAACTTCAAGCTTTCCACCTTCTCCACTGCGGTCCCGTCGATGTGGATAGGGGCGTGCTCTCCCTGATGTTTCCTGAAGTCCATGATCATATCCTTTGTTTTGTTTACATTGAGTGAGAGGTTGTTTTCCTGGCACCACTCTCCCAGGGCCCTCATCTCCTCCTTGTAGGCTGTCTCGTCATTGTTGGTAGTCAGGCCTAGTACTGTTGTGTCATCTGCAAACTTGATGATTGAGTTGGAGGCGTGCGTGGCCACATAGTCATGGGTGAACAGGGAGTACAGGAGGGGCTGAGCAGGCACCCTTGTGGGGCCCCTGTGTTGAGGATCAGCGAAGTGGATGTGTTGTTTCCTACCTTCAGGAAGTCCAGGACCCAGTTACACAGGGCAGGGTTCAGACCCAGGCCTCCAAGCTTAATGATGAGCTTGGAGGGCACTATGGTGTTGAATGCTGAACTATAGTCAATGAACAGCATTCTTGCATAGGTATTCCTCTTGTCTAGATGGGATAGGGCAGTGTGCAGTGCGATGGCGATTGCATTGTCTATTGATCTATTAGGGCGGTAAGCAAATTGAAGTGGGTCTAGGTTGTCAGGTAAGGTAGAGGTGATATGATCCTTAACGAGCCTCTCAAAGCACTTTGTGATGACAGAAGTGAGTGCTATGGGGCGATAGTCATTTAGTTCAGTTACCTTTGCTTTCTTGGGTACAGGAACAATGGTGGACATCTTGAAGCAAGTGGGGACAGCAGACTGAGATAAGGAGAGATTGAATATATCTGTAAACACTCCAGCCAGCTGTTCTGCGCATGCTCTGAGGACGAGGGAATAACTACACTGTTTGTATTACGCCATATTGCCAGTCACCTTGCCATGGTTAATGCAGTGGTTTAAGATTTCAGTTTTACGCGAATGCTCTCATCTATCCACAGTTTCTGGTTTGGGTAGGTTTTAGTAGTCACTGTGGGTACAACATCTCATATACACTTCCGGTTGAACTCAGTTACCGTATCCGTGTATTTGTCTATGTTATTCTCAGAGGCTACCCGGAACATATCCCAGTCTGCATGATCAAAAAAAATTTAAGCATGGTCAGACCAGTGTTGAATAGACCTTAGCACGGGGGCTTCCTGTTTGAGTTTCTGCTTATAGGAAGGAAGGCGCAAAATGGAGTTGTGATCAGATTTGCCAAACGGAGGGCGGGGGAGGGCCTTGTAGGCATTTCGAAAAGTTGAGTAGCAGTGGTCCAATGTTTTACCAGCGCGAGTACAATAGTCATTGTGTTGGTAGAACTTTGGTAGTGTTTTCCTCAAATTCCCTTTGTTAAAACCCCCAACTACAATAAATGCGGCCTCAGGATATGTGGTTTCCAGTTTGCATAAAGTCCAGTGTAGTTCTTTGAGGTAGTACGGTCGGCATTTGATTGTGAGGTATTCTAGGTCAGGTGAACAAAAATACTTGAGTTTCTGTATGTTATCACAACCACACTATGAGTTGTTAATTATGAAACATGCACCCCACCTTTCTTCTTCTTCGGGACAAGTCTCAATGTCCTTGAGTGTCCCAGCCAGAGCCCGGACATGAACCTGATTGAATATCTCTGGAGAAACCTGAAAATAGCTGTGCAGCAACGCTCCCCATCCAACCTGCCAGAGCTTGAGAGGATCTGCAGAGAAGAATGGAAGACTCCCCAAATACAGGTGAGCCAAGCTTGTAGCGTCATACCCTAGAAGACTCGATGCTGTAATCACTGCCAAAGGTGCTTCAACAAAGTACTGAGTAAAGGCTCTGAACACTTAACTGAACACGCAAATGTGATATATATTTATTTTTGATAAATTAGCAAAAATCCTAAAAACCTGTTTTTGCTTTTTCATCATGGGGTATTGTGTGTAGATTGATGAGGAAAAAATACAATTGAATCCATTTTAGAATAAGGCTGTAACGTAACAAAATGTGGAAAAAGTGAAAGGGTCTGAATACTTTCCGAAGGCACTGTAGATAAGTTATTTACCATTCTGATACATGTTGGAGTGAATGTTGAATTTGATCCATTTGTCTATCTCTGTTTATGCTCTCCTTCTGTAGACCGGGAATCAGGTTCATGACGCAAAAGGCGTGTCAATCGGCGTGTCAATCTGAGCTCATTTATAATATTGCTCCCCGCCCCACAGTAATCCAAGCATACAGCCTGACTGATAGTCACAGATGAGAGAGCGGGTTCATTTTCTAAAAGTTAGAGGAATTTAATCGGGCAAAAATACTATGGGTGATGTTTTTAGTCACTCTAAAACTTTTATATGGGAAATAGGATGACTGTGCATTCTCTTTAAAGCAATGTATGTCATCACCCTGCTATGAAAGACAGCACAACAGCAGCAGAGAACAGAACAGGGGGCACTAAACAAACACAACAACCAAACAGGGAGTGTAGGAGGCTGGTATGAGGCTGGTACAGTACAGAGCCAGACAGATGCAGCCTAGAGTCTCATTAAAACAACTTGGCTCTCTTTTTAAAGCAGAGAGAGAGAGGCCCATGGAAACTACAAACTGACAGAATATTTCATTAGGATTCTTGAATATTTCATTTGGATACATGTCCAAATGCTTTTCCTCTTTCCTCTCATACATTAGGAATTAGGAGCCCCAACAATTAAAACACACTCATCTGCATATAAAGGGCAGTCCTGTATAATCTGTACTGTGAATGCAGGCAGGCTTGGCCTGGATGGATGCTGTATGAAATGGAAGAGGCCCCTCTCTTTATCCCTGTACTGCTAGGGACTACGGCTCACACCGTAGTCAAATCCCCAGGCCTCCCTGTGCAGCAGCCCCATCCAGCCCTATACAGGCCCATCTACTGGCTCATTAACACACCTCACAGTGCACATTACTGCCTGGGCTCCTCTCTGGCTGTTCCATGCACAGCCCCAGCCTGACATCCTGCAGGTCCACAGAAACCCACAACATTCAGCACTTCAGGCAGGTGCCATTGCAACCCTGAGTCTCTCCTCTGCTGCTCACTGGCTCTTTGTTATTTTTCTTTTTTTTTTACCCTTTTTCAGTCACATTACCTGAAACCTCATAGTACGGAGTGTGACAACTAGCCATCCAACTATGAGAGCTGGTGTCAAAAGCTCTCCGAGGTGAAGTTGTGACAAACTGCCATACTGTACTTCAGATTTGGGGTTTAGTATGAAGTAAATAATTCGGAGCAGCTGTACTGGTAGCATTTTGGAACTAATCTCATTAGTGAATTAGCATAACGCATGGGAGTTATTCTTTGGAATTGGCTGAACTATTATTGTATCTTCAACATTTTGTTTTCCATGTCTGTTTGCTTATTTATGAGGTATTCCAATTTGCTTCAGCATTTTATGTTCAAATCCCTGTTCTGGATTATGTCATTACAATACGAATAAAGGCTTGTGAGTTAAACTAATCACATCATAATGTATTTCATTTCCGTTTTTTTAACAGAAGGAATATATTATTACAATCTCAGTATGGCCTATCACCTCCACCCCTCCGTGTGTTGCAGCACACTTAACCCCTCAAGACTTCAGACAGGATAAACATGCACTACTACTGATGGGTAAGTTAGTGGTCACAGTGACAGAAGAAATATGAATGCAGGGACTTGGTTACATAGGGAAGCCTTTTGAAAACGTTGTAAAATCAGAATAGGATTGTGGGAAAACCACAGTTAGAGAAAGAGATGCATCTTGCTAGCACACTAACTACATTTCAGTAATCTCTACGCATCCTATCAGCTTAAAGGTCCAATACACCCATTTTTATCTCAATATCAAATAATTTCTGGGTAACAAATAAGTACCTTACTGTGATTGTTTTTAATTAAAATGGTCAAAAATAAACACAAATAGCTTCTTAGCAAAGAGCAATTTCTCAAGCAATAATTTTTGCTAGGACTGTCTCGGAGTGCTCGGAATTAGGAGGGGAAACCGGAAAACTAGCTGTTATTGGCAGAGCGGTTTGGAACTCTCTTTCTTATTGGTCTATTAACTAATTTACTGCTTGGTGATATCACCGGGCAGGCCAAAACACCATCCCACCAAAACAGGCTTTTCAAACATACTTTTCAAAAGTACATTATCATAATTGTCACAATTTCACAGTATTATTCCAAATTCATAGTGTGGAAATCTATATCAAACACTGGGAAATCCAGTTTTTGACTGTACTTTGCCTTTAATGGAACAATTACATGCTGAATTAATTACATATCTAATGGTTACTTCCCACCAGCTGTTGCCTGTTGAGTATGATGAGTTTGTTTTTATGTTGTTTTAAGAGCTCATCACTTTTCTCATCACTTTAATTAAAATGTTAGTATATTTGGCCATTTCATTTCCAGAAGATGTCACACTTCTCTATAATTTAAATGTTTGATTGATATGCAATTAAGAATAGGAAAAAAGACAACAATTCATATATACACTGCAAACCCCAAGGCATTTTTTACTCAAATACTTCTAGTAAATTGAACTCAAAGTCAAAGAAAAGTCATCATTACATTTTTTTTTAATGAGAAATCACATCAACTCAATTTAACTCAAATTAACTTTTTTTTCCCAGCGTGCTCTAATGCTGGTAGATTTTGGGGAATTGTTTTTAATATCTGTGTTTTTGCATGTACAGTCGGAAGTCGGAAGTTTACATACACCTTAGCCAAATACATTAAACTCAGTTTTTCACAATTCCTGACATTTAATCCTAGTAAAAATTCCCTGTCTTAGGTCAGTTAGGATCACCACTTTATTTTAAGAATGTGAAATGTCAGAATAATAGTAGAGAGAATGATTTATTTCAGCTTTTATTTCTTTCATCACATTCCCAGTGGGTCAGAAGTTTACATACACTATATTAGTATTTGGTAGCATTGCCTTTAAATTGTTTAACTTGGGTCAAATGTTTCGGGTAGCCTTTCACAAGCTTCCCACAATAAATTGGGTGAATTTTGGCCCATTCCTCCTGACAGAGCTGGTGTAACGGAGTCAGGTTTGTAGGCCTCCTTGCTCGCACACGCTTTTTCAGTTCTGCCCTCAAATTTTCTATAGAATTGAGATCAGGGCTTTGTGATGGCCACTCCAATACCTTGACTCTGTTGTCCTTAAGCCATTTTACCACAACTTTGGAAGTATGTTTGGGATCGTTGTCCATTTGGAAGACCCATTTGCGACCAAGCTTTAACTTCCTGACTGATGTCTTGAGATGTTGCTTCAATATATCCACATAATTGTCCTACCTCATGATGCCATCTATTTTGTGAAGGACACCGGTCCCTCCTGCAGCAAAGCACCCCCACAACATGATGCTGCCACCCCCGTGCTTCACGGTTGGGATGGTGTTCTTCAGCTTGCAAGCCTCCCCAATTTTTCCACCAAACATAACGATGGTCATTATGGCCAAACAGTTCTATTTTGTTTCATCAGACCAGAGGACATTTCTCCAAAAAGTACAATCTTTGTCCCCATGTGCAGCTGCAAACCGTAGTCTGGCTTTTTTATGGCAGTTTTGGAGCAGTGGCTTCTTCCTTGCTGTTGATATAGGACTCGTTTTACTATGGATATAGATACTTTTGTACCTGTTTCCTACAGCATCTTCACAAGGTCCTTTGCTGTTGTTCTGGGATTGATTTGCACTTTTCGCACCAAAGTACTTTCATCTCTAGGAGACAGAACGAGTCTCCTTCCTGAACGGTATAACGGCTGCGTGGTCACATGGTGTTTATACTTGAGTACTATTGTTTGTACAGATGAACATGGTACCTTCAGGCGTTTGGAAATTGCTCCCAAGGATGAACCAGACTTGTGGAGGTCTACACATTTTTTTTCTGAGGTCTTGGCTGATTTCTTTTGATTTTCCCATGATGTCAAGCAGAGAGGCACTGAGTTTGAAGGTCGGTCTTGAAATACATCCACACCTCCAATTGTTTGAAATGATGTCAATTAGCTTCTGAAGTCATGACATCATTTTCTAGAATTTTCCATGCTGTTTAAAGGCACAGGCACAATTTAGTGTATGTAAACTTCTGACCCACTGGAATTGTGATACACTGAATTATAAGTGAAATAATCTGTCTGGAAACAATTGTTGGAAAAATTACTTGTGTCATGCACAAAGTAGATGTCCTAATTGACTTGCCAAAACGATAGTTTGTTAACAAGAAATTTGTGGAGTGGTTGAAAAACAAGTTTTAATTACTCCAACCTAAGTGTATGTAAACTTCCGACTTCAACTGTACATTAAGTGATTGATTGATTAATCGTATGCTACACAAAGATAACATACATTTTTCTAAACTAATTGTGTTAGTTTTTTGCACAGTAACTGAAATGGTAGTTCCAGTTGAAATGGCGTAGGTAGTCACATCACACTGTCAAGAACCCTGGCAGTAATTATGAACGCAAATTGCGGGTGAATTAAAATGTCAACTGTTGAATATCCTAACTATGACTGGATTTCAATAGGAATTACACATCACTTTGCAAGCCAGCATAATGTCACTTGCAGGTAGGTTGCAAAATTCTGGTCAATTTCCAAAGTTTTCCAGAAATCCTGGTTGGAAGATTCCTGGAAATTCTTCAAGCAGAAATTATTTTAAATATGGGAATTTGGAGAAAGTTACTGGAATTTTGCAACTTTACTTGCAGGCGTGATCTGGCCTATAAACCATGAGTTTCAGGCCAGTGTATCAGGGTAAAGCTAGGCCTAAAAAGAAGGCCTTGTGAGATATCTAATGTATTGTTATAAAGAATTTAATTATAATGATAACATTCACCTAGGAACTCACTTGGTGAAGGCAACAGGACTGAAAATGAACAAATTCAACAACTATGTCTCTGTCACTAATAAATACAACCATGGGTGGTAACTCTACAATTCACTTGACAAGCCAAGGCACAGTGGGAAATTATATTGGGGGTGTGGCTTAGTGGGGTTACTCAAAGTTTTCAAGCTGATACAACTCAAATCTGGACCCCCTACAGCCCTCATACTCAACTCTAGACCTCAAAGCCAGTTCTAGTGCTTGTTTTCATTGTTCCCCTCTAATCAGGGACTGGTTTAGACCTGGCACACCCGGTACAGTAGGTGCAGTTAATTATCAGGCAGAACAGAAAAGCAGCAGGCTCCGGGCCTCGTAGGGTAAGAGTTTAGTACCCGTGCCCTACAGGGTCACAGTGACTCGGTTTGAGTAATGACTACAAAATCCCTTTAAGTAACTGTACTCAGATATATTAAGTGCAATGGGTTTTCCTAAAAGTTTTGAGTAATGACAGCACATTGGGGTTTACAGTGTAGTGGTTATATGCAGTGGCCAAATTTGTATACGCAGATAGCATGTTTGAAATGTCCTGCTCTCTCTGTTGGTAGACTGGATTAAATCATACAGTATGTCTTCATCTCAGATCAGTGGCAACTTAATTGGGGAGAACGGCATTGTGGTAATGACTGGAGCAGAATCAGTGGAATAGTATCAAATACATCAAACACATGGTTTCCATCCATTTGCTCCGTTCCGGCCATTATTATGAGCTGTTCTCCCCTCAGCAGCCTCCACTGGTGGGAGTACTTAAAGAAAACTATTAATGGAGGAAATACCCTTTTCAAGTAGTGATGCATTATCACATAACTTAGAAATGGAGGAAAGACCCTTTTCAAGTAGCGATGCATTATCACATAACTTAGAAATGGAGGAAAGGCCCTTTTCAAGTAGCGATGCATTATCACATAACTAAGAAATGGAGGAAAGATCCTTTTCAAGTAGCGATGCATTATCACATAACTTAGAAATGGAGGAAAGATCCTTTTCAAGTAGTGATGCATTATTACATAACTTAGAAATGGAGGAAAGATCCTTTTCAAGTAGTGATGCATTATCACATAACTTAGAAATAGAAAGTAAAATAGAGTAGTTCAGCCCATTCACCAGATTCAATAGACCTGGTTGGTTGTAACATCCAGCTGGAATAAAAACAGATAATGTTGGTTTTGAGTCATATATTCAGAAACTAAAAGGATACAAAGTCAAGCAGAAGGACTCAACCTGAGGCTCCGAACAAAGAAGCAGACAACAACATTAATCTTCCACTCGAAAGATGGCCTATGTCTGGGGTGTTCAGTTCCTCTAGTGATGGGAATCAGACATAAATGTACTGTAGGTACAGGCATGAGAGCAACAACAGTTGTCTTGCCTTTTTTGTGAGTGCTTTTGCAGACAGGGCGTTAGATTAATATTGTATGGCCCACATTTGTTTCATTGGATCCGTTTGTATGGCAGCTGGCTGCACCTCATACAAATTGAAATGGATCTGGAGAGTGCTGTTGGGTCAGAGATACGTAGATCATGGGACTGAAAAATATGGAAAGAGGAATACACTATCAGACACAGGCCTGTGAGACACAACTCAAAAAAAGAGGAAAGAGAAGACCTTACTATGTTAGAGCTTGAAATATTTATTTGATACAACAGAGGGCTGCGGTGGCCTAGCTCGAAGCACAATATGATTTTCATTCAAACCATAGCAAAGCTTAGATATTTAAATAAATGACTACAAATAACAGGTGAACTTGAAAGGTTTCTGATATACCAAGCAGGACTTTTAGATAATTAATCATTTTGTTTATTGTCCTCTGTTATTCTCTGGTCTTTGCTGTGAGATGCTCTACACATTGTTAAAACTGAAGGCTCTGCCTCAAATTAATTCTTATTAGTCTTTCTAAAAATAGCCTCCTGGTTACAGGGTCCAAGCTGCCTCTATTCTGACAACCGCTGTGGGATCATCATGACCAGCAGAACATATCAAACCAGCTGCCAGCCTCGGAATGAGAAACATGAGGAAAAAGGACATCTTGTACATGTGGCAATTTGAAATATCAGATGCATGGATTATGCAAATTTTCACATGTAGATCCTTGTGCCTTTTACATATGTTTCCCTTTCCCCACCAGACTTCCTCTAATTAGTCATTTCTCCAGAATATGATCATGAAGCCAGTGGAGCGATATATAGGGATACACTAAAATAGTTAGGAATGCCTCTATAGGCACCAACCCTATACTGAGGACAGAACGCATGTATTAGTACACATTATTACCAGTGGGTTACCAGTCTTTAAGGTTGTGAATACATTCACAACTCCAACTGAATAATCAGGGATACAAACAATGTCAATGAAGTTGATTCACACCTAAGAAGGGGAATGGAAGCCCTATGTTTTAGCCAGGTAATTAAGTGAGTTTGTGTTGGGTTCAGCAGGTGCCAGTCTACTTTCAATAACAACTCAGATTTTAAGACAATGTTTCACCCCTCCCCCACCCCTGACCAGCCAACCATAAGTCTCACTGCTTCATTGCCTCCGACTCCGACTAACAAAAATAAACATTGACCTCCGTTTAATTCATGCTGCACTACACATTTTTGCTGTCAAACTGCCAGAAACTACTCAATTGTTCCTACTTCTTCTCCCCTATATGTGTTTATATATCCATGTATGTTAAATCCATGTATTTGACTGCATTTATTTTTATCTAATTAGTTTTTTTATTGATTTCATGAATCTCCCAACCTGGTGCTGAGTGATATTCCTCATCTCGGTTGTCAGAGTCACCATCTAGGGGTTAATTCAATGATAGTAATGTAGCAGAAAAGCCTGGGACAGTAAACTCAAAAGTGAAGAGATTTCCTGCAGAGAATCTCCTTGCCTTCGTATTAAGACCAACACACTGGGGAGATGGAAGGAATGGAGAGGGACTTGGGAGGAGGCAAAGGGCTCAAAAAAGAATGCCAAAAATAAAAGATCAACTTTGACTTCTCATCTTTCTTGCTCCATCTTCCCATGAGGAAAGAATATATTCTCCCTTTGAAGTGGAAACTCGAAACAGAGTAATTGATTTGGTTCTCATTTGCCAATCTCAAGCTGAAGTTCTTGAAGAAAAACAGATTGAGTCGCGTGTGCAAAAATAACAGAGGCCCAGAACTGGCTGAAACAAAGCCATGAAGTGGAAATCTTAAAATGATGAACAGCAAATTCTCACAAAACTATTGCCAACACCATCAAAATGTATTGAATGTTTTTGCATTTTCAACCTAAAAATCACATTCAATGAAGTGAATGAAGCAGCATAGGCTACCTTTGATCAAGTAATGGTGGGTTGAGGGCAAACTCTAACCTCCCACTTTCTATTAAACGAAAGATCTACGTTCCATTCCATATAATTACTAATTAGGTATTAGAGTGAGTTAAGACATTAATGAGCGAGCTAGGACGGAAGTAGTCAATTTAACTATTTGTTCAGCACTTTTGAAATGTACAGCGACATAATTCAGAACATGGGCCATTCTTGCAGTGTTCTCCCTGTACACCTAGTCAGAACCCCAGGATAAATAAAGGGGGCATATAAGCAGACGATGAAAGCTCTTACAATATTCAATGATTACATTTCTCAAAAACAGGTTAAAGGTTACCCGTGCACCACCAAGTCAGAACTGTAGGCGAAATAAAGAGGTGAAAATAGACCAAATTATTAGAGTGAGGCACATTGGCTACTAACAGCTTACTACACAACATACACTTAGTATTACTTTCTTAGCTACAGTATGCATATCTCCCTGGTATATTACATCATTTATGCAGCAGAATACAAGACATTTTAGGACTCACCTTGTGCTCAATTTAACAGGAAGTTGGTGCTGCGGTCCTTTGTCGGCAAATTTTGTCATCAAACTTTGTCATCAAAGTCTGGCTTTCTCTGGATTTATGGTGCTTTCAAGACAACTGGAAACTTAAAGAAAAAAAAGGTTGAATCATGATGACGTCAGTGATCTTCAGGTCGTAGCTCTAGAAAGAGGCCTGAGTTCTGAATTTACAATTCCGAGTTGGATGAAAGTTCAAAACTTATTTTCCCAGTCTTAGCTTGTTTACCCCGAGTTCCCAGTTGTCTTGAACTCACTGAAGTCAGATTTTGCAGTTCCGGGTTAACAGTCGTTTTGAGCGTGGCACAATTCATGCTTCATTGACAGCATGGTCAATGTTGAATGTTTATAATTTAAACTAGGAAAAGAGACCCTTAATCTTAGACTTGGGACCACACAGCCACTCCACTGAATAGCAGGCTAATGAATGCTTTGCAATGCTTGCAGTTAGCCACTGATTGCATCCAAACCACTCATTGTTGAATTTGCAATTTCCAATTTGTGTAATGTTGATGTTCAATGGAAGATGAGCACCGGTACGTTTTATCCATAATTTCTCTTCATATGACAAGGATCAAAAAGGATTGGCCAGTAGATTGTGGACTTGATTCATGATTATGACTGCTAGCTAAGATTTTGAAAGCTACTGTAGATATAATGTGATTTGACATCATTTTATCTGTGGCCAATGACCTTGAGCCTTCTTGGATATGCACTTCTTTTTTCCTTTTTTCCTTTGTTTATTGAATTTTCAACAAGCATTTACAAAATAATTGCACTTGTAAGTTAGTTGGTAGTAATATAAAACAACACATCAAAGACAACAATACAGCAAAACAAAGAGAGAGACAAACATAAAAATAAAAAATAAATAAAAAGACAAGAAAAAAATATATTTTGATACAGTTGTTACAGGTCAACTAGCACAGATACAGTCCTTAACATCCGAGATGCCGTGTAAACACATACCAGGCCTCTTACATCACCAATATATAAATATACATCACTCTGGAACTGCAGGGAAATGTAGTCGTTTAACATAAGAAAAAAAGGGAGCCCACATTGCATAGAATTTGTCTACAGATCCATTGAGTGTGTGTTGAATTTTTTCCAACTTTATGCAATTCAAAACGGATTTAATCCAAAGAGCATGAGAAGGGGATGCAGAAGATTTCCATCTAAGTAAAACTAATCGTCTCGCTAACAAAGTTCAAAGGCAATTACATCCTTATTCATGTTGGTCAATTGGGAAACCCCAAATACTGCAATAAAAGGGTCTGTGTGTTAATTAAGGATGTCTTTCCAGAAACCAACAAGAGATGGGCACACCAAAACACGTGTACATGATTAGCAGTAGACTGGTTACATCGTACACAATTAGGTTTCACATCCTTGTAAATTTTGGATAATCTTGCTTTGGTCCAGTCGGCCCTATGAATGAGTTTGCATTGAATGAGACCGTGCCGAGCGCAAATAGAAGAGGTATGTACTCCTTTGAGTGCCCCTTCCCATAGTTCATCAGATATTTCCTCACTCAGTTCCTCCTCCCATGAGGATTTAATATTGTTTAATGAGGTGGTTTATAGTGAGCAAATTTGACTATAGATTATTGACAAGGTGCCTTGCAGAGTTGGAAGTGGGATAAGAAATGTGTCAAACTGTGTTTCACAGGGGCGAATCGGGGGTCTATGCTGTGGATGTAACTCCGGATTTGTAAGAACCTAAAGAAATTATGTCTGGGGAGACCAAATTTAGCTGATAATTGTTCAAACGTACTAAATGTATTGTTAATATAGAGATCTCTGAATCTTTTAACACCGAGACTAGACAATGTTGAGAAAGCACCATCAACCTTGGTTTGGGGGGAAAGCTGGGTTTGAGGCTACCGGAGAAAAAGAAGAGGTTGTCTGAAACCCAAAGTGGCGCCTAAATTGATTGCAGATCTTCAATGTTGTTTTGACACATATATTTTTGGTGAAGGAGGAGTAAGGGCCTGTAACGGAGGAGTGAGCGAGGGAAGACAATGATGTGGCGGCCTTCATCTCTAGCCAAATTGGGGGTGGGAATATCTCTGCTCTGCAACCAGTACTGTATGATCCTAAGGTTAGTGGCCCAATAATAGAATCTGAAATCCGGTAGCGCTAGACCGCCGTCTGGTTTGGGTCTCTGCAAAAGCTGTTTTCGTATCCTAGGGGGCTTTTTGTCCCATATAAAATGCAGAATTAGGCCGTCAATCTTTTTGAAAAATGTATTTGGAAGACAAATCGGTATGCACTGATAGAGATATAAGAATTTAGGTAGAGTATTCATTTTAATATAATTAATTCTTGCGACTAAGGAGATTTGTAGCAAAGACCAGCGTTCCAAATCGTTCTTAGTACGAGTTAAAAGAGGAGCAAAGTTGTCTTGAAAAAGGTTTTCAAATCTGATTGTGACATGTACCCCGAGATAAATAAAACTACTGTGAGCAATTTTAAATGGCAAGTTATGTAAAGAGAAAATTTTTGAGGCCATATTAAGCGGCATCAATTCACTTTTACTGAGATTCAGTTTATACCCTGATAAGTGACCGAAGGATGTGAAAGTGGCAAGGGCAGCAGGAACAGAAACAGAAAGGTTGGATGTGTATAACAATAAATCATCTGCATATAAAGACAGTTTGTGTTCGTGTCTGTATCTGACTATACGTTTGATGAGGGGGTTGGAGCGAAGTGCTATTACAAGGGGTTCTATGGCGAGAGCAAACAATAAGGGACTTAAAGGGCAACCCTGGCGTGTCGATCGTTGCAAAGGGAGGCAATCTGATTGGGTGTTATTAGTCCTGACAGAGGCTTGAGGGGATGAGTACAGAAATCTTACCCAAGTTATGAATTAGGAGCCAAAGCCAAATTTATTTAATGTGTAAAAAAGGTATTTCCATTCCAAACACTTTCTCCGCATCCAGGAATATAATGGCTTCAGAGGCATTGGCGACAGAAGGATTATATATAATATTAAATAATCATCGAAGATTGAAGAATGAGTGTCTATATTTAATAAGTCCTGTTTGATCCAGAGAGATAATTGACGGGAGGACTGTTTTCAGACGCGTTGCCAGGAGTTTGGCTAGAATTGTCAACATTTAGCAGGCTAATTGGACGGAGTGATACACAGTCAAGAGGGTCTTTTTTTTTTTTACGAATAAGACAAATGCCTGAGTGAGAGTCCGTGGGAGAGCACCATTTACAAATGCTTCATTGTACATTTCAATTAAAATAAGGACTATTTTGGAGAGAAACTTTTATAAAACTCTGCTGAGTAGCCTTCAGGCCCTGAGGTTCTCCCGGATTGAAGGGATTTGACAGCATTAGACAATTCTTCAAAATGGATCGGCTGCTCTAATTTTTTTACCAAATCCCGGCTGACAGAAGGAACAGCAATTGAGTGGAAGAAATATCCAATTCCTATGTATGCACTTTACTTTCAGAAGTATATGAAGACTGGTAAAATCTCTTGAACTCATCATTGATCCCCCTAGGGTCTAATGATATCCCAGACGATGTACGAATTTTAGGAATCTGGTGTGATGATGATAGTTGACGTAACTTGTGAGCTAATAATTTACTGGCTTTATCTCCTTGTTCATAGTAAGTGCTCCTAGACTTGACAAGCAGTTCAGTAACTTGGTCTGTTAATAATGTGTCAAATTCTGCTTGCAAAGTTAAACGCTCCTTATAAATATCCGGAGATACAGCGTGTTAATGTAACCGATGTGAAATGGCTAGCTAGTTAGCAGTGGTGCGCGCTAATAGCGTTTCAATCGGTGACGTCACTCGCTTTGAGACCTTGAAGTAGTGGTTCCCCTTGCTCTGCAAGGGCCATGGCTTGTGTGGAGCGATGGGTAACGATGCTTCGTTTGTGACTGTTGTTGATGTGTGCAGAGGGTCCCTGGTTCGCGCCCGGGTCGGGGCAAGGGGACGGACTACAGTTATACTGTTACATTAACATAGATAGTGTCGTGTCTTTGCTATGCCGGATTAAGTGATATGACATGCTATTCTATAAAATAATTTCTCCGTACTTAATATTACCTGATTGAACTAATCATGTAAATGTAATTAACTAGAAAGTCTGAGCACCACAAAATAATGTTTATAGAGCAGTTATCTTCCGAATAAACTCTTAAAGACCTGGTAATCTTTTACATCAATAGCGGTAATTCTTAATCGTCACCTTATTCAGTCTCATCTGAAGTCGTAGAATTCTTGGTTATCTTCACGAACCCTGGCTAACAAGTTGAATCAGCATTACAAAATTTAGTTTAATTATTTATTTACTAAATACCTAAACAATCACACAGAATTACACATACACAGGATGGGTCATACATTGTGTCATGACGTTGCCTGCTTGGGTATAGCAAGCCCCATCCCCCTCTCCCTGCCTCTCCCTGCCCCCTACAACTAGGCTGCTGTGGTCACAGAGAGACGTCGTAAATTCCTGAGAATCTCCTCATGGACACACAGTATAGCAGAGGGTAAAACTTCCATAGAGAACAAAGGGATTTCTTCCACCTCACAGAACTTGAGGTACGAACAGATTTCATGTTCCGGAAAAAGTATAAAAGATCGGTGAAGATTCCAGATATTAACATGTCCGTTTTGTCACAACTTGGGAAACTCATGGGAGACTGTGTGGCTACATTACCATACCGCTGTTTATATAATAACCTCAGATATGAGGTTTACATCTAATTGTTGTATAAAATGAATGAGTGAGTATGATACTGTTTGTATAATTGTGTAATATGATTTTGGACTGTTTAATGAAGAAAAATACAAATTCCTTTTGATTTGAACTAAATCCGAGGACCCGCCCCTGAGCCCAGTTGGGTCAGACATCCTGGGACAGCCCCTTTCTGCAATCCTAATAAAAACCCAACTCTGAGAAATTATCACTAGACCATGTTTTTTCTCCATAGGAGGAGAACGAAGGTTGAGTACCATTGCTGAATCTTTTAACCACACCACGTGGTTAAACTCAAAGACTATACCGACAGAATAAGAACAAGTCTTTGATATTGACTACTAGTCTGCAGCTAGTAATTCGGTATCATTGAACGCGAAGAACGACAACCGCCAAAACATCCATTCTATAACGAATGTCACTCTGAACTATCACTATAACCACGAGAGAGAGAGAGAGGACGAAACTCTCCAACAGAAACTAACTTTTCTCCAGCGATCAAGACGACACACGGAGCGTAAATATATATATATATTGATTGCAATTGTTCCCGAATGAGTGAGCGTTCATGTGTAAAGGATTAGCATGTCAATTGTTATAATTATGAACTCTGTAGTGACTTCTTAGTTGACCCCCAATTTTCCCTTTGTCTAACAAGCCGCCATGCCAGTTCAGCCCACTAGGGCATATTTCTCCCATCATTTCATGTACCCATTTTAAGTTTGTTTGTTTGTTTATGCATTTCTGTGAATTACTTAGTTAGTAATAAATAAATGATTTAAGACAATTGATGTATGGATGGCTCATAGTGAAGACTGGGTTCGTGCAGATAACCAACAATTTACGACGTTTGGAATGAGACTAACGTGAGGTAAAAGAAATAAATCATTAATCAGAAGAATCATAATGTCTCAGATGACAACTGATCTGATATCATATTCTTTATCCGCCAAGGCGGTCACAGATTGTCAACAGTTTGAAAGACTATTTTCATAGTAACGGGGGCGTGGTCAGATACAACAATGGGATTATATGAACATGAAGATATGGAATGAAGAAGTCTGTCATCTACAAGGAAGTAGTCTATGCGTGTAAAAGTGTGGTGAACCGATGAGAAAAAAAGAGTATGCTTTTCCAGATGGATTAAACATTCTCCAAGTGTCTGAAACTGCGAATTCAGACATAAAGGTTCTGACAACTCTAGCTGAGGTTGACAAGGTAGTAGGTTTAGTGGAGGATCGATCCAAATGTGGGTCTAACCAGCAGTTAAAGTCACCACCTAAGATCAACATATGGGAAGACATATCAGAGAGTGTAGAGAAAACCGATTTGAAAAAATCACCATTGTCCCATTTAGGAGCATAAATATTAACAAGAAGTACATTCGTATTGAGCAGCCTACCACTGACAATTATGTATCTACCAAGGGGATCTGCGATCACATTAGAACATGTAAAAGGTACCGATCTGTGAAGTAAAATAGTCACCCCTCTTGCCTTACTCTTACTCTTACACCCCGGCCGTCCTACAATCTAAGCTAGATGCTCTCAATCTCACACAAATTATCAAGGAACCTACCACATACAACCCTAAATCCGTAACCATGGGCATCCTCTTAGATATCATCCTGACCAACTTGCCCTCTAAATACACCTCTGCTGTCTTCAACCAGGATCTCAGCAATCATTGCCTGCGTGCGTAATGGGTCCGCGGTCAAACGACCACCCTCATCACTGTCAAACGCTCCCTAAAACTCTTCAGCGAGTAGGCCTTTCTAATCGACCTGGCCCGGGTATCCTGGAAGGATATTGACCTCATCCCATGCATGGTTGCTCTTTAAAAGTGCTTTCCTCACCGTCTTAAATAAGCATGCCCCATTCAAAAAATGTAGAACTAAGAACAGATATAGCCCTTGGTTCTCCCCAGACTTGACTGCCCTTGACCAGCATAAAACATCCTGTGGTGTTCTGCATTAACATCGAAAAGCCCCCGCGATATGCAACTTTTCAGGGAAGTCAGGAATCAATATACTCAGTCAGTTAGGAAAGTTAATACGGCTAGCTTTTTCAAACAGAAATGTGCATCCTGTAACACTAATTCCAAGAAGTTTTGGTTTTGGGACACTAAAGTACATGGAGAATAAGAGCACCTCCTCCCAGCTGCCCACTGCACTGAGGATAGGAAACATTGTCACCACCGATAAATCTACAATAATCGATCATTTCAATAAGCATTTTTCTACGGCTGGCCATGCTTTCCACCTGGCTACCCCTACCCCGGCCAACATCTCAGCACCCCCTGCAGCAACCTGCCCAAGCCCCCCCGCTTCTCCTTCACCCAAATCCAGACAGCTGATGTTCTGAAAGAGCTGCAAAATCTGGATCCCTACAAATCAGCTGGGCTAGACAATCTGGACCCTCTCTTTCTAAAATTATCTGCCAAAATTGTTGCAACCCATATTACTAGCCTATTCAACCTCTCTTTCGTATCGTCTGAGATCCCCAAAGATTGGAAAACTGCCGCGGTCATCCCCCTCTTTAAAGGGGGAGACACTCTAGACCAAAACTATTACAGACCTATATCCATCCTGCCCTGCCTTTATAAAATCTTCGAAAGCCAAGTTAACAAACAGATCACCAAACATTTCGAATCCCACCGTACCTTCTCCACTATGCAATCTGGTTTCCGAGCTGGTCATGGGTGCACCTCAGCCACGCTCAAGGTCCTTAACAATATCATAACCGCCATCGATAAAAGACTGTTACTGTGCATCGACCTGGCCAAGGCTTTTAACTCTGTCAATCACCGCATTCTTATCGGCAGACTCAATAGCCTTGGCTTCTCAAATGACTGCCTCGCCTGGTTCACCAACTACTTCTCAGACAGAGTTCAGTGTGTCAAATCGGAGGGCCTGTTGTCCGGACTTCTGGCAGTCTCTATGGGGGTGCCGCAGGGTTCAATTCTCGGGCCGACTTTTTTCTCTGTATATATCAATGATGTCGCTCTTGCTGCTGGTGATTCTCTGATCCACCTCTATGCAGACGACACCATTCTGTATACATCTGGCCCTTCTTTGGACACCTCCAAACAAGCTTCAATGCCATACAACACTCCTTCCGAGGCCTCAAACTGCTTTTAAATGCAAGTAAAACTAAGTGCATGCTCTTCAACCAATTCAACCCTCCCGCCCGACTAGCATCACTACTCTGGACGGTTCTGAATATGTGGACAACTACAAATACCTAGGTGTCTGGTTAGACTGTAAACTCTCCTTCCAGACTCACATTAAGCATCTCCAATCCAAAATTAAATCTAGAATTGGCTTCCTATTTCGCAACAAGCCTCCTTCACTCATGCTGCCAAACATAGCCTCGTAAAACTGACTATCCTACCGATCCTTGACTTCGGCGATGTCATTTACAAAATAGCCTCCAACACTCTCACAGTGCCATCCGTTTTGTCACCAAAGCCCCATATACTACCCACCACTGCGACCTGTATGCTCTTGTTGGCTGGCCCTCACTACATATTCGTCGCCAAACCCACTGGCTCCAGGTCATCTATAAGTCTATGCCAGGTAAAGCCCCACCTTACCTCAGCTCACTGGTCACCATAGCAACACCCACACGTAGCACACGCTCCAGCAGGTCTATTTCACTGGTCACCCCCAAAGCCAACACTTCCTTTGGCCGCCTCTCCTTCCAGTTCTTTGCTGCCAATGACTGGAACGAATTGCAAAAATCACTGAAGCTGGAGTCTTATATCTCCCTCTCTAACTTTAAGCATCAGCTGTCAGAGCAGCTTACCGATCACTGTACCTGTACACAGCCAATCTGTAAATAGCACACCCAACTACCTCATCCCTATATTATTACTTAGCCTCTTGCTCTTTTGCACCCCAGTATCTCTACTTGCACATCATCATCTGCACATCTATCACTCCAGTGTTAATGCTAAATTGTAATTATTTCGCCTCCATGGCTTATTTATTGTCTTACCTCCCTAATCTTCTACATTTGCACACACTGTACATAGATTTTTCTATTGTATTATTGACTGTAAGTTTGTTTATGTGTAACTCTGTGTTGTTGTTTTTGTCGCACTGCTTTGCTTTATCTTGGCCAGGTCGCAGTTGTAAATGAGAACTTGTTCTCAACTGGCCTACCTGGTTAAATAAAGCTGAAATAAAATACAATTTTAATAAAAACTCTGAAATGAAGAATGGAACACCTGACCCACCCATCTGCACCTAAATACTTGAGTGTTGTGATACCTTTAGATGAGTTTCTTGGAGAAAGATGATGTGAGCGTTCAATTGATGAAGGTGGTTTAGCACCTTACTACGTTTAACTGGGTTATTTATGCCCATGCAGTTCCAAGTAAGAAAATTACAGCCATTCCCTCCAGCTGGATGAACTACACTAGGCTGAGTCATGTCTTAAGATAGAGAGGACGTGTAAAGGACAAGGTACAATGTAAACTAAAGATGTTAGTTGAACCTAATAGTGCAAATTTAAAAAACGAAGACAAGCGACAAAGCGCAAGAAACATATAAAAAATATATACAAATAAAGAGGGGATAACCCCTTCCCTCACAACCTCCCTTGCCGAAGCATCTCCCCAACTGAGATGCAAGAAAAACCCTAAATACAAAAAAAAGTTTCGAGCAAAGCATGATATCGCTTACTCTGTGCTACCTGAGATTTGTGACCATTTAACCAGAGTAAACCAAACATACATAGATTGGTCCCCAGCAGAGTCTACGGAAAAATAACCGAGGTTAAGAAAGGTTTATACAAATGGTAAAACTACGACTGAACCATGAAAACAGCCAGATATTGGCATTAGAGGGGGCAACATGGGTTAGAAAAAAAAAAGAGAAAAAAAAAAGAGAATGACATTCAAGTGTTGATGAACCCAGCAAAGTTGGCTTCGCTAGCCAACCAGTCTGCTAGCCTGCCTACTAACTAGAAGACCAGCTAACTAACCATTTGTTCCACACCATGCGGTACAACAGCCGCTTTCACGTTCTTGTTGATGAAATCGGCCGCTAAAGCCGGGTCTTCGAATCTGTGCGTGGAGCCGTCTGGTAAAGTCAGTCTCAAAACCGCAGGGTAGATGAGGCCGGACTTCACTCCCAGGCAGGCGCGTAGCTGGCGCTTCACAGATCCAAAGCTAGGTCGCCACAGCCGTGGTGTAGTCCGCAAATATTGAGACTCTTTTACCCTTGTAGAGGAGAGGAGATGCTTCTCCCGATCTCCTCAGTATGTCATTAAGGACGTGAAAGAAATGCACCCCAATGACAAATGGTCGCGGGGGTTCTCCATCCCGGGGTCTGCACGCAGGGTGTGGTGGGCCCGGTCTAGCAGCAGCTTCTCCTCCAGACCGAGCAGCTCCTGAAGCAGCTGGGCCATGAACTCTGTTGGTCTCAGGCCATCCACTCCCTCCGGTATTCCCAGTAGACTAATGTTGTTCCTCCACATTGTACTTTCCATATCTCTGCATCTATTGTCGAGGTATGCCACCCTAGTTGTTAATGAGCCAACGTTAGCCTCTAGCTCGCTAATTTGAGTGCTGTGGTCTGTAGCACTACGCTCCAGCTCCGATAAGGCCACATTGTGCGCGTCGAGCTTATTCTGTATACTCTCGATAGATTTTTTAAAGCTCGTCTTTGACCATTGATATCTCTGACCTGAGATTGGTAAAGAGAGAGTCAATTTTACCGAAGATATCAGTTTTGAGGGTGCCCATCACGGATTGTAGCAGCTCCACAGTCAGTGTTCCCGTGGGGCTGGGAAATAGGAAATATAGTCAAGACATTGACAAGGTTATAAATAATGATTTTTAATTGAAATAATAATTGTGTCCTTCAAACTTTCCTTTCGTCAAAGAATCCTCCATTTGTAGCAATTACAGCCTTGCAGACCTTTGGCATTCTAGTTGTCAGTTTGTTGAGGTAATCTGAAGAGATTTCACCCCATGCTTCCTGAAGCATCTCCCACAAGTTGGATTGGCTTGATGGGAACTTCTTACGTACCATACAGTCAGGTTGCTCCCACAACAGCTCAATAGGGTTTAGATCTGGTGATTGTGCTGGCCACTTCATTGTAGACAGAATACCAGCTGACTGCTTCTTCCCTAAATAGTTCTTGCATAGTTTGGAGCTGTGCTTTGGGTCGTTGTCCTGTTGTAGGAGGAAATTGGCTCCAATTAAGTGCCGTCCACAGGGTATGGCATGGCTTTTCAAAATGGAGTGATAGCCTTCCTTTTTCAAGATTCCTTGTAGCCTGTATAAATCTCCCACTTTACCACCACCAAAGCACCCCCATACCCTTACATTGCCTCCACCATGCTTGACAGATGGCGTCAAGCACTCCTCCAGCATCTTTTCATTTTTTCTGCATCTCACAAATGTTCTTCTTTGTGATCCGAACACCTCAAACTTAGATTCGTCTGTCCATAACACTTTTTTCCAATCTTCCTCTGTCCAGTGTCTGTGTTCTTTTGCCCATCTTAATCTTTTATTTTTATTGGCCAGTCTGAGATATGGCTTTTTCTTTGCAACTCTGCCTAGAAGGCCAGCATCCCGGTGTCGCCTCTTCACTATTGACATTGAGACTGGTGTTTTGCGGGTACTATTTAATGAAGCTGCCAGTTGAGGAATTGTCAGGCGTCTATTTCTCAAACTAGACACTCGAATGTACTTGTCCTCTTGCTCAGTTGTGCACCGGGGCCTCCCACTCCTCATTCTATTCTGGTTAGAGCCAGTTTGCGCTGTTCTGTGAAGGGAGTAGTACACAGCATTGTACGAGATCTTCAGTTTCTTGGCAATTAGCATGGAATAGCCTTCATTTCTCAGAACAAGAATAGACTGACGAGTTTCAGAAGAACGTTATTTGTTTCTGGCCATTTTGAGCCTGTAATCGAACTCACAAATGCTGATGCTCCAGATACTCAGCTATTCAAAAGAAGGCCAGTTGTATTGCTTCTTTAATCAGAACAACAGTTTTCAGCTGTGCTAACATAATTGCAAAAGGGTTTTCTAATGATCAATTAGCCTTTTAAAATTATAGCTAACATGACGTGCCATTTGAACACAGGAGTGATGGTTGCTAATGATGGGCCTCTGTACACCTATGTAGATATTCCATTAAAAATCTGCCTTTTCCAGCTACAATAGTCATTTACAACATTAACAATGTCTACTCTGTATTTCTGATCAATTTGATGATATTTTAATGGACAAACATTTTTGCTTTTCTTTCAAAAACAAGGACATTTATAAGTGACCCCAAAGTTTTGAACGGTAGTGTATATATATATTTATTTGTATTTATTTTTTGCTAAAAATGTGGGGCCCAAAAAGGTGGGGCTCTGCGCCACCTGCCCTGAATGACGGGTCGCCATTGCCCCTCGTGCCCCCTGGCTGTTGCTGATAATTTAGCATTAGCTATTAGTTGTTCTCTTCTGGTGTTACTAGCAGAGATGGAAAAGGAAGTGAGACATCCCACTCATGAGCCACTTCCTCATTTGTTTGTTTCAATGGAAGTCAATGAGCTAACTAGACCAGACCAAGGGGCCAGGGTGCCGGTTTAGAAGCACGGTTTTGACTACTCCTACAGTTTATTTTTGTAAAAAAATATTTTTCCAATTTTATTTGTCACATGCGCCGATTACAACAGGTGTACAACTTACCGTGAAATGCTTACTTACAAGCCCTTAACCAAAAATGCAGTTCAAGAAATAGAGTTTACTAAATAAAATGTAAAAAAAATTCAATAGAAAGTAACACAATAAAATTACATAGCAATAACGTGTCAATGTGCGGAGGTACAGGTTAGTCGAGGTAATTTGTACATGTAGTTAGGGGTAAAGTGACTGTAACCAGGTGGTAAAAGCGTGTAGCTGTATTCATTTATATCCACTAGATGGCACTGTCCTTTTAAGAGATCCATAAATAAGGTGTGCAAGTGGTTATGGGATTGAGCATGCGCAGTGTGTAAGAGTGAGAGCAAGCAATTACACTGTGGAGCTGTTGAAATCCATCGTGGGTCCAACATTACTTTAGATGGGTAAATAATACTTTTATCTTACTCTTGTACCAGAATATGTCATATTTTGCATCATCTGCAGTGTACAAGAGTTTGTTTTGTAATATTTATGCCAGATGGTAATGTTAGCCTGTTGATACTTTCAGATTGACATGAGGATGCTGCTAGCTGAATACCAGTGCTCTCAGAACCACGTTGTGAAGTTGATGATAACATTATTTGAATTGTGAGTAATTGTCAGAATTACATTCTATTTTGTGTAAAACTTCATGGTGTATTTTGTTTCATTTTTTAATTGTATTTTTGAATCTGTTGATATGACATTTCCTCCAGTGCTGTATGGGTGAGATCAGGATCTACTGTTCCATGTGGGATTAGGGTATCACATGGACAGTGAGTTTAAAGTAGAGCCACTACCGTTTATGCATCTCACTTTGTACTTATTGTACTCAGATTGTTTTCATGCACTTTACTCAGTGGGGAACCGTCAGGGCCCTCTACCCCCTCAGATACAAATCTGTATATATTTTTAAATATTATAATTTGTAATTTTGATTACATTTAATATTTTTTGTCTTAATTTGTAATGATCTTCCTATTGAATTTCTTCAGTTTGTGTTGGAAAAAGAAGGGTTAATATTCAAGAGAAAAAAATGTCCAATCAGAAGTTTTCTTTGGTAGTCTCTTGGTAGAAAAAATCTAGCTCGGCTCAACGCTCATTGGCTAGGCCCTCAGGCTTTGAATAGAAGGCACCAGCCAACGTCATTGACATTGACTTCAATTAGAGCAGCATTTTGGAATGACAGTAGAATTGACCAATCACAAATTGTCTTGTAAAAGGTGGGACAATTGTATGATGCCTCAAGGCCCTCTAGAGGGCCTAAGTATACGTCACTAGTTCAGAGCCAATAGCGAGCCTTATCTTGTTTTCTCACGCTTGAGCCTAGCTAGCTGGCAAGCTTTTTGCTGTGAGTGTATGTAACAATGGAAACAGCAACTGCAGAGAGAGTAATTGAGGACGATGTGGTGGCTAAATTGTTAGCATTGTTAGCATTGTTAGCATTTAGCCTGTTTGACAAAGTCAGCACTTAGACCCACTCCAATTTGCATACTGCCCCAAAAGATCCACAGATGATGCAATCTCTATTGCACTCCACACTGCCCTTTCTCACCTGGACAAAAGGGACACCTATGTGAGAATGCTATTCATTGACTACAGCTCAGCGTTCAACACCATAGTGCCCTCAAAGCTCATCAATAAGCTAAGGACTTTTGGACTAAACACCTCCCTCTGCAACTGGATCCTGTACTTCCTGACGGGCTGCTTCCTGATCCTCAACACAGGGGCCCCTCAGGGGTGCGTGCCCAGTCCCGTCCTGTACTCCCTGTTCACTCATGACTGCATGGCCAGGCACGATTCTAACACCATCACCATCATTAAGTTTGCCTATGACACAACATTGGTAGGCCTGATCACTGACAATGACGAGACAGGCTATAAGGAGTAGGTCAGAGACCTTGGCCGTGTGGTGCCAGGACAACAACCTCTTCCTCAACATGATCAAGACAAAGGAGATGATTGTGGACTACAGGAAAAAGAGGACCCGAGCACACCCCAATTCTCATCGACGGGGCTGCAGTGGAGCAGGTTGAGAGCTTCAAGTTCCTTGGTGTCCACATCACCAACAAGCTAACATGGTCCAAGCACACCAAGACAGTCGTGAAGCGGGCATGACAAAACCTATTCCCCCTCAGGAGACTGAAAAGATTTGGCATGGGTCAAGGCACTACAGAGGGTAGTGCGAACGGCCCAGTACATCACTGCCATCCAGGACCTCTATACCAGGCGGTGTCAGAAGAAGGCCCTAAAAATGGTCAAATACTCCAGCCTCCCTAGTCATAGACTGTTCTCTCTGCTACCACACGGCAAGCAGTACCGGAGCGCCACGTCTAGGTCCAAGAGGCTTCTAAACCCAAGCCACAAGACTCCTGAACACCAAATCAAATGGCTACCCAGACTATTTGCATTGCCCCCCCCCCTATTTTACACTGCTGCTACGCTCTGTTGTTATCATCTATGCATAGTCACTTTAAAACTCTACCTACATGTACATATTACCTCAAATAACCGGTACCCCCGCACTTTGACTCTGTACCGGTACCCCCCTGTATATAGTCTTGCTATTGTTATTTTACTGCTGCTCTTTAATTACTTGTTACTTTTATTTCTTATTCTTATCCGTATTTTTTAACTGCATTGTTGGTTAGGGGCTCATAAGTAAGCATTTCACTGTAAGGTCTACACCTGTTGTATTCGGCGCATGTGACTAATAACATTTGATTTGACACCAAAACCCAACTTCACACCTGCGAGCTACAGTGAATTTAAAAACGTTTGGGGAAATAAGAGTAGACCTTCTTCTTAACGAGCAGCGGCGCAATGAGACACTTGCTCACAATGATAAAGTCAGGCACAACAGGGAGATTCTAAAACACCTTATTCATACGGTTGTGTTTTTAGGCAAGCAAGAATTAGCATTCAGAGGAAATAATTAGGGTAAAGAATCAGCTAATAAGGGAAACTTGGAAATACTGGATTTCTTGGCTGAGTATGGCAGCACGTTAAAACCTTTTCTCAATAGGGGGGCGCCATTTCGAATTTGTAAAAATTCGTTCCCAAATTAAACTGCCTCGTACTCAATTCTTGCTCGTACAATATGCATATTATTATTACTATTGGATAGAAAACACTCTCTAGTTTCTAAAACCGTTTGAATTATATCTGTGAGTAAAACAGAACTCATTTTGCAGCAAACTTCCTGTCAGGAAGTGAGAAATCTGAAATCGGGCACTCTGTTCCAGGGTCAGTTTATTAATTTGCATGTAATCTATGGGTCGACATGCACTGCATACGCCTTCCCCTAGATGTCAGTAAGCAGTGAGAATTGGAATGGAGTGTCTAGGTAGATCTGAGGCCGTACAAAAGCTCTTGGAACCGGGGGTGCAATCTTTTCAACGTTCGTCATGACGCGAGACAGACCTCAGGATTGCATTCTGAAAAGCTCTCGTTATAGGAGTTAGATTTATCCGGCTCTGATTTTATTCGATATAGGTGTTAAAAACATCATAATGTAGTTAATTTAAACCGAGTTATATCAGTTTATATCAGTATATTGCGATTTTCGGTATTTTGTTTGTGCTGCGTTATGGTGAGTTGGACACGTTTTCGCCACATGGCTAATGTTTGCTGCTAATTCCAAAGTTGAAGACGACAATCTACAACCGAGCAACGATTATTCTGGACAAAGGACAACTTGCACAAGATTCTGATGGAAGCTCATCAAATAGTAAGAACTATTTATGATGTTAATTCGTTGTTCTGTTGAAAAATGTTAAACTATTATTCCGCCATTAATTTCGGTGCGGTCTCGCTTTAACGCACGCTGTATGTCGTAGTAACGTTAATTTTAAAAATCTAACACAGCGGTTGCATTAAGAACTAATGTATCTTTCATTTGCTGTCCAACCTGTATTTTTTAGTCAAGTTTATGATTAGTTATTGATTAGATTAGGTGCCTCTCCCAAGATTTCTCCCGACATTTTGTTTGCAGTTTGGCTACTATTCTCATTGTATAACCACGATTTGTGCCGCTAAATATGCACATTTTCGAACAAACCATATATGTATTGTGTAATATGATGTTATAGGACTGTCATCTGATGAAGCTTTGAGAAGGTTAGTGAAAAATTTAATATCTTTTGCTGGTTTATTCGCTATCGCTAACGTGCATGAATCAATGCTGCTGTGTGGTTGGCTATTGTAGTAAGCTAATATAATGCTATATTGTGTTTTCGCTGTAAAACACTTAAAAAATCTGAAATATTGGCTGGATTCACAAGATGTTGGTCTTTCATTTGCTGTACGCTGTGTATTTTTCATAAATGTTTTATGATGAGTATTTAGGTAATTCACGTTGGTCTCTGTAGTTATTCTAGCTGCTTTGGTGAGATTTTGTGATGGTGGCTGCAATGTAAAACTATGATTTATACCTGAAATATGCACATTTTTCGAACAAAACATATGCTATACAATAAATATGTTATCAGACTGTCATCTGATGAAGTTGTTTCTTGGTTAGTGACTATTTATATCTTTATTTGGTCGAATTTGTGATAGCTACCTATGCAGTAAAAAAATGGTGGAGAAAAAAAAGTTGGGTCTTTTGCTATCGTGGTTAGCTAATAGAAATACATATTGTGTCTTCCCTGTAAAACATTTTAAAAATCAGAAATGATGGCTGGATTCACAAGATGTGTATCTTTCATCTGGTGTCTTGGACTTGTGATTTCATGATATTTAGATGCTAGTATTTACTTGTGGCGCTATGCTAGGCTATGCTAGTCAGCTTTTTTACTGACGAGGGTGCTCCCGGATCCGGGATGAGTACCAAGTAAAAGTTAAACTGCCATTTGGCTACAGCTACCATGTTCACAGGCACTTCCTGCAAAATCCAAAATGACCTGATACACATGGTCGCGAATGTAATGACAGATTGAAGAAAGGAAGAATTGAAGAAAACCCCCTTTGTAACCATCATGCTTGACAAGACGACAGACATCAGCAATGTAGCCCGAATGTCTTATGTATCGCTTTACACTACCGATGGTGGTGTGAAGGAAAGGTTTTTCAAGTTTGAGGATGTAACACGATAAACGGGCAGAATGCCCGAATTATCAGCTTTTTAGAGTGTGAATGCACGGCCAAAGTTGTGGCACGGTGTTACGATGGGGCCGCAGTCATGGCCTCTGGTATAAACAGAGTACAAGCCAAGGTGAAAGAAACTATCCCGCAAGCTCTGTTCATCCATTGCTATGCTCACACTCTTAATCTGGTGATGTCACAAGGTGCTAGTAAACTAAAAGAATGCAATATTTTTTTTTCTCATCTTGGTGGCCTAGCAGCGTTTTTCTCAAGATCTGTCAAACGAACAAAACCACTGGATGAAATATGCCAGCGAAGACTACCCAGAGTGGCGCCAACACGATGGAACTTCTCCTCACACTTACTTTTCACTGTGTATGAAAAAAAGGCGGAACTCATTGAACTCTTTAAATACATAGTGGACCATCACGATGACTTTGATGAAGACACCGTTCACAGCACAGATGGATACATGATGCACCTTCGAGTTCTGCTTCCTGCTATCCGCGTTCTACTCTATTTGCATACTCCGACGTGCTGTTTGGAATATTGCAGAACAGGGAGTTTGACATGCAGTTCTGCTTATCCAGGGTGGACGACTTCTGCAACACCACAGAGAGGAGAAAAGGAAAATTTGATTCCATCTATGAGGACACAGAGTGAGACCGGAGTTCCATGGGGGCGCAGGACACATATGCAAGGAGACGTTTGTGGGCAGTACCAACAGCTACGCAGTGCGAACATCAATAACATTGTCATTCAGCTAAGAAACAGGTTCAATGACCATGAAAGGCTCATGTTCCTTGCCCTCCTTGACCCACAAAAGTTCCCAATATATAGGGAAACACCAAACTTTCCAAATGCTGCGTTCTCAAGTCTCGAGGAAAGCTCTGGCCCTAATTATGATTTGCCGCGGCTTAAAACAGAAGTCACCGTTATGTACTCAATGTCTGACTTCGAGGGTAAGAGCCCGGCTGATCTGCTCCACTTTCTCCAGCAGAAGATACAATTGGTGGATACTATCAAATAATATCTGCTTACCAGTCTGGTTTTGACCATTCCAGTGTCCACTGCATCAGTGGAAAGAACATTTTCTGCACCAAAAAGGATCAAGACATATTCCAGGAACACCACTGGACAGGCCCGACTGTCAGCCCTGGCTTTGATCTCAATCGAAAAAGAACTTCTTTCGGATTTAAAATCAAAACACAAGCTATATGAACCTGCCATTGCCCATTTCAAAAAGAACAGGAGAATGGTGAGTGGACTTTTTGTTTTCATCTACAGCTTGCTTTTTGTTGCTATGTCGTTCATATCATTTTGACATTATTTCAACTGTAGATCACTGGTTGTGTGGTAAAAACAAAGGTAATGAGGTTGCAATTGGAAGTACTGGGTACATGACATTTCGTGTTGTGGTGCATTTTTTTATTGTTGCATGCTGGAGATAGAACATTGAATACAGCGCAACTTTTTTCTCTCTGACAACATATACTGTCCGTGGTCTTGAAACAATGTGACTAGTTGTGTGGTTGAATTTATTCCGCCACTATTTGAGTGACTGCTTGTTTTGGCAAATGTTCCTTTGAAACGACGCAACCGTATTTTCTTCTAACGTGGTTCCTGCTATCGATATTTGCAACATTGTGTACGGGTGCTGCTTCTGTGACCGTTTGACTTTGTCATCAAATAATTGCTTCTCCTACATAGGTCTGCAAAGGAAAGGTCTCAAGTCATGCACTGTATACACAGGCATCTGAGTTCTCTATCTATATGTATGACGTCAGATCTTTTTCCGCAACTGAGGACCTAGCTCCAATAGTCAAGGTTCGCCACTGACTTTACTAACAGATTTCTTTCACTTGATTGTGATTTAGACTGAACTTTACTTTATGGTGACTTCATCTTATGGTGATTACCCTTCTATGTTATCCTATTTTAAATGTAAGCTTCAACAGAATAAACAACCCCAAATTAGTTTTTTGTCCTGTGCTGGGTTTACTTTCACCAGGCTACATGACTATGCATAGATAATAAACAGTGGCCATTTGATTAATTGTTCAACAGTCTTATAGCTTGGGGATAGAAGCTGTTAAGGAGCCTTTTGGACCTAGACTTGGCGCTCCGGTACCGCTTGCCGTGCGGTAGCAGAGAGAACAGTCTATGACTTGGGTGACTGGAGTCATTGACAATTTTTTGGGCCTTCCTCTGACACCGCCTAGTATATAGGTCCTGGATGGCAGGAAGCTTGGCCCCAGTGATGTATTGGGCCATGCGCACTACCCACTGTAGTGCCTTACGGTTGGATGTCGAGCAGTTGCCATACCAGACGGTGATGCAACTGGTCAGGATGCTCTTGATGGTACAGTTGTAGAACTTTTTGAGGATCCGAGGACCCATGCCAAATCTTTTCAGTCTCTTGAGGGGGAAAAGGTGTTGTCGCGCTCTCTTCACGACTGTCTTGGTGTGTTTGGACCATGATAGTTTGTTGGTGATGTGGACACCAAGGAACTTGAAACTGTCTACCCACTCCACTATAGCCCTGTCGATGTTAATGGGGGCCTGTTCGGCCCTCCTTTTCCAGTAGTCCATTATCATCTCCTTTGTCTTGCTCACATTGAGGGAGAGGTTGTTGTCCTGGCACCCCACTGCCAGGTCTCTGACCTCCTCCCTATAGGCTTTCTCATTGTTGTTGGTGATCAGGCCTACCACTGTTGTGTCGTTAGCAAACTTAATGATGGTGTTGGAGTCGTGCTTGGCCACGCAGTTGTGGGTGAACAGGGAGTACAGGAGGGGACTGAGCACACACCCCTGAGGGGCCCTGGGGTTGAGAACCAGCGTGGCAGATGTGTTGTTGCCTACCCTTACCACCTGGGGGTGGCCCGTCAGGAAAACAAGACCCAGTTGCAGAGGGAGCTGTTTAAGTCCAGGGTCCTTAGCTTAGTGATCAGCTTTGTGGGCACTATGGTGTTGAACGCATTTTCACATAGGTGTTCCTTTTGTCCAGGTGGTAGAGGGCAGTGTGGAGTGCGATTGAGATTGTGTCATCTGTGGATCTGTTGGGGCGGGATGTGAAATGGAGTGGATTTTGGGTTTCCGGGATGATTGCATTGATGTGAGCCATGACCAGCTTTTCAAAGCACTTGATGGCTACAGACATGGGTGCTACGGGGCGGTAGTCATTTTGGCAGGTTACCTTCGCATTCTTGGGCACAGGGACTATGGTGGTCTGCTTGAAACATGTAGGTATTACAGACTCGGTCATGGAGAGGTTGAAAATGTCAGTGAAGACACTTTCCAGTTGGTCCGCTCATGCTCTGAGTACACACCCTGGTAATCCTTGTGAATATTGACCTGTTTAATGATCTTGCTCACATCGGACTACAGAGTGTGATCACACAGTCGTCAGGAACAGCTGGTGCTCTCATACATGCTTCAGTGTTGCATGTCTCAAAGCGAGCATAAAAGGCATTTAGCTCATCTGGTAAGCTCCCGTCACTGGGCAGCTCGCAGCTGGGTTTCCCTCTGTAGTCTGTAATAGTTAGCTTTGGTACTGCAGTTGAACTCACTCACAGCCGAACATATTAACATTTTATATTCATCCAATGTCTTCCATGTTTTTGGATGACGTGATGATGTCATCGCTGCTCACCCTGCTCCCTGTGCGCACTGAGTGTTAGTGCGCATGTGATGTTGGCCCGTATAATCCGGATGCAACCTTGGATGAAGACGGTCCATTAATCGGCATATGCAAACGTGAGTAGATTACCTTGAAAACTACGGTCAGACATCTTGGACATAGTCTCAGAGCTAGGTCAGTGGTGACCTCATTGAAGAGGAGATCCAGCAGCCTGTCTATATAGCCTGTAATGTTTGAAAATGGTAGATTAAGGGATAGTGAATTTAATTTATTGTTCCAAGTTATGATGCTACTGTACAGTATTCCACAGTGCCTTTTCTGGAGAGGTTTTAAATGTAGTCTACAGGAAATATGCATATAAAAATCCCATGTTTATTTTTGGAATGTTTGTGTGTCTGAATGGTGATCAAACACTATAAAATATGACGATTACTTACTTGCATTATGCAGCATCCACCATATAGCCTAACATTATACCCGATTTTCCTTCTAAATCATAAAACTACCACACATCTCTATCATTATACAGCTAATGTTAGCTAACGCAAAAGAGAATACGCTTTACAATCTGATTTCAATATTTTATGCACCGAAAGAGATACATAGAAATCTGATAGTAAAATATATGAAGAGAACAGGTTTTACAAACAGCTAGCTAGCTAGCTAACTAGCTAACTATCTCAATGAAAGCAAGTATATGGAGGTTCTTCTCGGAGATATAACATTAGCTCATTGACAAATACATTAGCTAGCAAGCTAATAATCTCTACTTTTCCATGTACTTACAGGGTGATCCACGCTTGCTGCTGGGACTGTCAGTGGCAACTCAAGTGTTGGAACTGCATCAGGCTTCATTCAGTATCAGAAGCTTGGCCTACCCCATCTTTTTTGCAGCAGGTTCTCAGAGCACTCATCTGCAAAATGTGCTCTGGAAACGGTACTTTTTGTGATCAACTTGGGTGCATCCTGAGCTTGGCAAATTAATGTTACCCACTTCTCCCTTATTAAGTCTTCCTTTTTGGGGAAGATAAACAACTGTAAATTGCTTTTACAGCCTACAACCGGCAACTAGCTAGCTGACCTGTTGCTGAATCAGAAGATGTGACGGCTACTTACAGGTAATGCACGGCACCCATTCAAATGAGGGCTGAGGATGACGTATAAACAAAGCATATGATTGGACGCATTAATAATAAGTAGCTAGGCTCACATCATCCTAGCTGAGGCAAATCGGATCAGAGTGATTCAGCCTCAAGTCAGGTTCTATACTGTGACTCTGTGAGGTTGAAAGGTGTAATTCAAGAGATAACATGCTGCTCATGCAAGTACAAATTAAATTGTAGTATATTTTGTAGCTTATGAAATGCAATCTCCATATGTTAACATTAACATTAAATATACCCTACTGTGTAGATCGACTCAAGTTCTGAAGCTAATTTCTTCTTTACAAATCTAGCCTCTCAATTTCCATCCTCATATTGGAGACATGAGAAACGAACATAGCTACATGAAAGTCATGGGGAAGGTGAGAATGGTGTATTGATTGTTATTGCCTCTGGACTATATTTTCAATTAACAGTGAAATGGAAATTGATACCCTATCAAATTCAATAAACTTTGGGCTAGATTACTCCTTAAGTGTTCCTTTGACTGTTATTAATGGGCTTATCCAGATTTCTTAATCAGAACAGCATTAAATATGTTGATTGTGCTGTGAGGAAAAGCGCTGGAGCGTAAAATTATTTCACAATACACTGGTCCGTCCACACAAAACAACAAAGACGTTTTTGAAGGTTGTAAATGTTTGCTTTTTTAGTTAATCTTTTTACACCTTGCAATGGCTTTGTCAGTGTTCAAACCACAACGTCAATTTAAAGAATGTACTGTATGATTCAACTTAGTTAAAGTTGACCTTTTTGGTTTACAATGTGGTTTATTTGATGATATCTGACCCCAATGGATGCTCCTCATGATAATGTATGATTATCACTCATTGATGCTGAAAGCATATAAGGAATGGGATAGCCCTACAGTATACAATAGTCCCATGTGAGGTCAACATAATTTTATGTTCCTCTAAACACATGCAGACTTACTGGCAACATTGCTAAAGCTAACTGCAACACCTATGTACCCAGTCTAAGTGTTGAATGAATTCATAGAGCAGTAATTGTCATTGATTTGATGCTTTGGGAGCCAACTAAGCGTGTGATGAGAATTCAGATAAGCAATGGCTTTGATTGAATCCCAGGGTGAAACTATATGCTGCCGGAGAGAGAGATTTCTTTGGTGGTTATCATGTTGATTACTAAACATTTCCTATGCCTGGCCTGTTGTTTAGTAACACAGAGTTTGATAATGCTGAAAACTAAACATGTGATCGACATTATTGCAATGTCAGAGAGCCATGTTTGTTCCACAAAACATTACATCCTGCTGAACATTCCCCTGGTTTTGTAGAAGATGGTTGAATTTGCTTGTTCGCTCTTACTCAAACTGCTGCACCTTTTGATTTAGATTGAATATGGAACTGCTTTTGCAAGGCATATTGCCAGACAGAGATCAATGACCTTCCCTATATTAAAATGTGCACACTTGGATTTTCAAAAAAGAATTAACATTGTATTCTAACTAGCTTGTAGTGAATAGATATTTCGTAAGAATGTTGTTGATACATTCCGTCTAAACAAATGAATCACTCTAACCAGAACCAGACTCTATTTATAACGTAATTACTCAATCTCTTTAAATAGAATTCACATTCATTTTGAGTGTTTGCATTGAGTGTTTTAAAGTGATAAATTATACAATTAATTTCAACAACTGTTTTCTTCATATTCGAAAATGAATCAAGTGATTTGTGTCCTCTCTTTATACAATATACTTTGGGAAAAGCAAACGTATTTTTTGCCTCAAAGATACATTGTCTGACAATGCACTGTGAGAAAACGTTGTGAGACTGATATTAATTGATTTTCCTTCAGGGGCAACGAAAACAAAGCATTTCATTTGATTTGTAAAGAGAAGTTTTGCTATGTAAAAAAAAGAAATAAACACAAGTATTTCAATTACTGAATATTTAACTTAGCATTAGCAATCACCACATCTTCCATCATTTGACTTGCCGTTTATTATTGAGCAAACTAATCAGAGTGGAATAAAATCCAATAGAAAGTCGCAAAGGAATTTATTAAATGGAAACTATAATCCCAATGTCCTGTTGCGAAGAAGCTGAGCTGTATGCATAGTCTTCAATCTAACTAGAAAAGTGGGCAAACGTAATTGAGGCTCAGCACATGCATATCATTAGGAGATGTGGAATGTTTTTTTATGTTGATTTGTGAATATTTAATGTTTCCCTATTTGTTTGAGTATTGTGCTATGCCTGTGGAGTGTCTGTGTGTGTTTTAAAGCTCCCCTGGATTCAGTCTTAATGGATCCTGATTTATTCCTTCTCTTCCAATATTCAAATCACCCCTGATTTGCCATAAAATATGAGGGAAAAGAGAATAGACAATGTGGCAGATTGAGTTTTACAATGTGAGGCAAGAGTGTTGCTTGATGCTTTTATAAGTTAACAAATATTTAATGCATCCTACTGAGGAGAGAGACCATAAATAATGCATGTCTCATAACTAGTTTGTTGTGCTGTTTGGATTGTTGTTAGAAATGTGTTCCTCTGAGATTTGAGGTGATAAACCCACTGGTATGGATGGTGTTTGAAAATGGTAAATGTGACGTGGTCGAGTCATCAAACATGACATGGGGAGCGGGGAAATGATATATGGTGTGGTTTGTAAAATATTTAAAAATAATTACCTTTTTTATTCTTATTTTTTTAATGGATTTTAAACATATTGTACAATCTACCTGCAGTGAAGCAGCTCAACATTTGCGTTACATTCAGTCATCTAGCTGACACTCCAATCTAGAGCGACCCACAGGAGCAACCAGGGTCAAGCGCCCTCCCCAAGGGCACAAGGACAGATCCCCCACCCAGTCGAATCGGGGACCCGAACCAGCGACCTCTCGGCAACCGGCCCAAGCTCCCAACCGCCAGGCCACCAACCATCCAAGATCCACCTACAGTTCCCCTCGAGAGCTGACCCTCAAACCATCCAAGATCCCCCCCACAGTCCCCCCAACAAAACTTCCCCCTCAACTCCCCACCCCCAAACCCCTCCCTTCTCCATACGGTGTATTTTATAACGGTTTAAGACCATCTTATTATAAAGTGTTACCAAAACGACTACCAGTAACCCCTCTCCTCTATGCTAACTCTTTGTTGAATATGCTAAGACACCAGTTTAGACTACAGCAAACAGGAGTCTGGTCAGTCAGTATACTTAGTTAGTTTAGTAGGCTTAGGGAGCACTAGCGGTTCTGGGGTGGGGGGGGGGGGGGGGGGCAGTGCCCCTGTGACAACAATTTTGGACCCCCTTGTGGCCCCCCTAAATGTGGATTATGAAATATTTTTTACATAACACATATTTGCTATCGTTCTTTTTTTACATCCGTTATTAGACAGAAAATGCAAATAAATAGTTGAATGATTATGAACATGGTCATTTGCCTGCTAATGCCTGCAATGCAGTGAAGAAAATGAAATGACAACAATAACGTCTAATGTAACTGGCCCCTCTAACAGTACAACTGGCCCCAGCTTGGCCCCCCCCAGTTGAAATGGTCTAGAACTGCCACTGTTAGGGAGTCCACAGTGACTGACGTAACTCCTGTCTTGCTGAAGGTTACCTGTCAACCCCTCCTTCAAAGCCATGGAATGAGTCTCCCTCTCCACCACTATCCATTTCTCTGTCTATGAACTTGATCTGCTACTGGTGCGTGAGCCCCAGCATCCCAGCAGAAGACACAAAGATAGAAGGTACTGCTGCATCATAAGAAGGAAGATTTCTACTTGACATTGACATACAGTACCTTCGCGTTATTATATGCAAATAGTCCAGGATGAAGACAAAGGCTGTTTGATGGGCAAATTATGATTTTAGGTTACTGCAAGTATGTGTGCTGCTCCTCTATCCCTTTCGTGTTAATTGCCTTCCCTGTGGAGGAGAGAAACTTTTTTAGAGAGAGAAACATGAACACAAAGAGTTCAGAAACATGGGACTGCTTAAGGACACACTAAGTGCCTCCCACATTAACGAAGGCTAAATACCATTAGAAGCTATGCTTTCAGAAGTGGTGTTACTCACTCGAGCCCAGCAGTGGCAGAGTCTTCTAGTGTGACTGACCCTCAAATAGGGCACTCATGTGAGAGAGGGAGCAATAGAGCTGCAAAGTGGCAATGATTAGAAAAAAATGACAAGAAGTTCCCATGTCAAGGTAATGAGTGCTCTACAGTAGGGGTTCCCAAACTTTTTCACCCAGGATCCCTTCAGGAATTGGGGAACATGTTCATGACACAAACTGTTCACACCCCTGATGTTGGCAGAGAGAACATTTAGCAGGTTTTAAAGCTTATTTCCTGCAATTCTACACATTTCGTCATGAAGTGCAGAGAAAATGTAGTCGTTTTACAGCTCATTTTCTTACAATTCTATACATGTCTAATGTCTATTCATGTGATATTTGAGTGACTCAAACATTCCAACAAAATCTATGGGCTAAAAATCCTAGCTAAAAAACAGTAGCTGACATGGGCTAGTTGATCTGGACATTTCTGACAAGTTATAAATAGCTCTCTAAGGTATGCTGATATGACAAGAGGAAAACTGATGATGCACTACCCAATTTTGAAATTGCACCTTGTGCATTCTACTATTACGACTTTCCCACAGCTTGGGAACCACTGCTCTACAGTAGGACGATCATGGCTGCAATGCTGTGAAAAAGCCTTCCCCAATGACTAGAATGATGTATGGGAGAAAAAAGTGAGTTGACGTCAGTGTACTCAGGGAAACCACGTTAGGACAGCACCTGAAGGAGATTTAGGAGGTTGCATGGCAATTCACTGGTATTCATTCCTTTAATGTCCTCCTGTTGCTTATAGTGGAGCTGCAGGTGCCAAAGCCGTGAATCGCTCTGCCTTTGTCTCCATGCTGTTGTGCTGTTTGTTGCTACTTGGCTATCTGCCAAACATTTCGATTTTTACTTATAATACATTTACCAACGTCTCATACCCTGACTACACCACTCGCGTCACGTGCGCGAGCGTTGCAAAAATAAATTTAGAAATCTATGTTATTCAATTATTGCACCCACACTGCTCGCGCGGGTCAACGAGTGTCTGCGTTGCCAAGGGCTAAAATAGAAGTCATTCCTATTTCTGGTGCAGATCGCGCTGCAAGTCCTGCCTCTCCCATCTCCTCATTGGTTTATAGAAGCAGGTACCCACGTGCCATCTCCTCATTGGTTATACCCACGTGGGTGATTGAAAAACGAACTGTTTTGACGGTTGTCGTGGTAATACTATGAAAGTGTAGATGCCAATCACCATATAAGTTCAAAGGTGAAAAAGCCTGGAAGGAGGAGAGATGACTAGAAATGATTCGGTTGACCGTTTTATGTGTGGATTAATTGTCGGAGTAGAGGACCTTGTGCATTTCAGGTAAAATAACAACTCAATGTTTATATCCCAGGACAAATTAGCTGTCTGAGCCGCCAAATTCTCCAACCATTAGCTCTGACAAATTGAAAACCCTAGTCATTGGCAACTCCATTACTCGCAATATCAGACATCAAAATAATCATCCAGTGATCGCACGCTGTTTACCAGGGGGCAGGGCTACCAACGTAAAGGCTAATCTAAAGATGGTGCTGGCTAAAGCTAAAACTGGCAAGTGTAGAGAGTATAGGGATATTGTTATCCACATCGGCACCAACGATGTTAGGATGAAACAGTCAGAGGTCACCAAGCGCAACATAGCTTCAGCGTGTAAATCAGATAGAAAGATGTGTCGGGATCGAGTAATTGTCTCTGGCCCCCTCCCAGTTAGGGGGAGTCTCACAACTCAATCGCTGGTTGAAAACTATTTTCTGCCCCTCCCAAAAGATAGAATTTGTAGATAATTGTCCCTCTTTCTGGGACTCACCCACAAACAGGACCAAGCCTGCTGATGAGTGACAGACTCCATCCTAGCTGGAGGGGTGCTCTCATCTTATCTATGAACATAGACAGGGCTCTAACTCCTCTAGCACCACAATGAGATAGGGTGTAGGCCAGGCAGCAGGCTGTTAGCCAGCCTCCCAGCTTAGTGGAGTCTGCCACTAGCACAGTCAGTGTAGTCAGCTCAGCTATCCCCATTGAGACCGTGTCTGTACCTCAATCTCGGTTGAGCAAAACAAAACATGCCGCAGTTTGCCTTAGCAATCTTACTGGAATAAAGACCTCCTCCATTCCTGTCATTATTTAAAAAGATTATGATATCTCAAATCTCAAAATAGGCAATCTCAGTCAATGAACCAGTCGCTGATCATAATCTTGATCTGATTGGCCTGACTGAAACATGGCTCAAGCCTGATGAATTTACTGTGTTAAATGAGGCCTCTCCTCCTGGTGATACTAGTGACCATATACCCGCGCATCCCGCAAAAGGCGCAGGTGTTGCTAACGTTTATGATAGTAAATGTCTTTTGAGCTTCTAGTCATTAAATCTATGCAGCCTACTCAATAACTTTTTATAGCTACAGTGAGTTCCCTGAATTCTTATCGGACCTTGTAGTCATTGCAGATAATATTCACATTTTTGGTGACTTGTTACAAGAAATTTGCTCCCTGGTATACAGAAAATACCCGAGCCCTGAAGCAAGGTTCCAGAAAACTGGAACGGAAATGTGGCTCCACCAAACTAGAAGTATTCCGACTATCTTGGAAAGTACCGTGCAATATTGAGGAGCCCTCAGTGCTGCACGATCATCCTATTTTTCCAACCTAATTGAGGAGAATAAGAACAATCCCCCTCAAAAAATGTTGATACTGTCACACAGCTAACTAAACAGCAGCATTCAACGAGAGAGGAAATCTTTCACTTCAGTAGTGATAAATTCATGAACCTCTTTGATGAAAAGCTCATGATCATTAGAAAGCAAATCACGGACTCCACTTTGAATCTGCATATTTCTCCAAAGCTCAGTTGTCCTGATAATGCACAGAACTGCCAGGAACTACGATCAATGGAGACACTCACGTTTTTTAATCCTGTATCTCTTTGACACATTCATGAAACTGGTCCTGGCCTCTAAACTGTCAAGCTGCATACTGGACCTTATTCCAACTAAACTACTGAAAGAGCTACTTCCTGTGTTTGGCCCTCCTATGTTGAACATAATAAATGGCTCCCTATCCACCGGATGTGTACCAATAGCTTCAGTCATAGCACTGAGACTGCACTCGTGAAGGTGGTAAAAAAAAAAATGTAATGGCTCTGCATCTGTCCTCATGCTCCTAGACTTTAGTGCTGCTTGTAACACCATTGATCACCACATTCTTTTGGAGAGATCAGAAACCATAATTGGTCTACATGGATAAGTTCTTGCCTGGTTGGATCTTTTCTGTCGTCTCTGTGGATGGTTTGTCCTCTGAAAAATCAATGGTACGTTTTGTTTTTTCTGTTTTAGGACCACTATTGTTTTCACTATATATTCTACCTCATGGTGATGTCATTCGGAAACACGATGTCAATTTTCACTGCTGTGCAGACAACACACAGCTGTACATTTTGATGAAACATGGTGAAGCCCCACAATTGCCTACACTGGAAGCCTGTGTTTCAGACATAAGGAAGTGGATGGCGGCAAATGTTTTACTTTTAAACTCGGACAAAACAGAGATGCTAGTTCTAGGTCCCAAGTTACAAAGAGATCTGCTGTTGGATCTGACAAGTAATCTTGATGGTTGTACAGTCGTCTCAAATTAAACTGTGAAGGGCCTTGGCGTTACTCTGGACCCTGATCTCTCTTTTGACGAACATATCAAGAATTTTTCAAGGACAGATTTTTTCCATCTTCGTAACATTGCAAAAATCTGAAACGTTTTGTCCTAAAATGACGCAGAAAAACGAATCCATGCTTTTGTCACTTCTAGATTAGACTACTGCAATGCTCTACTCTCCGGCTACCCGGATAAAGCACTAAATAAACTTCAGTTAGTGCTGAACACGGCTGCTAGAATCTTGACTAGAACAAAATAAATGTATCATAATACTCCAGTGTTAGCCTCTCTACACTGGATTCCTGTTGAGGTTAGGGTTGATTTCAAGGTTTTACTGCTAACCTACAAAACATTACATGGGCTTGCTCCTACTTATCTCTCTGATTTAGTCCTGCTGTACATACCTGCACGTACACTACGGTCACAAGACGCAGGCCTCCTTGTTGTCCCTAGAACTTCTACCTTCTAGTCTGGCCCAGGGGTGCGAAGGTGAACAGCAAGGTACTGGAACGACGAACTGCCCTTGCTATTTCTGCCTGGCCGGCTCCCCTCACTCCACAGGGATTCTCTGCTTCTGACCCTATAACGGTGGCTGAGTCACTGGCTTACTAGTGCTTTTCCATGCCGTCCCTAGGAGGGGTGTGTCACTTGAGTGGATTGAGTCACAGACATAATCTTCCTGTCCGGTTTTGCCTCACCTTGGGCTTGTGCGGTGGAGGAGATCTTCTTGGGCTATACTCAGCCTTGTCTCAGTGTAGTAAGTTGGTGGTCTGTTGATATCCCTCTAGTGGTGTGGGGGTTGTGCTTTGACAAAGTGGCTGGGGTTATATCCTGCCTGGTTGGCCCTGTCCGGGGGTATCCTCGGACAGGGCCACAGTGTTCGCCGACCCACCCCTGTCTCAGTCTCCAGAATCTATGCTGCAGTAGTCTATGTGCCGGGGGGCAAGGCTCACTGTTATCTCTGGTGTAATTATCCTGTCTTATCTGGTGTCCTGTGTGAATTTAAGTATGCCTCCTCTAATTCTCTCTCTCCCTCCCCTCCTGGAGGACCTGAACCCTAGGATCATGCCTCAGGACTAACTGGCCTGATGACTCCTGGCTGTCCCCAGTCCACCTGGTCGTGCTGCTGCTCCAGTTTCAACTGTTCTGCCAGCGGCTAGGGAACCCTGACCTGTTCACCGGACGTGCTATCTTGTCCCAGACATGCTGTTTTCGACTCTCTCACTCTCTCTACCGCACCTGCTGTCTCGACCTCTGAATGCTCAGTTATGAAAAGCCAACTGACATTTACTCCTGAGGTACTGACCTGCTGCACCCTCTACAACCACTGTGATTATTAGTTGATCCTGCTGGTCATCTATGAACGTTTGAACATCTTTAAGAACAATCTGGCCTTAAATGGCCATGTACTCTTATAATCTTGTCTCGGCAGAGCCAGAAGAGGACTGGCCACCCCTCAGAGCCTGGTTCCTCTCTAGGTTTCTTCCTAGGTTCCAGCCTTTCTAGGGAGTTTTTCCTAGCCACCGTGCTTCTACATCTGCATTGCTTGCTGTTTGGGGTTATAGGCTGGGTTTCTGTATAGCACTATGTGACATCTGCAGATTTAAAAAGGTCTTTATAAATACATTTGATTGATTGATTGATTGATTGATTTTAGCTATGACATCATTCCCCAAGGGACTGTTCTGACGCAAGGGGAATTGCATTCACTGGCTTTGATGAAATCAAGGTGAAGGTTAGTAGATGTTTGTGTCCAAGCCCATAGCTTCTTAGCCCTTGAAACTAACTGTGAATCTGTCAACTGTCACAAACACAGAATCTCACTCCCTACCCCAAGATGGCAGTATATACCTGCTAGGCTACTCTGATGCAATTTCCTGTTTAGAGTTCATAAAAGGAAGGGTGTGGCTTGCCACTCTTATCTTTGGTTCAGGACTTCTGGATGCCATGTGGTCGATCGTTTGTTTTGCACCAGCACATCGAGAACGGATTGATTGATATGGGACTTAAGTCTATTTGATGTACCTTTCATGTAGTGTATATATACAGCTATACCAGTCAAAAGTTTGGACACACCTACTCATTCAAGGGTTTTTCTTTATTTTAAAAATGTTCTACAAGACATCAAAACTATGAAATAGCACATATGGAATCATGTAGTAACCAAAAAAGTGTTAAACAAATCAAAATATATTTATTCAAATTAGCCACCCTTTGCCTTGATGACAGCTTTGCACACTTGGCATTCTCTCAACCAGCTTAATGAGGAATGCTTTTCCAACAGTTTTGAAGAAGGTTCCACATATGCTGAGCATTTGTTGGCTGCTTTTTCCTTCACTTTGCGGTCCAACTCATCCCAAACCATCTCGATTGGGTTTAAGTCAGGTGATTGTGGAGGCCATGTCCTCTGATGCAGCACTCCATCACTCTCCTTATTGGTAAAATAGAGCTCACACAGTCTGGAGGTGTGTTGGGTCATTATCTTGTTGAAAAACAAATGATAGCCCGCTAAGCGCAAACCAGATGGGATGGCGTATCACGGCAGAATGCTGGTTAAGTGTGAATTGAATTCCAAATAAATCACTGACACTGTACTGTCACCAGCAAAACACCCCCACACCATCCCACCTCCTCCTCCATGCTTCACGGTGGGAACCACACATGCAGAGATTATCCGTTCAACTCACAAAGACACAGCGGTTGAAACCAAAAATCTCAAATTTGGACTCATCAGACCAAAGGACAGATTTCCACCAGTCTAATGTCCATTGCTCATGTTTCTTGGCCCAAGAAAGTCTCTTCTTATTATTGGTGTCATTTAGAAGTGGTAGGCTGGTAACTCTAATGAGGCTGGTAACTCTAATGAACGTATCCTCTGCAGCAAAGGTCTTCCTTCCCTGTGGCGGTCCTCATGAGAGCCAGTTTCATCATAGCGCTTGATGGTTTTTGGGACTGCAGTTGAAGAAACTTTCAAAGTTCTTGACATTTTCCGTATTGACAGATCTTCATGTCTTAAAGTAATGATGGACTCTCGTTTCTCTTTGCTTATTTGAGCTGTTCTTGCCATAATATGGACTTGGTCTTTTACCAAATAGGGCTATCTTCTGTATACCACCCCTACCTTGTCACAACACAACTGATTGGCTCAAATGCATTAAGAAGGAAATACATTTAAAAAATGTATTTTTAACAAGGCACACCCGTTAATTTTTTTATTTGATTTATTTAACCTTTATTTAACCAGGTAGGCCAGTTGAGAACAAGTTCTCATTTACAATTTAAATGCATTCCGGGTGACTACCTCATGATGCTGTTTGAGAGAATGCCAAGAGTGTGCAAAGCTGTCATCAAGGCAAATTTGATTTGTTTAACACGTTTTTGGTTACTACATGATTCCATATGTGTTATTTCATAGTTTTGATGTCTTCACTATTATTCTAGAATGTAGAAAATAGTAAAATGAAAGAAAAACCCTTGAATGAATAGGTGTGTCCAAAGTTTTGACTGGTACTTCCTCAAAATAGTTAGAATTAATTAACTCCGATTAGTAGTTTACATGTCCTACTGTAATAATCTGAAAGATTGCACATGAAACCAGGTATTTTAATCAGCGTATGCTGCTTAAGATGAGCAGACTAAGGTGTTTACATGACTACTGCCATAATCATTTTATTGAATTATTAGTGTGCATGTAAACATACTCATTGATTCTGGGGCGGCAGGTTAAAAGCGTTGGGCCAGGAATCAAAAGGTTGCTGGTTCAAAAAATCTGCTATTCTGCCCTTGATCAAGGCAGTTAACACCCTGCAACAACTGTTCCCGGGTGCTGATGATGTCGATTTAAGGCAGCCCCCAGCACCTCTCTGATTTAGATGGGTTGGTTTAAATGCGAAAGACACATTTCAGTTGAATGCATTCAGTTTTGCAACTGATTAGGTATCCCCCTTAAACTGCCCCTAATTGACCCATTTTTAGCTGCAACTTCTGAGTCCGTTTTAGAGGGTAAGCTTGAGCAAAGTGAGTTATAGAATCACTGATCTACATATAGTATTCCCTGTCAAATATTAGGCTTTGTGCAATTAAGATTTATAGAGCTACGTCTCCCCTGGCTTAGGCAATCACCCCAACCAAACACTCTCACACAACCAGATATTGATTCATTGATTGGAAAAGGTTTGTTAAAGAATACTTCCTAGGATTTTCTACCTGCGTCAGACCTAGTGGATAATGCTGGAAATACCAGTGAAAGAAAACCCACACAAAAACCAACCAAAACAACTGTCCCTACTCATGCTGCACAACATTTACGCTCAGTCATGTGAAAATAAAAGGGAAACCTTTGAAAGGTCATTTTCTCATTACAGGCGTCTGTGGCATTTGAATTATTCTGTTGTCAGGTTCATTTCCAACCAAAACAGATTTCCCTGGTAATGCTGAGTAATATAAATGTAGAGGAATTCCCATGCGAAATAAATTATCCAACAATACCTGAGCCATTCCCGTACTGGGCAAAAACTGGTTGAATCAATGTTGTTTCCACATAATTTCCACAAAATGTTGTCTTTTTTTCACCAGAATGTTCACCTAAATCCAATGACATGGTGAATATTTTGGGGGGGATTTCATGTTGAATTCACGTTAGTTGACACCTCAACCAAATGTAAATCAAAACTAGACGTTGAACTGACGTATGTGCCCAGTGGGCTGTGACTCAATTACAGTAATTTTACCGACCCCATTTTGACAATGCAAAAAAAATCCCTATTGCAATAGACTGGCACTCTATCAAGGGGGCGTATACACTGGGAGGTATGTCTGAATCCAGTGATCTCAGAACTCATGAGTTATAGTTGGGGGAAGGGGCTCTGGCAATGAGCACTTGTTGTTGATCTCCAGAAATGTACAATACTTTGACCTTACTCTATTTTTTATCAGACCTATCTTAAAGAAGCACATTCACCAAGAAGACTACTCTCTGGCCATTGTATGCAACACCTTCATAGCAGGCACCACACTCATGACCTTTACAACCAAGAACCATGACCTTCCAGTGTTTGATATCTGTGAGAAACTCAGATCCTTTATAGGGTGATCTAATATTTTCTCATGGTGGTGATAGTTGATCATAATACACACTGGGCTCTTTTATCTTTGAATTCTGATGATTGATGTGGAGGACATGAGATATGACAGATTTAATGCATATGACTGATTTAATACTTTTCTTTTATTTATTTAATGCTAACTTAATGCATATAAATTGATGTGGATATGAAAACCTAGAAAGTCCAATGAAGCAGTAATAACTACATTTACTTTTAATTTAAGACCATGCAAGAGGGTCAGAGAGTGTGACCGATATGTTGCGTCATGCTCCTTCTGCCATGTCCGGTGGCCTCCAAAAGGCCAGCTTTACAGCCCCTCTGACTTCACTACTATAAAATGCCTAAGAGGACATGTGAGACTAATGAATTCTCCGTAGTCTGCAATATTCTAGCATAATGTGCTACCCCCCCATCCTCGTTTGAAACGCTTCGTTTTCTTCCTATTTTTACTGCATACCGCATGTGCTTTTGCCATCGCTGCAGGGGGCTTTTGGGTATTTCTCGGCTCTGGTGGAGTTTGATCTGAAAGCTGGATCGGCAGAGGGCTGCTCCAAGTTTTTTCAGCTGCGTTGTTGTACTGTAGCCACTGAAAAAGCCAAGACACTGTGCTCCACATCTAAGAGTCATATCTCTGTCGGCTGAATTGGTGCAATGTCTGACAGTCTTCCCAGAAAAACCCAGACATGACACTTTTATTACCACACTTTCATTTGGTTTAGATTATCTATGGTTCATCTTTTCTCTGATTGAACTGAGATTAGAGAGAGTTTGATGAATGCGGAGGGAGGACGACAGTCAGGATTGTTGTGAGTGGATGCAAGGAATATCTCTCTGAAATAAAAAGCAAGGTTTCATGAATGCTGAGTAATCCTCAAGCATCTGGGGACAGTTGTTCTACTAGGAGCAGAGGAAGCCAGTCATCCTCCATCTTTCTCGCTCTTGCTCGCACTCTCTCTCTCAGCATGCTCACCAACACCCGTAGATAAGGCTTCGTCTTGTGTTTTTAAAGCAGATATTTGATGCAAAGATGGCTTGTTTTCTGTGTGTGCGATAGGTGAGTAGTGTAAAATTGGCCAAGGTTGGCTGAGGACAGATAAGAGTTGCAAATGCATTATAATGAAGGAAGCGGTCATGCTCAAGCTGTTCTTTATCTCCTCCTCATTTTGAAATAAAAATTAGTGTTTGGAACGGGACCCGGAGGAATACAATACTACGTTTCCTGCATTAAAGAGGAAGTTGGCGCAAAGGAAGGCATGGCAGAAAATAATAAATAAATATCAATTGTTTTAAATAATTCAAGGATGATTCAAAGGAGTAGAGGAGTCTGAGAACTCAGGAGGGCTAATCTTAGTGCTTGCTGTCAGTACATAATAATAACCTAGCTAAAAAGAAATTTCAGGAAATACTTGATTTGTTGTTGATTAGGACAGCAAGCGTGTCCCAGTGTTTGGAGTCAAAGCAACCCACTAGGCATAGACATCAGTTCAACATCTAGTTTTGATTTAGTGGCGCAGTGGTCTAAGGCACTACATCTCCGTACAAGAGGCTTCACTACAGTCCCTGGTTCAAATCCAGGCTGTATCACATCCGGCCGTGATTGGGAGTCCCATCGGGTGGCGCACAATTGCCCCAGCGTCATCTGGATTTGGCCGGGCTTGCCTAGTTAAATAAAGGTTTAAGAAAAAAGAAAAAAAAGCCTCTATGAATAACATTGACGAATACACTGATACGGTGACTGAGTTTTATCAGGAAGTGTATACACTGTAGGAGATGTTATACCCACTGACACTATTAAAACCTACCCTAATCAGAAAGTGTGGATAGATGGCAGCATTGGTGCAAAACTGAAAGCGCGAACCACTACATTTAACCATGACAAGGTGACTGGGAATATGACCGAATACAAACAGTGTAGTTATTCCCTCCGTAAGGCAATCAAACAGGCAAAATGTCAGTATAGAGACAAAGTGGAGTCACAATTCAATGGCTCAGACACGAGACAAATGTGGCAGGGTCTACAGACAATTACGGACTACAAAGGGAAAACCACCCACGTTGCGGACACCGACGTCTTGCTCCTGGACAAGCTAAACACCTTCTTTGCCACTTTGAGGATAACACAGTGCCCACTGTGGGCTCTCCTTCTCCGTGGCCGACGTGAGTAAGACATTTACGCATGTTAACCCTCGTAAGGCTGCCGGCCCAGACGACATCCCTAGCCGCGTCCTCAGAGCATGTGCAGACCAGTTGGCTGGAGTGTTTACGGACATATTCAATCTCTCCCTATCCCAGTCGGCTGTCCCCACATGCTTCAAGATGTCCACCATTGTTCCTGTACCCAAGAAAGCAAAGGTAACTGAACTAAATTACTATCTCCCCGTAGCACTCACTTCTGTCATCAGGAAGTGCTTTAAGAGGCTAGTTAAGGATCATATCACCTCCACCTTACCTTACCTGACACCCTAGACCCACTTAAATTTGATTAGCGCCCCCAATAGATCCACAGACCGCCCCTACCGCCCCAATTGATCCGCATTGTGCAACTGGGCCTTGGTCTTCCTGACGGGCCGCCCCAGGTGGTGAAGGAAGGAAACAACACATCCACTTCTCTGATCCTCAACACAGGGGCCCTACAAGAGTGCGTGCTCAGCCCCCTCCTGTACTCCCTGTTCACCCATGACTGCGTGGCCACGCACGCCTCCAACTCAATCATCAAGTTTGCAATCGATACAACAGTAGTAGGCCTGATTACCAACAATGATTACCTGATTACCAAGACAGCCTACAGGAGGAGGTGAGAGCCCTGGGAGTGTGGTGCCAGGAAATAACCTCTCACTCAACGTAAACAAAACAAAGGAGCTGATCGTCAACTTCAGGACACAGCAGATGGACCACGCCCCTATCCACATCGACGGGACCGCAGTGGAGAAGGTGGAAAGCTTGAAGTTCCTCGGCGTACACATCACTGATGTTCCGAAATGGTCCACCCACACAGACAGTCTGGCCACTTTAATAATGGAACACTAGTTACTTTAATAATGTTCTTATATTTTCCACTACTCATCTCTTATGTATATACTGTATTCTATTCTATTCTACTGTATGCCGCTCCGACATTGCTCGTCCATATATTTATATTTTCTTAATTCCATTCCTTTACTTTAGATTTGTGTGTATTGTGTGTATTGTTATGACATTTTTAGATATTACTTGTTAGATATTACTGCACTGTTGGAGCTAGAAACACAAGAGTTTCGCTACACTCGCAATAACATCTGCTCAACACGTGTATGTGACCAATACAATTTGACAATTTGATATACATAAAAGTACATTTTATGTATATTTCTCATACATTTTAAGTATACTAAAATGGTATTTGAATTAGAATTCCTGTGTTTTCTTCACAACTAAAGTATATTCATAATGTGTTCCAAGTATACTTTCACTAATGGACTTCCGCTCATTAACCACATTTGATATTGTAATTATTTAATGTACAGGTTCTCTTGACCAACCAAGGCATCATCTCAGCCAATGTTAACAAACTATATGCACAGATGTGACTGGCGCAGCAATTTACAGGTGTTGTGGTTGACAACTGTGCACCAGTGGGATTTCACACTTTAGTTGTTCATATTACGGCGATAAATTAACATTTCAATAAAATGTGTAGTATGTCATGTGTAATTAAAAGAAGTGTTTTTAATTTGAAAATCAAGTTCAAAGCATTTGAATAAGCTAAATATGAGGAACAATAACATATTATAAATCAAAACCTCAGCTGCAGAAAAGGAGGCTGGGTAATATGCAAATTTGTGCACATGCGTTTTTGAAAGTATATTTACAAATATTTTGTGGACATTTAATTAAATATACTCTTTTGAAGGTTACCTAAGTATATTTTCTTGAGATGTGAAAAAGTATACTCAAGAAGCATGTTGCTCAGCTGTGCATGTTTCATTATGTGGAATGAACAATCGTCATCATTATCAACTGGCTCTGCACTCTTTTACATTTACATTTAAGTCATTTAGCAGACGCTCTTATCCAGAGCGACTTACAAATTGGAAAGTTCATACATATTCATCCTGGTCCCCCCGTGGGGAATGAACCCACAACCCTGGCGTGGCAAACGCCATGCTCTACCAACTGAGCCACACGGGACCAACTCTTCTGAACAGGAATTCAGAAAGTACTTCAAAATTCATTATTGGCACTGAAACTACAGTGCCTTGCAAAAGTATTCATACCCCTTGGATGTATTCACATTTTATTGTCACAAAGTGGGATTCAAATGGATTTAATAGTAATTTTTGGTCAACAATCTACACAAAATTCTCTGTAATGTCAAGGTGTGAGATTTTATAAAACATTTTCTAAAGATTGATTGAAATTAAATGACTAAAACATAGTCATTGCATAAGTATTCAGCTCCCTGAGTCAATACATACCTTTGGGAGCGATTGCAGCGGTGAGTCTTCTTGGGTAAGTCTCTAAGAGCTTTACATACCTAGATTGTGCAAGAAGGGTTAGCTAATTATTATTTTCATAATTCTTCAAGCTCTGTCAAGCTCTGTCAGGTCTAGACAGCGTTTTTTCAAGTCTTGCTATAGATTTTCAAACAGATTTAAGTCAAAACTGTATCTTAGCCACTCAGGAACATTCACTGTCTTCTTGGTAAGCAACCCGTGTAGATGTGGCCTTGTGTTGTAGGTTATTGTGCTGCTGAAAGGTGAATTCCTCTGCCAGTGTCTGGTGTAAAGCACACTGAAACAGGTTTTCCTCTAGGATTTTGCCTATGTTTAGCTCCATCCCGTTTCTTTTTATCCTGAAAAACTCCCCAATATTTGCCGGTGTCAAGCATACCCATACCATGATGCAGCCACCACCATGCTTGAAAATAAGGAGGAAGTTAATCAGTGATGTGTTGGATTTGCCCCAATCATAAGGCTTTGCATTCAGGTCAAAAAGTGTATTCCTTTACTGTGTTTTTTTTTGCACTATTTATTTAGTGCCTTGTTGCATACAACATGCATGTTCTGTATATTTGTATTCTTCTTTTCAACTCGGTTAGTTCATTATTGTGGAGTCACTACTACAAATAAAAAACTAATATCACATTTACATAAATATTCAGACCCTTCCTAGAGCTGGCCGACCAGGCCAAACTGAGCACTCAGGGGAGTAGGGCCTTGGTCAGGGAGGTGACCAAGAACCCGATGGTAACTCTGACAAAGCTCCAGAGGTGGACTCCAAACAAGTTGTAAGGGGTGGACTCCATACAAGTTGTAGAAACATCTCAAGGATGATCAATGGAAAGAGGATGCAACTGAGCTCAAAGGGAAGGGGTCTGAATACTTTCTGAATGCACTGTATACTTATAGTGTACTTGATCACACAGAGTTTCATAAAAAAATATAAATGATTCATCCTTAAAATAAGTGTATTTTGAACAAATATACTAAATTACAATTAAAGTGTTAAAAATGTAAGTAAAGTTTTAATGATAGTGAACAGATAGTACACTTAAAGGATGAAACATAATTAATTTAAAGTACACTTTTAATAAGTGTATTGAAGTGTGATTATAGCATTTATAGAAAACAATATAAAAACAATGAATATATAAAAACAATGAATATAAAGTACTCTTTTAATAAGTGTGTTGAAGTGTAATTATTGTATAATTAAGATATACTAGAAAAGTACATCTCATATTTGAAGTATATTATTAAAACGTTTGGTATATATAAGTATACTTTAGTATACTTATATATACCAAATGTATTCATAAATATGTATTCATAAATACCATTTTTTTCGTTTGGGTTAGAGCTACATGACCTGGTGTAAATTACAATGTGATTGAAGTACAGTCCCTTCCCACCCATTTTCACATCTATTGTTAAGTGTTTCAGAAGACCATATTAAGTTTACTATCCACTCCCCTGATGACAGCATAAAGAAAATAAATATGAAATCCTCACGTTCAGCCACTTCCCATTATCATGGCAAAACCTGGAATATAAAGTCCAGTCAATGTGTGTGAGCACCTGCAGTGCCTGCAGTGCATTTGTATGCTGTGGCTGCTGTTGTTGTGTCTGTGTGTGTGACAGGGCTTCCACTCCCATTGAGGAGGCTGTTGGTGTGAGGCATGCATGCAGTCAGGCAGCAGCGTGGTGGGCTGTGTGATTAATAAAGGTGCCGTGTAGCAGGGCTGGAAAGTGATTAATTGGGCTCAGGACCTCATCTGCAATGTTTTGATGAAAATGAAGAGAGGAAGAAGGGTTGAGCTGGAAGAGAAGAGGGGGTGGGTGGCAAGGCACTCTAATGAAGCTGAAAGCCAACTTGTTTGTGTGTGTTAGTTTGTGTATTTGTGTGTGTGTGTGTGTGTACGTGTGTCTACTTGTGTGTGTAGAAGCAACATCAAATCAAAGATAATGCTCTGGATGAAATATTATGACCCATTTTGGCCTGGTTCGTCTCCTGTATACTCTTAACATTATTTACAATAGAAGGTCTATAACCAATTCATTATAGGATCCAAGTTATCTCCCCCCCCAGACACAATACCACAGTAGATCTTTCAACTATGCTTGGGCCTAGACATAATTTACCTACAAATTACACAATCCCTGTTTTACATTCACCCTATTTAGCTTTCCCGAAAAGTTTAATTTACCCTTCCTGGAGGGCATACAGTGTTATACTCTAATATCTTCTCATTTTGTCTAACACCTTTTATGAGTCATGTAAAAAGGCTCATCTGTACAGAGGGAGGTTTTCGGTGAACACAAGGCATAGACTCACCTGGAGGAGAAAAGAAAAGGGCCTTTTCAGATGAGCTGCATTTATCATTCAGTATGACAAAGATGTGAATTGTTCTCGTGAAAAAAGTATCTTAGCTGTGTTTGGCTGATTGCTAATCTGCCCTCATAAACATTGCAATCACCTTTGTCGTTTCCTTCAGTGGTTTATTGGATCTTTAAGGGCAGAGAGACGTTAGTGACAAACACCCTGGGGAATGTGTGATGACATGGAACAACCCATTAAGCAATGTAAGAGAAAAGTGGCATTCTGTAATTAAGCTTATTTCCTTGTATTTTCCATAAGCTGACATTCTCACTGTCCATCTCAAAGGCTTTCTGGCAATTAGTGAGTTACTTCAGGTAGGCAATTGGCATTAAATAAATTCTAATTATTTCTTTATTATTATTTCATTCAGAGTGGATGTGTGAAAGTGTCTGCAGCCACAGCCATATGGATAAGGTTGATAATATTTCCAGGTATTTTCAAATCTGAACATAAACACTCTTAGTCACACTGTAAATGGGGAAAAGGCTTGTTTCATTAGCTTTTTCCTAAGGTGTTCAAATATAAATGTCAAATAATTAGCTCGAGATTTGTCACTTGGAATAACCAGTATAGACCTGAGATATGTACTGTAGATTGGACAGGTACATGATTCCCTGATCAATGCAAAATGTGTGAAATACAGTATTACAGTTTTTGGAAAACCAGATCATGTCTTTGGCGTCGGCTGATGGAAACCATAGTTGGAGATGTCAAGTAAAGTCCGCTCTCTCTCTCTCCACAGCCTCTCTGGCTCTGAAAAATGGTCAAATAAGGGCCAGTGACATGATTCCTTTAAGCTCTTTGATTCAATCAGATAGAGTTTTAAATATCCTTCTTAACCTTACAAATTTCATCAGGGTTACAAGACTGCTCATTAAAATCGCTTTGCACTGAGGATGACCGGCCCTCTGGAATATTACTCCGGAATATTCTTTGAGAGGTGGAGAAGGTGGAGGGCAGGAATAGTCCTGAAATGCAGACTGTACAGAAATCTAGAAATACAGTAATACATCACCCTAATCCGCTTTGAAATACCGACAAACTACCTGGAGAATTAATTAATTGCAGGTCAAAGCTACTTAAGTTGCTGAGTCAAACCAGTATAAGATGATGCATCAACATTTAATATTTCAATTCCTGTAGAAAAACAGCACAGTGGAAAATGGACATTCATACCAGCCAACTAAAGCAAGGGTAGCATAATGTCTTAAATATTTGTCCTTAGAGCTGGATGCTTGAGTACAGTGAGTCAGTAGCCATATGTCACAAGAAGCACTTATTAGTTAATATTCATTATGCAACGATAGCTATGATAGTCCTGGGAAACATCTCACAGATTAATGATACACCTGACGAGGATTGGGCCCTTTTCATTGTGAATATTATTACTTTGGGGAAAGGAAAAAGCTGAGTTTGTCGACCGTCAGCAGAAGGGTTTCTTATTTAGGACCACAATCGAACCCGGCTGGATGTAAATGTGACGTCATGGTAAGGCAAAGGATAACTATTTATTTGTTGGGGTGTAGTTTCATTTCTACTCATAATTGAGACGATTGTATATAACAGGGTTCTTTAGACCACTGCTGTTTGGTTGTTCTTTGTAGTGATACAACTGCAACAGAGAGGGAGTAAGAAAGGGACGGATGGTGGGAGAAGGGGATGAATTTGGCTTCTTCCCTGCCTCTGTATCTTAGGCAAGCGGTCCTTAAACCCCCTAAAATGGATCCAATTATGGGGAGGGCTTTTGGTGGCGTGTGTGGAAGTCGATGTAATTGTGTAACCCTAATTTTCCTGGCTGGAGCTGTGGCTCCTCTGACAGAAGCCTGTCATCTCCTCTAAGCCTTTCTCAGGCATGATGGTGAAATGAGATCTCGTCTTAAAGTAAAATTACAAACGGACACCCAGAAAACACAATCATCTTACCTAGAAATCCCTTAGAATGGGTATTTTGGCTTCGATATCTACTGGCCCTTTCTGTTGCAATGATGCAGTAGGAAGGCTGTGTGGTTTTCATTCGCTGTAAATGTTTTCAGATGAAAGGACACTGTTGAAAATGCTTCATCACTCAATGTGTGTCTGTCTGTGTGTTGAGTGTGTTTTATTACAGGTCAATGCGTGGCTTAGCAAATCTCTAAAACCTGATACTGTGGTCGGTGACGGTGGAGCGACGGGGGAGGTGTGTGCATTTGCCCGAAGAACTGTTGAAATAATGAAAGATGAATAGAAAGAAAGAACCGCAGGCGGCTTGTAGAGTAGCATGATTGGCTCGATGCACCTGTTGTGAAGCCGCCCATCCGTGACTGGTTCCTAGACCTCACATGCTATTGTCCTTTGGCACCGGAGCCTAATGGCTCGTAAATGTTTTAGTGCTGTGCATGACAGTACAATGACATCTGGCCATTTCCGTGTTTGCCTCTCTTCTATTGCCAGTCCCCGAAGATGACTTCCCGTCATGTCGGAAAGCTGCCTGTCGTCCCTTAAAGTTTAATAAGGACGGTGAATAGTAAACACAAGCCATGCTGGTAGGAAAAACTATGTACAGTATAGAGATGGTGTCTGCGTGATTGAGACTGTGATTGAAACTGTAGATCAAACAACAAAGATAGTGGCTGTGTTATTTAGAGATTCTAGACATCATCATAAAGTGAAACCTGCCTTATCAGCAACATCACTTTATTTATCTTTCGATAAGGAATCCCACTGTGTAGTTTGCTATTAAACTTGTTTTCTGTGGGGAAATGTGAAACAGATTAAGGGGGAAAGACTACGAAATTACTGCAGATAGTAGCAAATCTCCTTCCTTTGATCGTGGCAGCCATCAAAGGGATCCATCCAGTCTCCCGAAAGTGAGACTCCCAGCTGCCTGTGATGCATTTCATATTCCTTGAGAGAAGAGCGTCAGACAGCATCTCTTCTCTTCTGTCCTCAGTCAGTAATCCCTATCAGAAACACTGTCCCAGCCTCAGATCAGCCAGACTAGTCACTGGCCTCTCTCACTCATGTACAATGCCAAAGTTGTCGAGAGGACCAATACCATTTTGAAAATATGGTACGTATAAAGATCAAGAATTTAATGGACTGGAGGAAATGGAGGAATATAATTCATGCAGCTGTGGCTCATTTTATCCAATAAGGTAGTGCTGGCCAAAAGTGTCTGACATAATGCATCTTTTTATTTGACGTTTACATCTACATTTACTCTCTTCTCCACACTAATAGCTTGAATAATTTTGACTCTAATTTAGATAGAGGGTGATATAACTAGTCTAGATTAACCATGCGGCCTTCCTGTGCAAACCTGAGGAGTACAAGTTCTGTGAGGAGGACCTTGAAGATATGCAGTGTGATGGAATTAATCTTCCTTCACCAAGTGTAGCCTCTTATGCCAATCTTAATTTAAGCGACTTAAAGCCATCTCTGCCAATCAATGGAATTTTAATGAGAAAAAGGGTAACTCGTCACCGTAGTGTGACAGTCTAAATTGTCGTTTACCACCGTGAAGTTCAACATAAACAATGTTGTCTCTCTCTCTGCAACCACTCTGCACATCGACCCGACTTCTATTTGTGAGATTTATTTAAATGATCTCACACCACCATTCCAGGAAATCGGTCACGGCCCGTTGGTAATCATACATGTAGACAGTAATTGCTTGTTTATGCCATAATGGGGATGAGTCGACTGAGTCAAGACACACTTGAAATTGATCCGGATGCTGAGCAATGGAAATCCAACCCACAGTGGTAAGGGATGGGATGGGTGGGCTGTTTCCTTAGTATGATGATGACGGCTGAATCTAATTGCTGTGGTTTGAATCTCAATCCTCCCCTTTGTCTGTTGAATTATCCTGGGCTTCATTATATTGTGGATGTTTCCTGTATTAAGCTATTATCTCAGACAGGAAATCTATTCCAGCCTAATGTTGGTTCCCGAAAGATCACAGGGTGTTGGCAAAGTGTAAATGCCCACTATCTGAAGTCAGTCATGTATGCGCTAACTTGCAATGAACAGGGCCCAAAGTTGGTTGTCCTGTGAGCAGTAACGAGGCAGAACTATGCCTGAACTTTTAAAGTCTCACCGACAAGCTGTCCGAAGCCAGTTTATAGCTGACAATTAATAATGTATTTTTATTGACACTCAAGTGAGGAGATTGCTTATTTCTTCTCTTCAACCTCTTTCTGGTATCCTGTAAACTACTGCTTTTATACTCTTTGGTGCATTATACATTCTGTTTAGTCTTAATGTTGCCATTATTTCAGAGATTTGTTGTCTGTCTGGTTGGCATTATGGTCCTCTTGTATCTTTTTCAATGGTGTTGTATTGTCATAAAATATACAATGAGATTCTTATCATTAATGTATGACTGACTCGCTTTTTGGTCATAACATTGTCTTTTTTTTAGCCTGCGAACTGTTTCTATGTGAAATATGAAGCATAAAGGTTGTTATTGGACTTGTTTAATGGAGATGTTTCCTCCTTAGAGCCTCTTTGCAACGAATGGGCGGCAGAGGCCAATTTCATGTCTGGCTATTAAAACCAGCCTAATTTTGCAGGGCTTTATGTTAGCTTGTTTGTGTTTTCCTGCTCTCCTCTGTACTTTGTCTCTCCCTGTGGGCTAACTAACTCCCAGAGCTGAGGTGGCAGTGTAACTTAGTGCTGAGCGTCGTGCTGCTGCAGAGTCCATCGTGTTTAATTAGCTCCTGATTAAGAAAGGGCCAGGCTCTAATGATGTGAGTCATGCGAGAGGGAGAGAGACAGAGCGTCGGACTGCACTGCAGTAGAGTAGTGCTGACCAGGTGAGGTAGTGTTGACTCAGTCCCTCTATCTTCTACTGCACTGTCCAGCCGATGTATATTGAAGTGAGGTGAAGACTCCCACCTGTCTAGGTCTCTGGGCGTCTTGTCTCTCCCAGAGCCCAAGTGACAGGTGTCTGCCAATAACAACTAAATCACTCGATAAAAGAGAATAAATAAATGAAAAGGAAATTACCCCCTGTGCTCAAGGCGGCATTCAATGCGACATTGGGAGCATGCGAGTGGGAATTTGTCGTTCAGGAGACATTGATTAATTATGCCACACACAATTAGCCCATCAAATCGAGTGTGTCCTCCTCTCCTGTGGAAAGGTGATATCAGAATTGTAAGAGGCATTAGTGTTCCTTGTATTCTCTCTCTGAGATCAGCAGAGAGTTAGAGAGCTGGCTGTGACTGAGGCACTTTCTCTGACTGGCTGTTTTTAGATGAATAGTCCCACATCCTCAGGCCTTGCGGAGGGTAAACAGGGGACTAACTGGACCTCTTAGGCCTCGTGTCAATACTGATTCTCATCACTATTTGCAGTCTCAGCGGGGTCTTTGGCCTGCCTGTTCCGTTTGTCACCTCTGTGATTGAGAAAAGAAATGACAGTGAACCAAATGAAGAGAGGACTAGGTGGTGAAATGGTGGTAGGGCTTTCCATTTAAGAAAGCAAACTGACGGAAAGCAAAAAATTATCTTCTCTTCATTACGGCCTTTAGATTGGTAAAAGTATGCATTAAACTAGTCTCTAAATGACGTTATCATTGTTTTTCTTTTGATTCGCTTGGGGATCCCCAACTGTGGAACTGTGAATGAAAGACAATCTTGTCTGTGGAGACTTGGACCAACACCGTCAGAATTTAGGCTTTTGATGGTGATTAGAGTAGTGATTCACTTCTGAGGTCCATTCTGAATTCTCTGCTGTCTATTTATTAATGCAATCGTGAAGTGAATATAAATCTCTCAGGCAGCTAATATAAAAGTCCCTTCAGGCAATTTGAGAGGTTTCTTCGATTGTGTAACACTATGCATTAATATTCTCTCTGTCTCTCTCCCAAAATGCACCGTAAATGTATTGGGGTGAAGGAGGAGCCACCACTAACGATCATCTTTAACTATGGTAGCCATTTTCTTTTGAAGGTATCTTTTTTTCATCGGGGTTGTGTCACGACTTCCGCCGAAGTTGGTGCCTCTCCTTGTTCGGGCGGCGTTCCGCGGTCGACGTCACCGGTCTTCTAGCCATCGCTGATCCAGCTTTCATTTTCCATTTGTTTTGTCTTTGTTTTCTACACACCTGGTTTCATTCCCCAATTACATGTTCATGTATTTAACCCTCTGTTTCCCCCAAGTTTTCGTGCATGATTGTTTTTATGTTCATTCGGTATGTTGTGGCTGGTTTTCGACGGGTGCTGTTACATGTATGTGTGTGTTCTTGTATGTGTTTATTTGAATGAGAGTGTGTGTATATGCATGTGTACAAACACTGGTCGGTCTTGTTTGAGTGTTACTCTGAAAGCAGAAGATAACTCAGAAATCTGCACACCTTGTTTCGTCTTGAGAGAGTTGGATCAGGGTCTTCAAGCACTATTCAACAGTGCCTAAGAACATGTGCTCCAAATCCAGAGCAATGCACAATGTGCAATCACCTGGCTATTTTTTGTACTGCCTTAGTGAGTGGGCTTGTTCTAATATTCAATAATATTCAGACACTATCATATTGAATGAAAGTGAACTAACTCTAAGTCAATTACATATCCCCACAATGCAGAGCTAAGTTTGCGTCAGGCAGCTAGCTAGCTGAACCTCTGACATCTTCTGTTCTCGTGTGTTTAATCTGTTGAAATCACCATGAAGCAGGATAGAGTATGTCATTCTCTGGGAAATAGAGCGTGATGGTCAATATTTGGCAAAAAAAAGGAGGAAGGAAGGCTCCTTGGGAGAGACGTTATTAATCCATGGATTAATGCAGCTGTCCTCTGCGTGAACTGGCCAATGTGGGTAATCTGCAAATGTAACGAGGATAATATACCACATGCTCAAATGGACATTGGATTTCCTGGTCAAGCGTGTGTATGAGGGTCTGTGTGGTGAGGGAGCAAAAGACACTGTATGATTGTCCAGAACAACAGAATGTTGTGGTTAGTGTCAGAGCAAAAGCGTTATCAAGCAGATGCTAGCCTGCTACCTCATCACATGCCTCATGCCCTGAACCTGCTTATTCTCCTCAGTGGATGGTGGATAGGCTCATGGCCCCTCCAAACTAACTGTCAAAACACATCCAGATCTCTGACCACACACATCCCACTCAACATCCAAATGACTTCACACCAGCACTAAATGACTGCATACACTTCCAGACTCTTAGAAGACTTCCTCAGTGGGTTAGGTTAAAGAGCGACTGCCCCTAATAAAGCAACTTCCTGTTTTGAAAATGGCCATTTTGGCTTCGATATGAGTCAACAACATTTATTCTAGTGTCAAAATTGACTACAAAGTGTAAATAGGATAATTTTGGTCATAAAGTCAGTCTCGTCCAAAACAGAGATTTGTGAGATGATAGGATAAAATGGTATGTCACAGAATGAAGGGTACCGTAATAGTTTTCCTTGGGTTTATTTTAATCTTGCCCACATGCCCACAGCTGGCAGCACCCAAGTAAACATTAATTCGGAGCGCAGCTGCACGTGACCTGATCGTAATGCCCATTGTCAATTTAGTTTGACTTAAAACCTCAAACCAATTCTACATTTGTTGAAATTCATATACAAATATTGAAAGCATTTAATGACACCAGATAAAATGTCACCATTTATGTTGTGTAATTTATTCATGGTCCCTAACTATCCCCAGAGATAGGCTATCCAAAGTTAAACCAACTTTGCCATGGTCGCACACCAGCCGGCTGAAGCCAATTTGCTAAATGATTTGGCTAACTCTTACCACCTGCGAACACACACAAGTGACACCCACAGCAAACCACACCCCGAACCAACTCACATTTGAATTTAGTCTAAAACGAGGGCAAATCAGGAAGTGCAGTCACCCTTTAAAGATTTTAACACCTGGGTTAGTGTGCCCCTCATTCCTCAGTAGAAAGTCTTTGCGTCTTTCTTTATAACGTTATTTATAACGTTACTTTGTTTATACTGTACGCCAGGGTTTCCTAAACTATGGTTTGGGAAAGTGGGCCCTGAGCATGTGAGAGGTGGATCGTGAGTTATGAGTAAACATTTATAATCACACACTATTTCTTCTTAATTTGGGTCATGCGACGACAGTAAATTTGTCATTTGGGTCTTGAGCCCAAAAATAACCTCTGCTGTTCACTATTGAATGCATTGCCGCAGGGAGCTAGCTGTAAATGTACACTATAGAGAATTGTGATACATTTAATGAACTCCCAGAGTTGAGAAGGAATCAAGTAGGCTACTCTCTGTGTTTTATTCATAGGACGCCTTGGCTCCTTTCCTCAGAGCTGGGCTAAGAGGGACCAGTGATAATTTATGAGCCTGTAATCTGCTTATTAATTTATCTGGCCCCACAGGAGGAGCAGGAAGCAGGCTATGTCCAGGCATGTACTGTACTGTACTGTACTGTATCTCTGTATGGTACAGACTAGAGAAGTCCAACTCCTAAACCCTGTTCACTGACTCCACACTGCCAGGTACTGTAACCTCTTACCACTGCCTCTCAGCCCCTGAGTTCCCTCTGATTAATCCCAGCAGCACCTGCATACTTTTTTCATGCTAGCATTACTCCACTTGTATCCCTTCCAAAAAGGGTTGAGGAAACTGTAAAAGCTGCACTTCTAATTTCATTTTTTTGCTAAGGGAAGAGAACTGTACATTTTGGTATTACGTAAAAGTTCCAGGGTTTTAAGAAAAATAAATGTTGTGGTTGCATTTGCAGAATGTGTGTCAGAAAGAGTTCAGTAGAGGGAGGTGTAGAAACAGTAGTAAGCTTTGGGCATTGTGCCAGCCAGAAGATAAATGTAGCCTAGGTGTTTTTTGCTATTCAAAAGCCATAATTAAGAGCTGAGAATGTTCTCTACAGATCTATTTCCCCAATTAAATATTGCATTATTTAGTTTAGTACATAGCTATTAGATAGTAATTACACAATGTCATTTGAAAAGTGGATACCAGTTGCTGATTATGATCAGAATGTATATATTTATATGGTGGTGCATTAATACTTAGTCCAGTTATGTTGCCCATGGTCTCCTTTCTGAGATTAGCATGCAGTAACTGTGTGAGACCTTTGGGGGGGGGACTCTTCCTGCTCCCTAACCAGGCTGTTCTCTTCACAAATCATCCCTCTGAGACAGAGGGGGTTGGGGGGCGCTCTGTGACGTCCCAGGAGGGCTGGTCCTGAATCCTGGGATTCATTTCCAAAAGGCTCCTTAACAGCTTCTAACCCCAAGCCATAAGACTGCTGAACAATTAATCAAATGGCCACCCGGACTATTTACATTGACAACCCACCCTTTTGTTTTTACGCTGCTGCTACTCGCTGTTTATTATCTATGCATAGTCACTTTACCCCTACCTACATTTAATAACTCTACCTACATGTACATATTACATCAATTACCTCAACTAACCGGTACCCCCGCACATTGACTCTGTACCAGTAGCTCCTGTATATAGTCTCGCTATTGTTATTTTACTGCTGCTCTTTAATTACTTGTTCCTTCTATTTCTTATTCTTATTCATATTTTTTAAACTGCGTTGTTGGTTTAGGGCTTGTACGTAAGCATTTCATGGTAAGGTCTACTACATCTGTTGTATTTGGCACATGTGACAAATAACATTTGATTTGATTTGTTCCCTCATATCTTGTACGCGTGAAAGGTGAGTTCCCCTTATACAATGTACTGTAAAGCACTTTGATAACTTGGAAAAGAGCTATATATAACTCCAATCAATTATTATAATGAGTACTATCGATCTCTCTCTCCAACCTACCCTTCTTCACAGAACCAGGAGCCTATAATATAGATTCAGGAGTCAACCCGAGGCTTTCCTCACTCCATGGCCAAAAAGCCTTCAGTCTCAAGACAAAACGACAGAACACTTGAGGGATGTGTTCAGATTAACTAGCTCTGTGCCTGCCTTTGCGTTAAACTGGTAAGTAGAGTAGGGGAGTAGTCCTTGGATTCTACTAGAGTTAGGAAAGATCAAGAGTGCATGCCCTTTTGTTGTTTTCCTGTTAGCTGAATCTGTTTCCTCCATTGGATATGAATACATTTCTCACTGCATGCACAAATAGCCAGATGATGAAGATATATGCTAGAATACAGATGAATGAAGTTGCTTGTGGAGGGCTTTGTGAAGTGGTATTTTTGCTAACAGAAATTAGCTTTGTGTCTGTCATTGTGCCAGGGAGGTGATGGTGGCAGTCGGGTCCCCAGTCAGACACACGCTGCCAAGGCTGAGCAACGTGGTTCATGACACAAGCACCCTTCTGGAACACCCTGAAATAGCAACACATACGCCATGTTGCGTATCCCTCCCACCAGAACATACTGTATGGTCTGGCTCAGTCCCAGTCTTGTCTGCCCACAATACTTTAATACTTGTTCTTTATTCCCCACCATTTGCATTTGTTTCCATCTGTTGTCACTCAGCAAGGTGCAGCTAGGCGACATCGTGACTGGGCGTTCAAGGTAGGGGACATGGCTGGGCAGCCTTGTGAAGTTGAGCAACTGTGCTTATCTGCCAAACATCAATGCCTCAAGTCCCAAGTAAAGGAGAGGGGAAAGGGGATATCTGAGGGGAAAGTGTGAAAACAGCATGTCCGACAAATCACAGAGATGTTCTGGTAAGAAGGCAGCGTGTGCCTTTTAAAGTAATTGTGTCATACATTTCCCCAAAGGCTGTGCATCAGACCCTTATTTTCAGCTTTTGACCTCAGTGAAATTAATTTCTTTATCCTGCTGTTCAGTCTCATGACCGGCACGTAACCCTTTTAAAGATTTACAGATGATCACATAGCTATGTCCCCCGAACAAAACAATTACAAGTGTTTCATTGAAAACCCATCCAAGTTAGAGGCAATCCCTTGATGAGTTGGAGGAAGAGTTCAGAAAGTCAAGAAATGACAGCGCTTCAACTCTGCAACTCTGTCTGTTTGATTTCTTTAGACAATATGGGTAATTCTGCTAATTTCCTCTCTCACTGCCGCTTGCAGCAATTACGACAGATGGATCGGAGAGAATTCAAAGGCTTATTGGACCTTGGTGTCAGAACGTTGGCCAATCAGATTGGTATAATGAGTAGCCTGTTGTCAGGAGATGAGGGTGTTGTCCTCCCAGGCTGAGTTGTGCTGAAGCGTGTTCTACTGTATCTGAAACATCTGGGCTTCATCATGTGACTGTCACTTCACAAATACTGATGTCACCTGGGAACAGTAGGAACAGTATGTATCAACCTCTGCTCGTCCAGGTGATCTGACGTGAATAGGACAGAATGTACAGTAAACGTGGGTGGGTGTGGGATTCATGTGCGGATTAATTTATTTATGTCTATGTGATAGAAGTCACTCTCGCCCCAGATAGCACCTGTCTGCCTTGTATCTCAGCCTCCCACATGTATCAAGCACAGGAAGCTGATATGAGTATATGAGTAGTATTTTATACTGTGAAGTGAACAGAGCTGAGCAAACTCTAGTCCCTTTATTAGGGCAGAAAGGTCACTTTTATCCTACAATCAGAGTTTTCGTTCCAATTTCATTTAAAATAAGGTTCGATTAAAAAGAGAAATTGATATATTCATATTATGAATTCCCACTCCCATCATCCAATAACTAGAAATGCGGAACGGAGATTGGGGAGGGTGGCGGGTTGCTGTGATTCGGTCTAAAAACGCTAAATAGAATTTTCGCTAACCCGTCTCTCCCTGGTGTGGCGTGCTCTGAGCGGGACTGCCATGAGTTGTTAGTGTTGCTCTCCCTCTCGCCATCCATCCGTCTCCACCAGAGGGTGAAGCGTGTGGGAGAGCATGCATGGGTTAATTTTTCTCTGCTTTCATTGAAGCAGGGACAGAAATAGTCTTCCTGTCTGTAATTTCATTACTGTTCCTAAGCATGTGTATTTACTTAGCAATATTACCGTTCTCAACGTTCTCCTCTCACACTGTGCTGTCTGTGCTATACATCTGCACATGCACCTTGTGTTTGTCTAATAAGATGTGTACTTTGCACTTGTTCTAATTAGCATAATGCCGTAGTCTAACTAATGCAGATTTGGGTTGACATCGGTTGTATAATTTACCATCACAGCTTTTAATAAAACCTCCTCTTCATACTTCATTTTAACTGGGAGAAAGATGTGCTGCTTGGTTATTCACTGATCACCAGCTGCAGGGTCAATTGAATAATTAAGATTTTAATTAAGCACTGGGGTTGGATCGGGAGCTCACGATGCAATCGTGGCGCTTCACGCATAGCTTGAGAAGAAATTTGAGGGTAGCAGGGATAGGATAGAATCAGTAGAATGATAGAACTGATAAAACAGAGTGCTCTCATGCACTGAAACGGAAGTTCTAAAGTGGCTTATCCATGTGATCTGTGCTCTATCCTCCAGTTCCATTCCATGGAGTAGTGCGGTTATTTCACCAATCCTTCCTTCCCCATGTAATACTGCACAGCGCACACTCCAGTCCAGGTCTCGGCGGTATGCAGCATTTCAGCCCATAGGATCCCCCTCAGACTGTTCACCTCATCATTGCCAGCATGTAATACAATACCTTGTATCGACTTCCTGGCCACTGGCTCTCACAGAAAATGATTCATGCTGCTTTGGCTAAAAGCAAGCTAATTCCACTCAATGGTGCATAAGTAAAAGTTAAATGAAGCAAGCCAACCATAAAATAAGGGAATAATGTAGTCCTCAGTAGTAGACCTGAATATTTTAGTACACTTGTTTTCATGTCCCCCCCACATTCTGAAATTGCAGTTTTATCATTGGAATGTGTTGCAAAAACGAGCCAATGGTGTGCTCTAGGACGTCACCGAGCGTTCGGGTAGGCTGTTTGGAGTGTTCATCCCACAGAAAAAAATTCAGTTCCAGTGTCCCCCCCACTTCCAAAACCAAAGTTGCGCCCCTGCTTGTTTTAATGTATCATGTTTGTTGTGTAGTGTACATGGCCAATTATCCAGTGGGATGTTTCAGAGCTCAGATTGGATATACCATTAAGGAGAATGGCTTAGTGCAGACCTGTGTTTGGTAATGAATTAACCATAAAACCAAGTCATATATCATCTTGTAAGACACGATCAATGCTATTTTTTGCAAGGACCTGTCTTTTGAATATTTTATACCCATCAAAGTAGCCAGAAGAGAAAAGTGATGACAGAGTGGAAATCAAAGGAACTGGCATCATTGTAATTTATTTTAGAAAATGAATACAGGGTTTTCAGAGTAGCAGGTCGGGATTTAGTGTTAGATGTCTGTAGTCAGCCATTGTCTGTGGTAAAGTGTATCACCAGGGCAGTAGCTGTAATTTAAGAAAGACTGGAAGTGGATTACTAGTCTTCTAAGCATCCCAGTCCATTCCACAGGGACTGACAACTCTGATATAGAATCACAATCATCTCCACCAACACACAGGCCACGAGATGTCTGGAAACACAATCAAAGCTAGCTATCATGTTTCAAACACTCAAGCCAATATTTACTGTAAAGCCTCGTAACTCAGTTACGACCCATAACTCAGTTATAAAGAGTGAAATATAGAGTGAAATGTGAGAACTGTCACGTTGATAAAAAGGGATCGGGAGACAGGCGCAGGAATGCGTAATAGGTGTTGTTATTTACCCAAATTTCAGCGTGCCATGTAAAGGCACGGGGACGAAGACCAAACAAACACGTACACAAAACATAGGGTTGAAACACAAACAAAAGAGAGAGGAGTACCTCGAATAAATACACCGGGGCGAGACCCGTAACATACACGCACACAATGATTCCACATGGGACAAAACCCGTAATCATCTGCACAATACAAGTGGCACGAAAGCCAAAACAACACAGCATAGCTACTCACACGACCAACGGACGTTGGAACAATAATCGACAGGACAATGGTGAACAAAGGGCACACTTATGCAATTACTAATGAATGGGAATAGAGACCAGGTGTGCGTAATGACAGTTCCGGAGGGATCCGTGACAAGAACATTGGAGAGCTGTACCCCTACGGTATTACATCCTTAATTCAGGTTGTAAAGACACAAATGTGGAATGACATGAAAATTACATGCCACGCCAAATACATAATCTTATTTTGTTTTACATTTGGGGATTTGAATCCAATCAGAAATAGTCCATTTCTCAGAAAACTATTATAATGAAGAGCCTCATGTCACTGGGATTGACGTTTGTGTTTATTCCTGATGAGCTATTCTGAATTTAGTATGTAGAATTCACAACAGAGCAGTGTGAATGGATGGAGCGTCAGGACCCAATGATATTTAACCCAGTATACAGAGACGGGAAAATGGAATGTGGTTTCGCATGCTTTCAGCTCATTGTGCCATGCGATCTAATCAAATATAATTTATACTGTGATGGGTTGTAATGGGGAAAAAGGCTCTTATATCATATCCCGTCCTGCCTCAGTTGCACAAACACACATCAGCTGCAGCAGAAGCACCTCCTCCTCAGTCACTGCTTCCTTTGTCTCAGAGACGATTTTAGAGCATTCCAACTCTATTATGAAGTGCACTCTTTGTAAATGAATACCATTAGTATGCGCTAAAGAATTAAATGACAAGGCAGCGTTTAATCAATTATAATCGCTTCCTCGCTCTCAACTTAACGTCTGCCGCTGCTCCTGACAGCGCCAGGGCAGTGTGCACATACCTCTCTCTCTCTCTCTCTCTCTCTCTCTCTCTCTTTCTCTCTCGCTCTCTCTCGCTCTCTCTCGCTCTCTCTCGCTCTCTCTCGCTCTCTCGCTCTCTCTCAGCCCATCTGATTTACTGCTCTGTAGACACTGTGCTGATACTGAAAATCACACCATGCATCCCCATGCCTGATGAATTGAGCTGGTGTGAAGTTACAGTTGGGATGTAAAGCCTGTGATATACAGTATATGCATGTACAAAGCTATGTGATTTCCCCCACCAGCCCTCCACCCAACCACTTACACACGCATATTACTAGAGCAACATTATGGAATGCAGTTCAATATACTGCTGGGTCATGGCCTTATAACAGGGAGTTGAGTTGAGTCATGGTGCAGCTGCTGTATGCAGCATAAAGAAATCACGTCTATGTCACACAACCCCAAGAGATGCACTGAATGACAAACACATGGAAATGAACCACATTGTACTTTTCTTGGAGAGCTATACAGTAAATGCAGACTGCATAACACAAAGAATGGAAATGGATTTCTTTATGAATACGGAGGAATCCTCAAAGGTTTAAGCAATTGGTACACATTCAGCAAAGTAGCCAATTACCTGGTTTGTGGGACCTTGATGATGATGTCCTTGCTCTGTTATTGTTAGCCTATTTGAATATTTTTTGTGTGTCTTTTTTTTGTGTGTCTTTTTGCTCAAAGCAGTGTTGTGTTGCATATGAAATACTGGCACAACTGAAAACAAACTGTTTTCTATTGAATCATTTATGTATGCATTCATTATTAATGCATTTATTTCAGTTTACATCCAATAATGAATTCATACTGAATATTGTCATGATTTCCACGGACTTAACCAAGGCCTTTTCTACTGTTGCTATTGGTTTTCCACACAAGTGGAACCATGTTCATTACTGATGGAGTCTGACAGCCAATAGGAGATGATCTGAGCATGACCTATACATACAGTGCTGTATGTCAACATATGGCCGTAATGGCTGCTCCCTGTGCAGTTGTTACTCTATGGAGGTAATTTGTTGCAACAGTTGTCAGATGTGTTCATAAACACACAGAATCATGCCACCCACCTCTGGCAGAGGATAACAGGCAGATATTATTCACTGTGTCATTCCATTGTTCTTTTCTTACCCCTAAAAACACATGCAACACATCTAATTCTCTCAGCATATTTAGTTATTTGCTTATTTTTGCCAGTGAAAAATATAATAACTATGACACGTACAATCACAAGCCATTTCTGTGGGATTATGCAAGCTTCTCAGCTGCTAAAGGGATTTAAGACACGATAATAAAGATAAGAAGGAACCATTAATAATTTTTTGTTCCGTTAATTAAAGGCAAGAGGATTAGTAACAACGCAGAAACAAATGTAGGGCAACAAACAGGCAGGCTGAGGCTACGATAATGTTTCAGAGCCATTAATAAAACGTGCCTTCAGTCTCTGCTGTGATCAAACAAGTTCATCTGGGAGCCAAAAAAACTAAGATTCTCATTCCACAAGTGTAAGTTAGAATTCCAGAATCTCAGAGCAAGTACAGTCAGTGCACAGAATGTGCCCTTGTTACTTCATCAAATAATATTGTCTAACCATCCTCTTTATCTGTTCGGTTGAATGGGCAGGAAAATGGTGTACCATTGTGGCATTCGCTTGATTGCAGGCTTAGGGCCCCAGAAATTGATCTACTCCATGTTGCAGGGAGAGAGAGGCTGGTGATTAGAATATGTATCATCTCATTAAAACTCACTCCTAATCCCACTCGTGTGATGCTGCTGGAGGAAGCCATGCACATAGCCTTTCAGAGTGTGGGGGCTCTCTCTCTCTCTCTCTGCTCTGCTCTGTGCGTCACAGAGATGATGGAATGTGCGCTATAAATACTGTGGATAAATAACATTCACATTAACAGGCTGGCCAATGATGACTCCTCATCTTCACCATCAGGACTATGCCAGCAACCTAGTTGTGGGATTGCTGTAAGGCAGCCACTCTGAGAGAGAGGGAGAGCTGAATGGCGTGAAACTCACACTTCTGTACCCTGCATATTATGCTTTGTTCCTGCCAGAGAGGGGCTAGAGTATTATACTTTTAAAATGGCTTCCATTTGAAGGGGGTTATTGTATCAGGATGTATGAAGTAAATGGTTGGTGTCTGATGTGTAAAATCTGAGGATCAATGTGGAATGGAGCTATTTCTAATGCAACCGGAATGTGCAATAGGTCCATGTATCACCTCTACATTTCTTCTCCATGACAGATTCTAATGTGAGGGATTTAGAGCAGCCTGTTCATGTAAACCATTACAATGCTCCTCTAGGGTTACTACTGTGTCGAGGAGGTGTGTGATGTCTCTCTTACTGTACTCTGGACCAATCAGAGGGCAGCCTAACAATGACTACTCCTCCTCCTCATCATTATCGCTTCGTCCCTCTCCTCTTGTCCTCTCTCTCTACCCTCTCCTTTTCTCTCCCATCTTGAGATGAGAGAGTGGCTTTGACACTGCCTCGACCTCAATGTGACCTGCCATCACAAAGCAATCGTGTAGCAACACACACGAAGGGGTACTAGTGGTGGCTAACAGGGCTCTGTGTTTTGGTAACCCCAGATAGTACTGGATGTTAAAGATTAAATTATACGGTCAGAGCGATGGAGGGGCATACAGGGCCTTCAGAAAGTATTCACACCCCTTGACTTTTTCCACATTTTGTTGTGTCATAGCCTGAATTTAAAATGGATTCAATTCAGTTTTTGTGTCACTGACCTACATACAATACCCCATAATGTCAAAGTGGAATTATGTTTTTAGAAATGTTTACAAATTAATAAAAAATGAAAAGCTAAAATGTCTTTCAGGAGTAAAAATATTTAAAAAATATATATTTTTATTATAAAAAAAGTGAAATATTTTACCCCCTTTCTCCTCAATTTTTGATCTTGTCTCATTGCTGCAACTCCCCAACAGGCTCGGGAGAGGCAAAGGTGGAGTCATGCGTCCTAACCGCTCTCCTTAACACCCGCCAGCGTACCCCGGAAACCAGCCGCACCAATGTGTCGGAGGAAATGTCATTCAACCCGGCCCGCCACAAGGAATCGCTAGAGCGCGATGAGCCAAGAAAAGCCCCACCTGCCAACCCCTCCCCTAACCCGGACGACGCTGGGCCAATTGTGCACCATCTTATGGGACTCCCGGCCACGGCCGGTTGTGTAGTAATGCCTCTAGCACTACAATGCAGTACCTTAGACCGCTGCACCGCTCAGGAGGCCAGGAGTAAAAAAAAATATATGACTACCTCATCTGTGTACCCCACACATACAATTTATGTAAGGTCCCTCAGTCGAGCAGGGAATTTCAAACACAGACTCAACCACAAAGACAATGGAGGTTTTCCAAGTCCTCGCAAAGAAGGGTCAAAAAAAAGAAACCAGATATTGAATATCCCTTTGAGCATGGTGAAGTTATTAATTACACTTTGGATGGTGTATCAATACACCCAGTCACCACAAAGATACAGGTGTCCATTCTATCTCAGTTGCCGGAGAGGAAGGAAACCACTCAGAGATTTCACCATGAGGCCAATGGTGACTTTAAAACTGTTATTTAGTTTAATGGCTGTGATACAAGAAAACTGACATTGTATTGTAGTTGCTCCACAATACTAACATAAATTATGAAAAGAGTGAAAAGAAGAAAGCCTGTACAGAATAAAAAATATTCCAAAACATGCATCCTGTAAGGCACTAAAGTAAAACTGCAAAAAAGAAAAGAAAAAGGAACTTTATGTTTTGAATACACAAAATCCAACACAACACATCACTGAGTACCACTCTTTATATTTTCAAGCATGGTGGTGGCTGCATCATGTTATGGGTGTGCTTTTCATCGGGAAGAACTAGGGAGCTTTTCTTAGCTTTCCAACAGACACTGGGAGGCAAATTCCCCTTTCAGCAGGATAATATCCTAAAACACAAGGCCAAATATAAACTGGAATTCATAGGAGGTTGGTGGCACCTTAATTGGGAAGGATAGGCTCGTGGTAATGACTGGAGCGGAATCAATGGAATGGTATCAAATACATGGTTTCCAGGTGTTTGGTGCCATTCCATTTGCTCTGTTCCGGCCATTATTATGAGCCGTTCTCCCCTCAGCAGCCTCCACTGCTGGAATTGCTTACCAAGATGACATTGAATGTTCCCGAGTGGCCTAGTTACAGTTTGGACTTAAATCAGCTTGAAAATCACTGTCTAGCAATAATCAACAACCAATTTGACAGAGGTTGAAGAATTTTTAAAATAATTATGTGCACATATTGTACAATCCAGGTGTGCAAAGCTCTTAGAGACTTACCCAGAAAGACGCACAGCTGTAATCACTGCCAAAGGTGATTCTAACATGTATTGCCTCAGGGATGTGAATACTTATGTAAATGAGATATTTCTGTACGTGCTAGTAACGTGCTAGTAAACTCTCCTCGACCTCCTCGCTCCAGTAAGTCCTGGCTTACACATGGAGAAGCCCAGAAGCAGATGAAAGTGACCTGACCTCCAATGACCCCGCTGACCTAAAAAGAAGGAAAAGAGGACATGGACATTATGGGGGTTTCCCTGGGTCAAACACTTTCTTACAATTAGCTAGCAATGTCTCTGTACTACAAAATGTATCAGATTGTTGGGTTTGTGGGTTATTATCAGATAGTGCCGAGACTATACCATTGCTCGGAATGCTCCTTAATGCTTATGAAATATTGATGTGGACCAAAGAAGGTAACCTAACAGACCGAGAGCTTGGTTGGGTAGAAGATTAGTTTTTTTATATGAGAAGATTTGATTGACTAATCACACCTCCCTGCCTAAACAACCAATCATCATGGCCTATTTGCCCCCAGGTTATTTGTGTTATATAGCAAATAGAACCGCTCCATAAGTATAATCTTTCCGTCTACAATAATCTTACCTTACCCCTGCTGTTGAAAAATGTTACATTCCGCCCTATCATGTCATTGGGAATACATTATAAGCTTAAGAATACCAATGTGTATGCTAAACCAACTTCCTCAGTAAATGGAACAATGTGTGTGGGGGGAAAGCTTATCATTATCTACCTACACCCTGGTCAGGATCATGCTATGCTGCCTATGTTGTTCCTGCTGTACGTGCTACCCCAGAACACCCAAATCATCCTTTCTCCCACTTGTACAGGAGGACCATTGTAGCCGGCCCTGTAAAACGTTTTTTTTTCTTCTCTGCATTAATTCCCGATTATGGCATGGCAACTGTGCTTGACTCCATTCGAGAACTGGCTAGAGCAGTAGAGAGGATGGGTAAGGATACTGCTAAAGATATAGAGGTGCTGACTGCTGGGTGCAGACAGATAACTGGCGTAGGAGTCTATGAAATGTAGTTCATGCAAGGACAGAATACAACTTTCAAGAGTTTCAACTTAGCTTACCCCCAAATTCTGCCACCACAATTCCCTTTGATGCTATGGAAACCATAAGCATCACAGTACATGATATCTGAGCTGTTGTCAGACAGAACTTAAAACCCTCTGGTTTCTGGGAAATTTGTATTTTTACACAAAAGGGGGTAATCTAAATGGAACCCCTGAAGGATAACGTAATAATTATAATCTGGGAAAGAAGGATGGTGGGATCAGGCTCATTTCGATGACAATAGGCACTATCATCTCCCATAGGGAAATCTGGATCCCCAATGGAGGGGGAGAAGGTGGCGAGATCAATCAAGTCATTTAAATTCACCACTGTCATGACCATCTGGTGGGAAGGAGATATTGCTGTTTGACACAATCTCCTCACCAAGACCAGGCATGAGAACAGACAGAAGGACAGCAAAAGGAATCCAACCAGCACCAGGAGACACTGCAACGCGAGGGTTCCAAAGTTCCCCATGCTAGTTTTTACCCATGCAAACAGGTCCCAGCCTCATTCTTGATCTCTCTTTGCCACAGTAGCAACTTCCTTTCTGATAGTAGCAACTGCCTCAGCCACCCTAGTGGAGGGGTCAGGGACGTAAGTACGGCATTCTTGACCCACCACCGCACAAGTCCCTGCTTTAGATGCTAAGAGAATATCTAGAGCCATTCTGTTTTGTAACACCATAGTATGCATAGCTACTAATGCAAGAACAAGGCCAATGTTTTCTGTAACTAACTGTTGCTTGCATAAAAAAACTGTTGTGTAACTAATATGATTGTATTATCACCTCTCTCTTTATATGAGGGACATGCAACTATCTGTACTCTGAGTTATTTCCTGGCTACTCCCACAGACAGACCTCCCTAGCAAGTGCTTGATTAAAGGTTTACTATTATACTCATAGTATTTGCCTACTCTTTGGATACGTTTTCCACAACAGTGAGAAAAAACAATTACAGCGCATTCGGAAAGTATTCAGACTCCTTGACTTTTTCCACATTTTGTTACATTACAGCCTTATTCTAAAATGTATTCAATTGTTTCCCCCCCTCATCAATCTACACACAATACCCCGTAATTTTAAAGCCAAAACAGGAAAAAAAAAAAAATGAAACATCACATTTACATAAGTATTCAGACTGTTTACTCAGTACTTTGTTGAAGCACCTTTGGCAGTGATTACAGCCTTGAGTCTTATTGGGTATGAAGCTACAAGCATGACACACCTGTAAGTTCTGTCAGGTTGGAGGGGGAACTTGCTGCACAGCTATTTTTGGGTCTCCAGAGATGTTTGATCCGTTTCATGTCCTGGTTCTGGCTGGGCCACTCATGGACTTTCAAAGACTTGTCGCGAAGCCACTCCAGAGTTGTCTTGGCTGAGTGCTTAGGGTCGTTGTCCTGTTGGAAGGTGAACCTTCAGTCCAGTCTGAGGTCCTGAGCACCCTGAAGCAGGTTTTCATCAAGGATCCCTCTGTACTTTGCTCTGTTCATTTTTCCCTTGTTCCTAACTAGCCTCCCAGTCCTTGCCGGTGAAAAACATCCCCACAGCATGATGCTGCCACCACCATGCTTCACCGTAGGGATGGTGCCAGGTTTCCTCCAGACGTAACGCTTGGCATTCAGGCCAAAGAGTTCAATCTTGGTTTCATCAGACCAGAATCTTGTTTCTCATGGTCTGAGAGTCCTTTAGGTGCCTTTTGGCAAACTCCAAGCAGGCTGTCATGTGCCTTTCACTGAGGAGTGACTTCCGTCTGGCCACTCTACCATAAGGCCTGATTGGTGGAGTGCTGTGCAGAGATGGTGGTCCTGGAAGGTTCTCCCATCTCGACAGAGGAACTCTGGAGCTCTGTCAGATTGACCATCGGGTTCTTGGTCACCTCCCTGACCAAGGCTCTACTCCCCTGATTGCTCAGTTTGGTCGGGCGGCCAGCTCTAGGAATAGTCTTGGTAGTTCCAAACTTCTTCCATTGAAGAATGTTGGAGGCCACTGTGTTCTTGGCAACCTTCAATGCTGCAGAAATGTTTTGGTATTCTTCCCCAGATCTGTGCCTCAACACAATCCTGTCTCGGATCTCTACAGACAATTCCTTCGACCTAATGGCTTGGTCAACTGTGGGTCCTTATATAGACAGGTGTGTGCCTTTCCAAATCATGTCCAATCAATTGAATCTCCCACAGGTGGACTCCAATCAAGTTGTAGAAACATCTCAAGGATGATCAATGGAAACAATATGCACCTGAGCTCAATTTCGAGTCTCATAGCAAAGGGTCTGAATACTTATTTAAATATGCTATATCTGTTTTTATTTGCAATAAATGTGCAACCATTTCTAAAAACCTGTTTTTACTTTGCGTGCAGATTGATGAGGAAATATTTTTATTTAATCCATTTTAGAATAAGGTTGTAATGTAACAAAATGTGGAAAAGGGAAGGGGTCTGAATACTTTCTGAATGCACTGTATTTAATACATTTTGAATTCAGGCTGTAACATAACAAAATGTGTAATAAGTCAAGAGGTGTGAATACTTTCTGAAGGCACTGTACGTGTGTCATACGTTGGTGTCAGTCATTACAGTATATTGCCTTCTCGATCCCTTTCTGTAGCTTTGTATCACCTGACATGACTGTCCATACTTTACTAACATACCGTACATGTACTACATGGAGGGATAAAAACAGATTGAAATGGTATCTACCTGACATTACCAGAGATGAATTGTGCAATAGACGACCCACTGTAAGAAATGACCTATTCCATTGCGGCTGCCTCTCTCACTCATGATGTCATGGCTAAAGGAAGTTCCCCACAGTGACAGACGCTTGGGGGGCTATGCTGGGGATTGACATTTGAGACCTTAGCTGTATGTTCCACTGAGAGGTGACATCCGCATTCGAGGGGTTAATAGTCCAGGCCAGAGCCTGGTGCTTTCCTGCTTGTTCAAAGCTGATTGATATGTTGATTTTGCATTAGTTAGCATAATGACATGGACTGATTTCAATGATTTTGGGCAGTTTGGTTATTGACAGTGAATAGCTCATGAAAATCTAACATGGAGACCTGTGTTTGCTGACCCTTGGAAACGAAGTGCTGATTACAGATGAAATGGGGCGTCCGCCCAAGCTACCCAATGGAGGATTACATCAACTTCCACTGATGACTGGCTGGAGGTTGGAAATGGATGTGCTGTGAGTCACACCAACCCTTCCAAACTGATAATGGCTTTGTGAAGGACGAAGAATATGTCTAATCTAAAACTCCATTCGGCAAACGTTGGGAGTATCAGATTAAAAAAAGGAGAGAGAGGAGAAAAAAACGCTTTATGATAAAAGGACATTAATGATGTTTTGCATGGAGGCTTCGAATATAGGATGCTTAGCAGATTTACATTTTCAGATGGATTTTGGAACCGGGCTACAAAGACGTGCAATTGTGTTTAATTGATTTTATTTATAGCCTGTGGCTCCGTGGGTGTTAAAACATATTATCAGAGAGAGAGAGTGAGAGAGATAAGGCTCATTCTTTTATTAATGTTTGTGACCGTTGTTCTCTTGAGGAACAACCTGACCCTGGGCCTGTGTGGAGTCACAATGCTGGCGGTGTAGATGAACAGCTGTGCTTGTTCAGAGAACAGAGAGCGTTATTGAAATCCTATATACACCTGGGCAGTGGGTGGCCCTCTCCATTTAAGTGGTCTTAATTTCCCTGCGATTTGAATGAATGTCAGAAAAGCTCACTGCATAACACTACTCTCCAGGAATGAAATGTCTGCCTAGCTGTAACAGCTGGCACAGAGTGCTTATCAATGTGCCACAGCTGATTACGCCCGGGCCTCCGTCGATCTCCTCTTGCCTTTTTTTTTTTTTTTTGGAAAGGATGGTTCCCCCCACATCCCATCTCTGAAATAGGCAGCACATTTGTCTCCCCAACATGCTATCAAATCAGGCAGATAGCCTAGGTTGGAGGCTGAGAGAAGAGGGCTATCAGGGAGTGTGTATCTGATCATGGAGCATGACACGGTTAAAGATAAAATTGTTGAGGAGTGGGGCCAAGAAGCATAGAGGAAGTGACTTAATCTTGCGGTTGGGGGGTGGGGGGGGGGGGGGGGGGGGGGGGGTGGGGGGACTAAAGTCAGATGGTCAGTAGTGAGATGCCCCTCCAGGGAGCACCCCCCGCCCTGGACATATCCATAAAATGTATGAAAAATTATTAGGCTGTGACTAATTGCCCATTTAGTGTCGCGGAAAGTTGTTAAACAGACCATTGGCTTTTAATACCTAAAATAAGGAATGGGATTAATTAAGCAGAAATGTATTCTTCTAGCCTGCCAAGTACCTTTCTCTACACTCTCTAAAAACACTGTGTGATGGGACTCAGACTGGACCTTGGGGAAATAGCTGGTAATGGTCTGAGAATGGATCTCCACTCTCAATTCACCAGTCCAGTCAGAGTGAGGGGATGATTGAGGGCAATAAGTACATGAGCCACTGACACTAAAAAGGTAGAGGAAGCAGAAAATGAAAGTGGAAGCGAAGGATGTAGGATATATTACTATCCTGTTCCTGTTCCCTATAATCATAATCCATTCATTTTGATAGGAGAGAAAAGAGAACATGACACACAGAACTGCTTCAAAGAGACTGAAATGAAAATGTGACTTCTTAGAATAGCTTTTTTATAGCATGTAAAAATGAACACTGGACAACTAGGCTATTGTAGAGTATATGAGTATTTTGAGGAAATAGATTATTTGGCATTAAACCCAGGTCAGAACATAATAGTTAGAATTTTTCTTGGTGGGTATTTCAATACTTCAGCACAACGTTTTCTACAGGTTTCCTCATGGTTCTATTTCAAGTCATGTTCTCAGAACGTTCAGAGAACGTTAGGAAACAATGTTCTTGTGGGAATTTTAGTACTTCCGCATAATATTTTCTTCAGGTTTCCTCATGAAGGAGTGGGTATCTGATCATGAGGGAGTGGGTATCTATTTAAAGTCATGTTCTCAGAACATTAAGAAAAATGTCCATAAAAACCCCAAGAAAAAGTGAGTAACATTCAAAGAGTTATATATTTTTTAATAACATTCTTAGAACTATAGATTACATTCTCAGTGTCAACAAAACTCTCTATCCTCTATCTTGTTCAGTGTGATCTTAATGAGTGCTTGTTTTCTTTGAAATCGGGTCTATTTGAATGGACAAAAATTAATAGCTTTGTATGAGTTTTAAAAAATGACATGCTTGCACATTTTTTGTGACGCAGTGGACTAATTACATTATTAGGGACCAGAAAATCACAGGTTTGAATCTCACTTGTGCTGTAAAAAGAAATATGCTTGCATGATTAATGACTAAGCAAACTAATTTCCATGTGTCCTATCTGTGCTTGGAGTGCAAAACAGTTATCGTAAGCTAGCAGTCTTATTGAAACATGTTCTCAGAAGGTTATTTAATTACGGTCACACTGGTATAAAGGATTTGGAGACAGGCGCAGGAATACACAATAGGTGTTTTTAATACCCCCAAATCAAACACGTATACAAAAACACTGGGCTGTACACAGACAAAAGAGTGAGGGTAAACCTCGTTGAACGACACGGGACGATACCCGTAATACACAATACATAAAGCACTCAGCATAACAGCTGCACCAACGCATAGGTACTCACATGACCAACGGACATGGGAACAATAACCGACAAAGACAGAGGGCACATATATAACATACTAATCGGTGGAAATGGGAACCAGGTGTGTGTAATCAGACAAGACAGTCAGGGGTGATGATAATGAATCCCGTTCAGTGAAGCCTAGAAAGCCGGTGACGTAGACCTCCGGAACTGGTGAACAGAATGAGCAGCCCCCCCCCCCCCCCCCCCCCCCCCCCGGTGCAGTGGGATGAAACGGGCCCCGGGGACGACCACAGGGGCGCGGTGCGGGTCTGTCTGGGCGCCGACGGTGAAAATCCTGGTCAGCGAAGCGTCCAGGATGTCCACCACAGGAACCCAGCACCGCTCCTCTGGGCAGTACCCCTCCCAGTCGATGAGGTACTGGAGACGCCCCCCCCTCCGACGCCTCGAATCCAGGACCTCCTGGACTTTGTACACCGGACCTCCCTCGATGTCCAGAGGAGGAGGCGGGGCATCACTGGGTCCAGCCTCAGCGAGCGGACCAGGCACCACTGGGATGAGGAGAGACACGAAAGGTTGGGTTATTTAGGTAATCAACAGGGAGTTGTAAACGGTACGTTACTTCATTATCCCTCCTCAGCACTTTAAACGGCCTTTGTGGGGTCTGTCGTTTGTGTGGTCAGCTTCCGGGAAGGCAGGTGGAGGGGCAGATTCCGGGTGGAGAGCCAGACCCGGTCACCTGGGGAGAAAACTCCTCATCGCAGTTGCGGTCGGCCTGTTCCTCGTGCCGACGCACGGCGCGCTGGAGACAAGTGTGCGCAGCGTTCCAGATCTCCTCAGTGCACCAAAACCACTCGTCTTTACTGCAGGAGCCTCGGTCTAGCTCGGATGCCAAGGTGCCAGGGCCGGCTGATACTGCGCCCAAGGTAGAAAATCCGTCCACTCCCCCGGCCAATCCTGACATTAACACCGCAGGAACCTGCCCACCTCTTGGTTGACCCTCTCCATCTGCCCATTTGCTTGAGGCCGATACCCAGAGGTGAGACTGACCATTAGGCAGGCAATGTGACAGCCTATCCCAGGATGACCCGACACATGCACCGTGTGGGCCCAACAAAGGAGGCGGTCCCGCACCCCTGTGGGCACATAAGCGCGGATCTCCGGGCACTGTGCAGGTGCGGGTTCCGTACACAGGGCCTGCCGTATGTCGGCGTCCACGTCCCATACCACTGGCGCGATGATGTGGAACGGAGGGATGACGGGGGTCTCCTCTCCCTGCCTCTCCTCTGTGTCATAGAGGTGAGACAGGGCATCCGCCTTCACATTCTTCGAACCTGACCTATTGGAAATCGTGAATTGGAACCTGATGAAGAATACCGCCCACCTGTCCTGATGTACTCTAGGTTGCAGTGGGCTGTCCACAACAGGGAAGGGTGTTTGGACCCCTTCAGCCAGTGCCTCCACACCTTCAGAGCCTTCTTGACCGCCAAGAGTTCTCGGTCCCCTACGTCGTAGTTCCTCTGGGTGGGGCTCAGCTACTTAGAGTAAAAAGCACAGGGCTGCAGCTTTGGAGGGGTTCTGTTAGGCTGGGACAGCACTGCCCCGACTCCAACTTCGGAGGCATCCACCTCGACGATGAAGGGGAGTGAGTGGTTGGGATGTGCCAACACGGGAGCAGTGGTGAAACGTGCCTTCAGCGTCTCGAACGCCCTCTCCGCCTCCGCCGTCCAACGAAGCCGCTGGGGACCTCCTCTCATCAGGGAGGTAAGAGGCGCGACCACCGTGCTGAAGCCCCGGATGAACCTCCGGAAATAGTTGGCGAACCCCAGGAATCGCTGGACTCCTTTCACGGAGTTGGGGATGGGCCATGACCTGACATCGCTGACGCGTTGCTCCTCCATCTACACTCCCTCTGTGGAGATGAGATATCCCAAAAAGGACACGGACCGCTGGAAAAACAAACATTTCTCATGTTTAACATATAGATCATGCTCCAACAGTCTTCTCAGCACAGACCTGACTAACGATACATGCTGGACACGGTCAGCAGAATAGATCAAAATGTCATCTATATAGACCACTACTCCCCATCCCATCAAGTCCCGAAATACTTTGTGGTGAAGGCCTGGAAGACTGAAGGAGCATTTGACAGGCCAAAGGGCATTACGAGATACTCGTAATGACCCGTGGTCATGGAAAAAGCAGTCTTCCATTCATTGCCTGCACGAATGCGCACCAGATTGTAGGCGCTCCTCAAGTCCAGCTTCGTGAAGTACTGCGCTCTGTGCATTTGTTCGATGATGGTTGGGATGAGGGGTAAAGGATAGCTGAACTTGATGGTGGCCTTGTTCAGTGTTCGATAATCAATGCAGTGGCGCAGTCCCCCATCTTTATTCTTGACAAAAAAGAAGCTTGAGGAGGCTGGTGACTTAGAGGGGCGGATGAAACTCTGCTGGAGACTCTCCTGTACTTAGGTCTCCATGGCCTCGGTCTCCGCATAGGAGGATAGACATGCCCTCTCGGGAGGGCTGTGTCAGACAACAGGTCAATGGCACAGTCCCAGGGGTGATGGGGAGTCAGGCGTGTAGCCTGGGTCTTTGCGAAAACCTGGTGCAGATCCTTGTACTCCTCCGGTAAATCCACTTGAGGAGCACAGTCCGAACTTTCCACCGTAGTAGTGTTGACAGACACCGCGAGACACCTCCCCTGACACTCCTGCGACCAACCCAGCAGTCTCTTGGACCAGGAAATAACCGGGTTATGCAAACTCAACCAGGGGAGACCTAAAACAATGGGGTGCGTGGGGGTGTCTATATTCAAGAAAGTGATCTGTTCTGAATGAGTGTCATGGGTCAGCAAAGAAACAGGAACAGTAATGTGATGTACGAGCCCTGTCCCTACTGGACGATTATCAAGGGCTCGAACTGGAATGGGTGACTGTAGGGGAACCAAAGGAATGCGTAATGCAGTGGCCAGTGCGCTAAGAGATTCCTGGCAGCTCCAGAGTCAATCAGAGCTAATTGGAGTGAAGGGCTAGGGTACTCAGGGAATTTAACGGGAAAACACACTGATTGATTTGACAGACAAGGAGACCTTGCCTCCTACCTGGGTTGGCGCAGGGGAATTCCCTGGCTTGTCACCTCCTCGCCTCCTAGTGGATAGAGAGCAGGTCGGGGAGAAATGACCCCTTTCTCTACAATAGAAGCAGAGGCCCAGATTCCTCCTTCTCCTATGCTCTGCCTCGGGCAAACGTGCCGAGCCCACCTCCATCGGCTTTTGCCACGTAGCAGGGATAGCCATGGGCTCCGAATTCCGCGCAGCTCTTCTTTGGGACTGCAGGAGGTTGTCCAACCGGATCACCATCGAATGACAGATTGTCATCACGACAGGCTAACTCCAGCTGTACCTCCTCCCGCAGTCCGCTGCGGAAAACAGTGACCAGAGCCAACTCATTCCATCTAGTGGAGGCCGCGATGGTCCGGAACTCCAGGGTGAACTCCGAGGTGGTCCTAGATCCCTGGCGTAGTTGGAGTAGAGGCTCCCCTTCCTCTTGGCCATCCACAGGATGATCAAACACTGAGCGGAAGAGGAGGGTGAAGCGCTCATAGGACTCGATCTCAGGTCCGCCCGTCTCCCAGACCGTGGCACCCCAGTCCAGAGCCTGTCCAGTCAGTGCCGAGATGAAGGTGGCAACCCTGTCTCTTCCAGAAACAGCCCCGGCGTAGCGAGTGAGGTATAGGTCGTATTGTAGAAGGAACCCCTTGCATCTTGCTTGTGCGCCGTCAAAGCGCTCCGGCTGGGACAGGGGTATTCCATGGACCGGCTCCGATGGAATGGAGGTAGGTCAAATCAAATCAAATTTATTTATAAAGCCCTTCTTACATCAGTGGATGTCACAAAGTGCTGTACAGAAACCAAGCCTAAAAACCCAAACAGCAAGCAATGCAGGTGTAGAGGCACGGTGGCTAGGAAAAACTCCCTAGAAAGGCCAGAACCTAGGAAGAAACCTAGAGAGGAACCAGGCTATGAGGGGTGGCCAGTCCTCTTCTGGCTGTGTCCCAGGTGGAGATTATAACAGAACATGGCCAAGATGTTAAAATGTTCATAAATGACTAGCATGGTCAACTAATAATAATCACAGTAGTTGTCGAGGGTGCAACAGGTCAGCACCTCAGGAGTAAATGTCAGTTGGCTTTTCATAGCCGATCATTCAGAGTATCTCTACTGCTTCTGCTGTCTCTAGAGAGTTGAAAACAGCAGGTCTGGGACAGGTAGCACGTCTGGTGAACAGGTCAGGGTTCCATAGCCGCAGGCAGAACAGTTGAAACTGGAGCAGCAGCACGGCCAGGTGGACTGGGAACAGCAAGGGGTCATCAGGCCAGTTAGCCCTGAGGCAGGGTCCTAGGGCTCAGGTCCTCCGAGGGAGAGAGAGAAAGAAATAGAGAAAGAAAGAGAGAACGAGAGAAAGAAAGAGAGAAAAATAGAGAAAGAGAAAGAAAGAGTTCGTGGCGTGGGAGCTGGTACCGGGCCCGGTGCAGGAGACTGGAGGGACTGCACACTCCCCTACAAGCGCAGGATGGTTGCCAGCACACTGTCCATGGCGATACCGAGTCTGGAGAGACAGTCCTCGTGGTGCTGTACTGTCCCTACACTGGTCGGCAGCTCGGCCTTTCCTGCTGTCTCCATTTTTCGGGTCGGTTATTCTGTCGCTCTGGTCTAAAGGATTTGGAGACAGGTGCAGGAATACACAATAGGGGTTTTTAATACACCCAAAACAAACACATATACAAAAACACTGGGCTGTACCCTAACAAAAGAGTGAGGGTAAACGTTGTTGAACGTCACGCGGGACAATACGTGTAATACACAATACATAAAGCACGCAGCATAACAGCTGAACCAACGCATAGGTACTCACACGACCAAAAGACATGGAAACAATAACCGACAAAGACAGAGGGAACAGAGGGCACATATATAACATACTAATCAGGGGAAATGGGAACTAGGTTTGTGTAATCAGACAAGACAGTCCGGGGTGATGATAATGAATCCTGTTCAGTGAAGCCTAGAAAGCCGGTGACGTAGACCTCCGGAACTGGTGAACAGAATGAGCAGCAGTACTGGGGGGATCCGTGACAATTACCTTCAAATAACTTATAATTTTCGTTCTCAGAATGTTAATAAAAACTTTACATTTTACCGGTCAGGAAACATATGGCTTCGTTCTGTCGTGTCTTTGGCATCATTTAATTGAAGACTTATTTTATTAAATCTCTGTAATTATTATTACGTGATTAAACTAATCATGTAAATGCAATTAACTAGGAAGTCGGGGCTCCAAGGAAAATCTTCATATTACAAAGTTATAATTTTCCTAATATAACTTTTCAGATATTTTAATATCTGATCAGTTAGTCTTCTAATTAATGAATTATTCTTTACCTCACGTTAGTCTCATTCCAAACATCATAAATTGTTGGTTATCTGCACGAACCCAGCCTTTACTATGAATCATCCATACACCAATTGTCTTAATCATTTATTTACTAACTAACTAAATAATCACAGAAATGCATAAACAAACAACACAGTAGATATGGTTACAAGGAAATGATAGGGGAGGTTCCCTAGTGGGCTAAGCCGATATGACGGCTTGGCGGACAAAGAGAAGTGGGTGTGGACTGAGAAGAGCGGGAAAGACAAAAATGAGTCACTACACAGTTGATAATTATATTAATGAAATGCTAATCCTTTGCACATGAATGCTCACTCAATCGGGAATAATTGCAATCAAAATATATATACGCCCAGTGTGTCGTTGTGATCTCTGTTGGAATCGTCAGTCCTTCTGTTGGAAAGTTCATCCGAGCGTCTCTCTGCTTGCCTGAAGTCTTTCGAGGTTAGGATAGATACTTCAGAGTACCATTCAGAAATGTACTTATAGAATAGATGTTTCGGCGGTTGTCGGTCTTTGCATCTCTGGTTGAAATAATTTCTAGCTGCAGACTAGCAATTAGTATCTAAGATTTGCTCTTATTCTGCCAGGATCGATAGTCTCAGAGTTTAACCATTTCCAGCCGTGTAGCCAATGCTCCACATGGTATGGTAAGGAATTCAACAACCATTATAACCTTAGCTTATACTGAGGTTTTTGTGGTCTAAACTCAACCTGTGCCCCCTCAGCTGACTGAGGTATGCGTTGTCTGAAGAGGATTTCTTCAGTTGGGGTTTTTATTCGTAACAGTAGAAAAGGGCTGTTCCATGACGCCAGATCATGTCTGTGCTCATGGGGGCGGGCCAATGACTTAGTTAAACTTTAAAGGGAATACAATTCTCTCACATTAACATCATTACATCATTTCACAAATAGTTTCATTTTTACTCGTTCATTTTATACAGTAATTAGACGCAAACCTCATAACGGAGGCACCTGTATAAACAGAGTTATGGTAATGTGGCTGTATTGTCTTCCATGAGGTCACAAACATGAAACAAAACGGACCGGGTCGTAGCTAGCTTCTCCACCAACCGTTTACACATTCTCCAAAACATGGATATTGTTCAGTTCTCAAGTTCTGTGATGTAGAAGACGTTCCCTTTGTTCTACTGTGAAACTCTCTCTCTCTATACTGCATGGCCAGGAGGAGAGAGTCTCCTCCAGGAATTTACAACCTGAGATAACAGAACCTGGGTATAGGAGGGAGAGAGAGGGGAATGCCATGCTCTATACCCAGAAAGGGCCACGTCATGACAGTTCCCAGAACCAATGGGAAACCAAAAACGTGCGTTCCCACAACTTCCAAGGAGCCAAATGTGCTAGCTGGGGAGACAAAAATGGACAAGGTCTGGACAGCACTTGTGCCAGTTGATTTAAATTGGGTATTTGTCATTACTCAAACTCAGAACTTCTTGCTAAAAGGCTAATTAAATTTTACTCTGCCTAAAGTTCCTGCCAGTCTTTCATTCGTTTTGTGATTTGATTTTAGTCTATAGTCTTTATCCTTGCAGTGAAGCACTTTAGGAGAATTTTAGTGCAAGCTCTGTTTTTGTTCTTGTGGTGTTGTTGTTGACCTTGCAGTTTCTTCAGCCTCACACTCCTCGCCTTTGGTCTTTTTTCATACTTTATTTGTATATGTGGTAAACTCTGCCTTAAATATTCCCTTTTCTTCCCACAAACTGCCAGTGACAGTTTTGTGACACATTCACAGAGGAATAAAGCTTTAAATGGCACAGTAAACCATTACCAAAAGTGAATGTTCCACGTCGGTTTTAAAGCCACTATATACGGCGAACTTATGTAGAATATGAAGGATTGTAAGTCTTGTTTGAATGATCAATGCTTGATTGTTAAGTGTCTATTGCACGTAAAACAATTATTGATCTAATCACTCAGTGTTGCTTGGCATCTAGCGAGGTTGGCCTCTCACTGCCTCTCTCTGTGCAGCTGGTAAATCCTAGCTGGAGACATGGGAGATCAGTCAGCCTGGAGATTTACACCTGACATGCTCTTAAACCCCCTGGCCTAACACTGAGGGTGGCAGAGGGCTTGGTGCCAAACACCAGGCCTACCCAGACCCACAGAGCAATTTAACTGCTGTGTTTGACAGGTTTTATAGGTGCATCAGGCTCAGGCTGAGACTGATGCTGGGGCGCCGCACTGAGCGAGGACACAAGCAAAAGAGGGCATTGATTGACCAATTCACTAGAACACACTTTTGAAAGGGTGTCAAAACGCCATAACTTACAGCTGCTCTCTGAAGGCCTTTCCCTAAGGTGGCATTCAGGCTAAAGTACTATAGTACAGTGCTGGGAGGGGAGACCATGTTGATCGTATTAAAATCAGGGGCATTTCATAGTGTATTTTATGATACTATTAGCATGTCACAACTACTCTGAACTAGACGGGTATATGGCTGTATCAGTATTGTCTGGCTGCTGACTCAGGATAGGTCGATGCCTCTGAGTGTTCAAATGTCACTGGTGCTCAGTGGCTAATTATGAAAGAAACATAGGATATATTATTTATTTGTTTATTCGTTCCGTTCTATTGAAGCAAGATGACTTAATGACATCCCACAGCTATTCATCTTTAGACATACCTCTGAGCGACTTTGTCAGCAAGCCACCCAGAGAGTGCGAGCCGGAACCTGACATTTGACTAATTGCTCTCATTTGAGAATAATCACTGCTCTGATGTATTGGCGATGCACAGCAGCAACAACACAACACACAGGAAGGATCCCCTGTCAGGCTGGTGACCTGCTTCACTCCCTGAATACAAGAGAAACGGCTAAAACCACCAAATTACACCAATAAAAAACTGCATTAATTAGATAGGAAAAGAGCAGAAGAGGTTAATAGAATGGAAGGGGGCCCTGCTGGTGGCCCCCCAGGTTGGCAGTAATTATTGCAATCATTGGTTATTTCAGGGAGATTCTCATTGGAGCCCTGCATTGTCTCTGTGTATCAATGAAGGGCAAGGCTAATCCATACAACAATCATTTATCTCCCTGTAACACCTGCTATTGCAGAATACTCAGTTATACCATCACCCTTCTTTCTCTCCTTCTCTGTCCTAGCCCTGTTTGAGTGACTCTTACCTGTCCTTGGCCCCCTGTCGATCACGTTATGTTTGATGAAGACCTCAATGATGGGCCTCCAGAACTGGAATGGAGGACACATTAAAGTTAGAGGAGGCAATAAAATAAATGATGTACTACAAAGAGGGGGGTACAGGAAAACATTTCAAGTAAGAGATGGGGAAAGCCCTCTCCTTGAAGGTGAACATAAGGGCCACTTGGGGAGTGCCTTGTACATAGCATCTGTCTTCATCATCATTTAACTGTTGTTTGCTGGTTTTACAAAACTGTCAACAACGCTCTGGCCTCCTGGCCTTTACCTGTAAATGCCATGAAAATGCTGACAGTCTGCCAAAGCAGAGCTCCCAGGAAAGAACTGCTGCCTGCGTCTTCTTAGAATTCTACAGTGCTTTGTCAGAATTAGAGTTGCCTACCTGCACTTACTATAGCTGCTGCTGCACTTAGCTGGTCTGGGCATTTATATTCTGGAGTTATCTATAACCATGGGCCTATTGAAAATTAATTTAGTAGTGGTTTTCTGTTAGTGAAATTGACTGTGTATTTAGGTCATCCAGGTTCCACTCTTTCTCATTCAGGCCTAATACATGAAGTTACTGGAACACATTACCAGACCACCATATATTTGTTTGAGTGTCATCCATTTCTCCATCTCCTACAGTATGTTATTTAAAGTCAAGGACGTTCCATGGGGACTGTGTGTCTGTTCTTTGTTGCAGTTGTACTGTTTTTTTATGATGTCATCATGAAACTGTCGCCCGGCTGCTGAATATAACATTATGCCTGATTTCTGAACAATTTCATGCAATATATAACTTGTATGGCTGGATCATTTGAGCAGGTGCTGGGTTTTCATCAGTTGCAATCGTCTTTCTCCCTCTACAGGAAATGGCTTCTGCAAATGACTCCCCACTTTTCTCTCTTACTTGCTTATCCTGAATCGTAAATGCACTGTATGTGATTTTTTGGAATCGTCAGTCAGAAAAGGTACTATTAACTTCCAACAAGAAAGAAATTATACCGGTACAGTAAATGTATTTATGACAATCAATTGATTACTTGCAGATGTACTATTCAGAAAGAAACTGAAGTCAATACCTATCAGAAATGAATTGCATATTGCTTTGAGCCCATTTCATTGGGTATTATACAGTATTAAGTTGATTTTGGGTTAACACTTTACTTGACACCTATAGCGTCATAACATGCTATGACACGGTCATAATCATGTCATAATGTGTCATAACAGCTGACTTAACTGTCATAACCTGTCATAATATGGCCACAACACTGTCCTGACACATATATGTATACCTGTTGTGACATATACTGCATTATTTTATGGCTGGTTATACAGTGACACCTACATAGTTCCGTTTCTGAGGTGTATTTGTTCGGTCCTTTGTTTTGTGGCTCTACTGCTCTGCTGATGCAGTCCATCTGATTGAGTTCTGTTGGATGGGTTTTAGGTTCTGGGTCCAACATACTGTAGTGATGAGGCTGAGAGAAGCATGGTTGGGGAACCTTGTTTTTTGGAGCTCGGACTCTCCACTCCCCAATGCCAACTGTTGTTCTGCCATTCCACCACTGAGCTGAAATAACACTTAGTAACCTTCTTCACTTATTTTTCTATTTTGTTGTTTGTTCTGCATAAGTCACAATTTAAATCTTTCTCATTTTTTTTATGGACGGGGTTTAAATGATTGTGTGCCAATTTAGTAGAATTGTAATCTCTCCCCCATCGCCACCACCACTACCACCACAGCCCCGCTCCATGTCCTTCATCACCTGTGAAGGTCTAATCTTATCTGTGGCTGCTCCATGGCTGTTCATTAATCATTCCGAGAGCCCGTGGCCTTGTCCAGCTCCCCATCCCCATATAAGCTCTGACTGGGCTGGTTGCAGGGAGCCCTCCATGTATGGATCCAGTGCCACATTGTGCCTGTCGGACACATGCCCACCTCCCCACCTGGTTTCTCCCCGATATGGGTTCTCTGTATGCCAACCCTGTGCCTGTGGTTATCAATCCAAAGACCCTTCCTTGGTTCCATTTAATGCGCTGCTGCAGCCCTTATCCGATCAGTATGTAGTATTTTCCAAGATACGGGCCTATGCCACTTTATATAGGAAAATTACCTGCTACACGGGCAGCTGTCTGATAGTAAGAGGTCTTAAGTTGAAAGCTTTCCCTCTTTCCAAGGCTTTTCTTCCAAACTGTAGGCAATATCATACAATGATATATGAATTGGATATAGTTAAGGGGCTCTGAATTTGATGGCTGCTCGCTGACACATTGCAGTGTCTTTGTTCTTGTTGGACCAACATTGCAGTCTCAATAATTGTCTTCTCACTGGTGAGGAGGGAAGACGTGAGTCGTGCGGTGACTGAGTGCCAAATTCAAAGATGTCACAAATTGGAATGGGTGGGCGGCAGAGGAGGATGGAGGATGGAGGGAGGACGGAACATAAATAGTTTGTTCTGGAAGCAGCAGGAAAGTTATGACACAGAGATTAAACAAATCGACCCTCAGTATCCCCAGCCGTTAGCCAATCTATAGTAATCAGTGTGACTGTATTGAGTTCTCCACTTCATAGACCCTTACCAATCAGCAAAGAAAACACAGATCTGTCATCCATTTTCTTCAAGGGATCTTTAGAGAGAGAGAAAGTGTGTGTGTGTGTGTGTGTGTGTGTGTGTGTGTGTGTGTGTGTGTGTGTGTGTGTGTGTGTGTGTGTGTGTGTGTGTGTGTGTGTGTGTGTGTGTGTGTGTGTGTGTGTGTGTGTGTAATGTTACTAGGGTGGCAAGGTAGCCTAGCGGTTAGAGCATTGGGCCAGTAACGAAAAGGTCGCTAGTTTGCATCTCCGAGCTGACAAGGTGAAAAATCTGTCGATATTCCCTTCAGCAAGATACTTAACCCTAATTGCTCCAGGGTTACTGTTGATAATGGCTGGCTGTGTCCCCACATTTTGAGGGTGTCTCAGGGCGTGTTGGAATATGAAAAAAAACACCTTTCCAATTGACACATCTATAATACACACTTCTACATGTGAAATAGGACAAATATAAGCACCCACTAAATTTGTATTTTTAAGATCTACAGTAATCACAAAAGTATCACAACCTATTCAGATTGTCGTAAAATGGTAACGTCAACTATTTGCATAGTGATACATGGAGTACATTTGTCTTACATCAGTGTAACAGTGCTAATTTGTGAGCTTGTGGTGATCATTGAAACAGAAACAGTGCCCTCTGGGCAGTGATTAGAGCATTGATCAGGGTGCTGCCTGGCTCTAAGATTGATCTGCTGGTGACGTCAAATCAAATCCTATGACTCACGCGCACACACACACACACACGCACACACACATAGTATTGCTATAACTCCTCACATTCATTAAACACCACCACAAAACAACCTCACCTGCTTGTCCAGTAAGCATTGGCATCAGTGTGCTTACATTCTTTAACCTTTGGATGCCTCTCCAGTTTGTCCAACAGAGGACCAGGGACGATGAAATGCCCTATTACAAATAAATAATGAGCCTACTGGCAAGAGAAACATTCCTAATGTTTTGTCCAAATATCTAGCATTCATCGTCAATGATAATGTATTCCGCTCCAGTGCCAACCGACTATATACTTGCAGCCAGGGGTGATTTTATCATGGATATGATTAATAAAAGACTGGAAGTTCAAATTCCCTCCATATAAATGAAATGCCTTGGGGCTGTATAGGCATCACAATAAGGACTTAGTTTGTTTTGGACTGATTGATGCTTTTTCTGCGTACCGCTCCAGCTTTGTTTGTTTATGGTAATGAGTGTGATGACCTGTTGGTGTTCCGTCTAGCAGTGAAATGGCCGCCAATGCTGAGGGAGTCATCCATTGATCTCTGTTCAATGCATCTTTCTCATAGACAGACACAGACTGTTTCCTGGATTAACAGAGCAAGACGGAATGAGAATGTGAAAGCGTGCCACAAGACAAGTGCGTCCCTGCTGCTTAGATAATTTATACATGATTCCATCCTCTCCATTTTGTCTCAGCATCACATTTGAAATGATCGTTTCACCGATTAAAGAGGCTAATTTCATTTCTCACTCATCACCAAGATGTCTATGCCCGTTGCCATGTGGGTTTGAAATGTATCCTGACCTAAAGGAGAGGTTTTCCATTGAGAGAAACTGCTGTGTTTATACTGTATGCTGTGGTTATCACCTTCCTTTAGTGAAGTGCTTATCAGCTGATATTGGGTTTAGAGTAAAGACATAGGCCAACACTGTATGCACCTCTAATTTTCTCAGTCAAAACCACAACCAAAATCGCTGTACGTGTGTAAGCTTGGACAATATGCATTCTTGCTGGACTCAGACTAACTGATAAATATTTTTGCATTGCGTTATTCAATTGCTCATTTTTGACCTTACCTTGCAGTCACTCAAAGTTTTCTCAGCCGATTCACCAAATACAGGGAGGGCACTTGTATGCAATATAATGAATTAATAGATAATTATTTAAATTAACTTTTTGTCAGAGTGTATTATAATGGGTAACCATTTTAAAATAGCATGATATTGTTTCCCTTATCTTTGATTATTACGCTGCATTACTCAGTCTGTTTCTTGTTGCAAACTAAAGTTCAACTTTCACTTGTTCACCAGCACACCACTGAGACTAGAGGCATGACCATGTTTCTCATATCAGGGTGTCACGGCTTCTGCCGAAGTCGGTCCCTCTCCTTGTTCGGGCAGCGTTCGGCGGTCGACGTCACCGGCCTTCTAGCCACCGCCGATCCACTTTTCATTTCCATTTATTTTGTCTTTGTTTTACACACCTGATTTCAATCCTACAATTACTTGTTCATTTTTTTACCCTCTGTTCCCCCCATGTTCTTTTGTGAGTGATTGTTTATTGTATTTTCGGTCTGTTATGGTGTGCGTGTATTTGTTACTTTCTATGTTTGACATTTTGAGTAAAAGTACGTTGATTGATATCTGCTGTCCTGCGCCTTACTCTCTACACCAGCTACACATAGGACCCATTACACAGGGGACCAGTCAAGATACTGTGCTTCACAGAGCAAAATATTTGGTTTTGTCTCAGGCTATGCTTCCTTTACTCCAGCCTACAGATCAATAATCTGCCTTTCTTTACTAGGAAACCAAGATGGCGCCGATAGAGATGGCAACTTCACTTCAAGTCTTTAGGAAACTGTGCAGTATTTAGTTTTTTTATGTATTATTTCTTACGTTGATAGCCCAGAAAACCTTAAGTGCTATTACATACAGCCGGGAAGAACTATTGGATATCAGAGAGACGTCAACTTGCCAGCACAACCAGCACTACGACCAGGAATACGACCTTCCCAAAGCGGATCCTTTGTCTGCACCTCCCAGGGCATTTGAACTGATTCCAGAGGCCGACCCAAAACAACGCCGCCGGAGGAGGAGAGGGTGCAGTAGCGGTCTTCTAGTGAGGCTTCGGATGCGAACACACCACCCACCGCTTCCGAGTATATTATTCGCTAATGTCCAGTCCCTAGTTTCCAAAGTTGACGAAACTAGGGCAAGAGATACTTTCCAAAGAGATATTCGGGATTGTAGCATACTCTGTTTCACGGAGACATGGCTAGCTGGGGACATGCTGTCGGAGTCCATACATCCAACTGGATTTTCAGTACAATGGGAATTCCTCACAATCAAAGCCAACCATATTATCTCCCAAGAGAACTCTCCTCGGTTATCGTCACAGCCGTGTATATCCCCCCGCAAGTGGAAACCAAGACGGCCATCAAGGAACTTCACTGGACTTTATGCAAACGGGAAACCATATATCCTGAGGCTGCATTTATTGTAGCTGGGGATTTTAACAAAGCTAATCTGAGAACAAGGCGACCTAAATTCTATCAGCATATCGATTGCAGTATGCGAGCGAGTAACACACTCGACCACTGCTACTCTAACTTCCAGGATGCATACAAGGCCCTGCCCCGCCCTCCTTTTGTCAAATCTGACCATGACTCCATCTTGCTGCTCCCCTCCTATAGGCAGAGACTAAAACAGGAAGCACCCATGCTTAGGTCTATCCAACGCTGGTCTGACCAATCGGATTCCACGCTCCAAGATTGCTTCAATCACGTGGACCGGGATATGTTCTGGGTAGCCTCAGACAATAACATTGACGTATACGCTGACTCGGTGTGCGAGTTTATAAGGAAGTGTATAGGATATGTACCCACTGTTACTATTACAACCTTCCCTAACCAGAAACCGTGGATTGATGGCAGCATTCACGCAAAACTGAAAGCACGTACCACCGCATTTAATCATGGCAAGGCGACTGGAAACATGGCCGAATACAAACAGTGTAGTTATTCAATCAAACAAGCAAAGCATCAGTATAGAGACAAAGTGGAGTCGCAATTCAACGGCTCAAACGCGAGACGTATGTGGCAGGGTCTACAGACAATCACGGACAACAAAAAGAAAACCAGCCCCGTCGCAGACATCGACATCTTGCTCCCAGAGAAATTAAAGAAGTTCTTTGCGCACTTTGTGGACAATACAGTGCCACCGACAAGTCCTGCTACCAAAGACTGTGGGCTCTCCTTCTCCGTGGCCGATGTGAGTAAAACATTAAAACTTTTTAATCCTCGCAAGGCCGCCAGCCCAGACGGAATCACGAGCCGCGTCCTCAGAGCATGCGCAGACCAGCTGGCTGGTGTGTTTACGGACATGTTCAATCAATCCCTATTCCAGTCTGCTATCCCCACATGCTTCAAGATGGCCACCATTGTTCATGTTCCCAAGAAAGCTAAGGTAATTGAACTAAATGACTATCGCCCCGTAGCACTCACTTCTGTCATCATGAAGTGCTTTGAGAGACTAGTCAAGGATCATATCACCTCCATCCTACTTGTCACCCTAGACCCACTCCAATTTTCTTACCGCCCCAATAGGTCCACAGACGATGCAATCGCCATCACACTGAACACTGCCCTATCCCATCTGGACAAGTGGAATACCTATGTAAGAATGCTGTTCATTGACTACAGCTCCACATTCAACACCATAGTACCCTCCAAGCTCATCATTAAGCTTGAGACCCTGGGTCTCGACCCCGCCCTGTGCAACTGGATCCTGGACTTCCTGACGGGCCGCCCCCAGGTGGTGAAGGTAGGAAACAACATCTCCACTCCTCTGATCCTAAACACTGGGGCCCCACAAGGGTGCATTCTCAGTCCTCTCCTATACTCCCTGTTCACCCAAGACTGCATGGCCATGCACGCCTCCAACTCAATCATCAAGTTTGCAGATGACACTACAGTGGCAGGCTTGATTACCAACAACGACGAGATAGCCTACAGGGAGGAGGTGAGGGCCCTCGGAGTGTGGTGTCAGGAAAATAACCTCTCACTCAATCTCAGCAAAACAAAAGAGATGATCGTGGACTTCAGGAAACAGCAAAGGGAGCACCCCTCATCAACATCAACAGGACAGCAGTGGAGAAGGTGGAACGTTTTAAGTTCCTCGATGTACATATCACCGACAAACTGAAATGGTCCACGCACACAGACAGTGTGGTGAAGAACGCGCAACAGCGACTGTGGGCGGTGCAGTTGCCTCAGGAGGCTGAAAAAATGTGGCTTGTCACCAAAAACCCTCACTAACCTTTACAGGTGCACAATTGAGAGCATCCTGTCGGGCTGTTTTGCCGCCTGGTATCGCAACTGCACCGCCCTCAACCACAGGGCTCTCCAGAGGGTGGTGCAGTCTGCAAACTACCTGCCCTCCAGGACACCTACAACACCCGATGTCACAGGAAGGCAAAGGACAACAACCACCCGAGGCACTACCTGTTCCCCCCGCTTCCAGCGGGGTCGGTACAACTGCATCAAAGCTGGGACAGAAAAATTGAAAAACAACTTTTATCTCAAGGCCATCAGATTGTTGAACAGCCACCACTAGCACAGAGAGACAGCTGCCTACCTACAGACTTGATATCATTGGCCACTTTAATAAATGGAACACCTGTCACTTTAATAATGCCACTTTAAGTATGTTTACATATCTCGCATTACTGATCTCATATGTCTATACAGTATACTGTATACTACACTATCTATTCTATCCTATCTATTGCATCTTAGCCACTCTGTCACTGTTTTGTTGTGGAATTTGTTAGATATTAGGTTTTGTTGTGGAATTGTTAGATATTACCTGTTAGACACTGCTGCACTTTCATATCTAGAAGCATAAACATTTCGCTACACTCACAATAACATCTGCTAACCATGTGTATGTGACCAATAACATTTGATTTTATTTGATTTGAAAACATTATAGATGTGTTCATTATGTGTGTTTTAACAAAATCCCTTTACAAAAAGATATTGAGATGTAAAATATGTGATAAATATATGGAATGTGTAGTCAAGGATAGTCCTTGAAAGAGTCCAATCCTGATTATGTGTGTGTTCTCTTCTGTACTATAACCTGGGGTCCAGGGCAGTTGGGGGCCTATGGACAGTAATAGATCTGTATCTGGGAGGAGAGTTCTCTCTGGCCATCCTCAGAGACATGAGTCAGCACCTGGTGATTAGAGGGGAAATGATTGTGTTCCGAGGGTTGATTAACAACAATCTAGCAGCACATTTTCTTTGTGAGGTCAGCCCTTTACCCTCTCCTGCATTCTCCAATGCATTCACTCTCCCACCTCTCTTTCTTCCTCTCTCTCCTCGCCCCTTTCTCTCTCTCTCCATCTCTCTCTTTCTCTCTGTCTGCACCCACTCTTTCACGTCCGGCCACACATTTCTTAAATGCCAATCTCTTTCTTGAAGGCTGTGTCTGTCCATGTCTGCCACTAATAGCAGAGGAAATAGATGGAGGTCTAACTGAGTTTTTGTTGTGGGCCCCCAGGAGCAGGGTCTGCCTGCTCAGCAGAGAGACCTCTCACAGCACTCTCTCAATCAGCCTTATTGATCAGCACTGCTATTGGCATAATCCCTGTGAATAAAATGCTGCTCTATTGAGTCCAAATCCCTACTGGGATTCAGAATGGAGAGACATAACCTTTTGCATCTTGGCTTTGTGCACTTCTATTCAAGTCCTCACCAGTAACAACCTTGCTCCCTTGCAGAGAGGAACGGATAGATAAAGTGGAAATGTGTCGCAATGTGGAGTTGGAGCACAGAATCTCGCAAAAATACCTGTTTTTCTTATTACTTTCCACAACTACAGTTTCAGCAGCAGACCAAGAGATAAATTATTGAAATTATTAATAAAATCAAGGGCAGGTCAAACCGTGTTTTTCTGGGCCTTGACTCACTTATGATGACATCAAAGAGAGAAGGCTTGACTTGTGCATCTAGATACACTCCCTGTTGTTACACCAGGAACCCCCTTGACATTTGAAATAATTGGAAGATGAAAAAGACAATGTTTATACAGATTCTCAGTGTACAGAATGTGCAGTGTTTTTTAACCACATCTTAAAGAACAAGCATTATATTTTCTCGTGATTTATACTGGTGTACGAGGAGGGAAACTACCTCTTCACATTTACTTTCCGATTTCAGAACAATTTCAACTTCCTAGAAAAAAGATTGCTTTAGTAATCTCAATAAGTGTTGCAAATGGTTATAAATAGGGAATCCATTCGGTCCATTTCTTAACATTAGCAGGCACTAGCCTTTTGGTCCGTCAATATCCCTTTTCTCTCTGTTACTGCCATAAGGAACTGCCTTTATCCTTTATTTCCCTGAGCCTCAGAATGACTTTAGGTAGTCGAGTAATTTCCCATATCATGTATTTATTTAGTAATTAATATGTATTTATTTGTGTATTAATCTATGATCTATGTATTTAATATTAAATAGTACACAGTCCTTTTTCATTAGTTCGGTTGTAAAGTTACTGTTTCTCAGTGGTCCTTTGTTTTCTGTTTGGCTGGAATATAGGGCAGTACTGTTTGGGTGCTTTTATCTGAAACAGTCTGTGTGCTGCTGTTCCGTAGCAGTTTTTTCCGGCAGCTTGCGGGATTGAGAAGACCCTTTCTGAGCAGCGTGTGAGTCCCCGCTGCCACGTTCACTGGGAACGAGACATAAGAAGGGTCCAGACAGTTATGGAGGACGGAGTGCTCTGAGGAGGAGAGCGGTGGTGTGGGCGAGCCGGCTTGACTAGGACTGGGCTCACTGTCGTCAGTGTCTGGGGTCGCACAGCCGCCCTTCTCCTCATCTCCCTCCTCTTCATCCTCCTCCTCGTCATCATCACAGCACAGCGCGTGGTATAGGATCTTGTCACTGAAGCGGACTCTCTCTCTGGTGCCGGACGTGCGAGAGGTCTTGTGGCTGTGTGTGGAGCTGGAGGCCTCTTCGCTGGCGCTGGACGAGTCTGGGGTGACTATGAGAGGTCCGTTAGGAATGGGCAGCCCCCCATTCATTTGGGAGTAGGCTGAGGCGGTTGTGGGGGGTTGGGTTGGGGTCTGGGTCTGGGTAGGGATGCACCCACGCCCCGCCCCCGGCTCCAGCCCTGCATCCGTGGGCTGCTCTGTTGGCGCTGCTCTGTGGGCGGCGTTTGCTGCAGCAACGGAGGCCTCCAGATAGCTGCAGAACTCCCAGCTGTCTGAGAGCACGTCAGGATTGAGGAAGTCCAGCCTGAAGGCCTCGCCCAGGCCCCTCTCACTGCTGGACGTGCTGCTCGCTGTGGCCACCGTCCAGTCATCCGGCTCCAGGTCAAAGTCAAAGTCTGACGTCAGATTGTCGATCTGACCCACCACCTAGAAGAGTAGAGACAGAGCAGAATAGATGTTTAGAAGATATGGTCTACATTATTATACATTATGTTCTTGACTTAATATGTTGTTAACTACACATGAATATGCTTTCCACTATCAAGGCAAGTACTTCACACACCACCTGGGATAGCAAGGAGGGAGGCGAGGCGGGGGGGGGGGGCGGATGATTTGAAGGTATAGACATGTTTTTAAACACTACTTTACAATAATATGATGTTTTAACGTCCACTATGAAGACATGCAGTGGGGTCTGAAATGATTGAAACCCTTGATAAAGATGAGCAAAAATAACATGTTTAAAATCAATAATTCAAATACTGAGCTATATTGTATTGTCATTTCTAGTATTTTACTAGAAATGCTCAGAGAAAGAGATTTTGTTTAGATAGTAATAAAACAAATCTCAAAAAGGTAGGGTTAAAATTATTGACAACCTTTCGATACTTCACCTTCCGGGGATAACGCCTTTTTCTAAAATGTTTTATGAGTTTGTGAACGCAGTGGGAGGGATCCTACACCATTCCTCCATACAGAATCCTTCCAGATCCTTGATATCCTTCGTCTGCACTTACGGACTGCCAATTCAAACCATAGGTTTTCAATGGGGTTCAAGTCCGGAGACAGATGGCCATTGCAAAATGTTGATTTTGTGGCCAATTCACCAATTATTTATGGATTTTGTTGTGTGCTTGGGGTTATTGTCTTGCTGGAAGATTCACTTGTGGCCAAGATACACCCTCCTGGCAGAGACAACTGGGTTTTTTGCTCAAATGTCCTATACTGGGTAAATTTCGTGATGCCGTTGACCTTAACAATGGCCCTAGGAACAGTGGAAGCATAACATCAAAGATCTGGCCTGAATTGTAAGACACTGTCACTAGCTGTCTACCACCTGGTACTATACCCTGCACCTTAGAGGCTACTGCCATATGTACATAAAATCATTGAACAATGGTCACTTTAATCATGCTTACATACTGTTTTACCCACTTTATACTGTATTCTAGTCATGGCTCATACTATATAACTACTGCTGTACACACCTTTTCGATTCATATACTGTCTATACTGTCTATACACCCCATTCATATACATACATGTACATCTTTATTTATATTCATATTTATATTTATATAGACATTGCTCGTTTTGATAATGCTCATTCTGATGTCTTAATTTATTGTTCTTTTTTACAAAATAAAAAAATTGGGATTAGGTGTGTATTGTTATTGTATTGCTAGATATTGATGCATTGTTTGAGCTAGAAACATAATCCTTTCACTGCACTTGCGATAACAACAATAAAACTGTGTCCGCGACTAATAAACTTTGATTCGATTTAGATTTGATCTAACACCATATTTTACAGTAGGTAAAATATAAAATACGGTGGTGGATCTTTGATGTTATGGGGCTATTTGCTTCCACTGGTCCTAGGGCCATTGTTAACAGCATCATGAACTTTATTCAGTACCAGGAGGCTACCAGGAGGCTGAAATTTGGCCACAAGAAGATCTTTTAGTAAGACAATAACCTTAAACACACATCGAAATCCACAAAGAAATGGTTATTTGGCCACAAAATCAACATTTTACAATGGCCATCTCAGTCTCCGGACTTTAAACCCATTGAAAACCTGAGGTTTGAATTGAAGAGGGCAGTACATAAGCACAGACCGAAGGATATCAAAGGTCTGGAAGGATTCTATGTGGAGGAATGGTCTAAGATCCCTCCCAATGTGTTCTCCAACATTTAAAAAAAAGGCTCAATGCCGTTAACCTCGCAAGGTGAGGTATTAAAAGGTATTAAAAACAGGGGTGTCAATAATTTTGAACCCTACCTTTTTTGAGAAAGAAAATGATCATTTGGTAAACAAAATCTCTTTCTCTGAGAAATTGTATTAGTTTAAATCAATTTTTTTGAAGCGTAGGTCTACAATATAGTTCATTATTTGAATTATTTATTTTGTACAGTCATCTTCATTCTTTACACGATTCGATTTAAGATACCTATACATTCTACTAGTATGAAGAAAATGTACTTCACACTAAATCAAGCCGTAATGAAGCTTGACTTTCACCCACTGTACAGGGAGTCAAACTAGCAGGGTAGTTTATCAACCTGGCTTGGCAAAATCAACCTCAATACTCTTCATCAGCACCACCCATGCTGTATGAGTGTTTATGGTCTCATGAATAGAAAGCACTTGAGCCCACAACACCATTGATTTTGTTGATTTGCTGATGGCACATAAAATTCGAGCCTCAAACACTTGACATTTGAGCACCTTAATCAACACATCGCGCTCTCGTAAGCAATCTATTGTAAAATGGAAAAATGCTCAGCATTCATGTAGTTTGTAAGTGATACATTTCTCTAAACCATTCCACAATTAATACTAGTGTTTCTCAGAACATGTGCATATGGAAATGGAGCAATATTTTTGTTGAAGAGCTGTGACATGCTGATCTTTTTTCCACCTAAATCTGCTATCTGCCTCTGTGCTTTCAAATGCTCATTGTGACATCAAATGAGCAGTATCAGAAAAACCCTCCCCTGTCTGCACGAGGGATTAAAACCCTCATTCATTATTTCAGCACAATGACTTTAAAGGAGCAATTAACAGTCCCAAAGACCTGACTACACAAATACCCTGATTAAAACCCCAGTATCATTCAGCTGGTGTGCTAACTGACTGCTCAGGTGATATCTAGTGCAAACACAGCCTTTTGGCATCAACGAGCTTCATAATCTCTGACAGATCGCAACAGGACAGAATCTTACATAAATATATAGAGTGTCTATTTAGAAAATAGAAAAAGAACAATGCCTTGCATTGCCCACCAACAACTGTTCACAGATGGAGGAAACCATTTTTGAAGGACTCACAGGGACTATAGGGAGGCTACAGTACATCATACAACAGAGGAGCAATGGAGGGTATTATCATGCAATATTTGTCCAAAACGTACCGATTTGTATTATTTACAAACCCAAAGCGTCCTGTTCTTATCATAGTCCATATCATGGTAGTGAATTCAACCATCTGCATTTGAACCAGTCTTGGAACAGCCCATCCTCATTTTCCTGATTTCAATAATTCTGTTTCTTTGTAGTATATCTAATGCAGGCATGTGACGTGTGTATCTGTATAGGGCTTTGGGTAAACAGATTGTCAGGTTTGTGTATGGCGTGCATAGGTTTCTGTGTGGGTGTGCCAGGCCTGGCTGAGCAGCTTTGCATGCCACAGGAGCTTCAGTACCAGGGCTATGTTTTCCTCCATTGACAGTCAGCCCTGTGGGAGCAGATCCTCTGTGGGGGCACTAAGCGGTGAGCTGAATGGGTAAACCAACCTGTCTGTTGAATGATTTGCAGACTTTAAACTAATGCGGGATGATTCTCACACCCAGAGGGAATGGAATGGCTTTGTTTAGTTGATTACTCATCCTGAAAAAAAAGGGATTTAATTTAATCAGTGTGTTTAGAAAAGTATGGTCTGTCAGAATCATTTCACGAGTCCGCCTGAACGCCTGACGCTGACCTAATTTAACTGCCTTAATTGGATATCAATTAATAAAGCACCCAAGAACAGAGGCATATCATTTCCAGTCATAATATGTTAAACAAATCCCTTTTGTAAAAAACAAAATGGATTTGAATACAAAAGAATGGCAAACACTGACTACCAACCAAAGCCTTTTTGACTGACACATCCGCTAAGATAAGATATTTAAATGCTACAAATTATGTTTATAGTCGTTAAACAACATTGGTGGCCCAGCTCACATCCTATCATGAGATATTCTCCCCAGGATTAACCCACCGTGAGCCCTCTCTCCCAGGCACTGTTACACCGTCATCAGCTTCCAGCATGTACGCTAATTTAGCTTGATAACAGTCTAGGTCACATATGGGCTCAATGCAGCAACAGTGATCAGTAATCTCAGTCTTTTCTTCCAGGAAGAAAGAAAAATGTGGCATGAGTGAGCTATAGAGTGAATTATTGGGTAAACAGATTGCCTAAGCGTAAAGGATGAATGAACACATCAGGAACAAGTCATTAGCGAGGGACACACTGTGTTTGGAATGGAGAGAGCACAATGAGGACCAGCAACAGTAATTACAAGCTTTAGAGTAAAATCACATCTTTTTGTTGGGTTCCATAGCTCATGATGTCACAGCAGATTGCAGCTGGACCACGACACAGAATCGGCTTTGAAACATTGTTTGGCTTCACACCTGACTTGTAAAAGAGCACTTTTTCTTTTGAATAGAGCTAAATACTTTTCATATTTACAAATGTTGACAAGTAGAATATAACAGGCAACCCTGTGGCACAATTGTTGGACCTCAGGGTGCAAGGCCACTGGTTTCCAACCACCCCTCGCCATTTTCTATGGAATTGTTATTTGGTCCTTTGTAGCTCAACTGCAATACAGTTGTAGCTACAGTGACCTATCCAGTCCACTTATTACTGTTTCAGTAACAACATCAAGGTTTTACTGCTAACTTACAAAGCATTACATGGGCTTGCTCCTACCTATCTTTCCGATTTGGTCCTGCCGTACATACCTACACGTACGCTACGGTCACAAGAGCAGGCCTCCTAATTGTCCCTATAATTTCTAAGCAAACAGCTGGAGGCAGGGCTTTCTCCTATAGAGCTCCATTTTTATGGAATGGTCTGCCTACCCATGTGAGAGACGCAGACTCGGTCTCAACCTTTAAGTCTTTATTGAAGACTAATCTCTTCAGTAGGTCCTATGATTGAGTGTTGTCTGGCCCAGGAGTGTGAAGGTGAACGGAAAGGCACTGGAGCAACGAATCGCCCTTGCTTTCTCTGCCTGGCCGGTTCCCCTCTCTCCACTGGGATTCTCTGCCTCTAACCCTATTACAGGGGCTGAGTAACTGGCTTACTGGTGCTCTTCCATGCCTTCCCTAGGAGGGGTGCGTCACTTGAGTGGGTTGAGTCACTGACGTGATCTTCCTGTCTGGGTTGGCGCCTCCCCTTGGGTTGTGCCGTGGCGGAGATCTTTGTGGGCTATACTCGGCCTTGTCTCAGGATGGTAAATTGGTGGTTGAAGATATCCCTCTAGTGGTGTGGGGGCTGTGCTTTGGCAAAGTGGGTGGGGTTATATCCTGCCTGTTTGGCCCTGTCCGGGGGTATCATCGGATGGGGCCACGGTGTCTCCTGACCCCTCCTGTCTCAGCCTCCAGTATTTATGCTGCAGTAGTTTATGTGTCGGGGGGTCAGTCTGTTATATCTGGAGTATTTCTCCTGTCTTATCCGGTGTCCTGTGTGAATTTAAGTATGCTCTCTCTAATTCTCTCTTTCTCTCTTTCTTTCTTTCTCTCTCTCGGAGGACCTGAGCCCTAGGACCATGCCTCAGGACTACCTGGCATGATGACTCCTTGCTGTCCCCAGTCCACCTGGCCGTGCTGCTGCTCCAGTTTCAACTGTTCTGCCTGTGACTATGGAACCCTGACCTGTTCATCAGACGTGCTACCTGTCCCAGACCTGCTGTTTTCAACTCTCTAGAGACAGCAGGAGTGGTAGAGATACTCTCAATGATCGGCTATGAAAAGCCAACTGACATTTACTCCTGAGGTGCTGACCTGTTGCACCCTCGACAACTACTGTGATTATTATTATTTGACCATGCTAGTCATTTATGAACATTTGAACATCTTGGCCATGTTCTGTTTTAATCTCCACCCGGCACAGCCAGAAGAGGACTGGCCACCCCTCATAGCCTGGTTCCTCTCTAGGTTTCTTCCTAGGTTTTGGCCTTTCTAGGGAGTTTTTCCTAGCCACCGTGCTTCTACACCTGCATTGCTTGCTGTTTGGGGTTTTAGGCTGGGTTTCTTTACAGCACTTTGAGATATCAGCTGATGTAAGAAGGGCTATATAAATACATTTGATTGAATTTGATTGATAATGACTACAGAGAAGATAGATTAGTTGTTTTCTTTCTTATTTCGGGAGATACATCCACACTCTCTATTTATCCATTGTCTGTGCCGGCATGATTGTGGCAGCCTGTGACTGTGACTGACTCAAAACAATCCCAGCTCGGCTCGAAGCACATGATCATAATTGGGCCAAGTACTCAAAACTGAGCCTCGTCATTTTGGAGTGCTCAAAGGTGGCTTTGTGAGAAAGGCTGTGTGTGAATGTCAGCTGAGGTTTACCTCCCCCAACTCTCCATCTGCCATGATTGGCCTGCTGGGTAATTGATGGTCAGGCTGAAGAAGGGCACTTGGAGCACAGCCTGTGACAGAGCCTTACAGTGAGGAGGGGGAACCAGGAGGGAAGTATTGGAACATTGAGTGATGGTTGATGCTGTGATTCTCTGTTAAAGCCTTAGCTCTGCTCTGTTCTGCAGAGAGCTGTCTGAGACAGTGCAGTGGTGATCTCTGAATTCGATTCAGTAGTGTCCTCTATTAAAGGGCCATTCTTCAGTTGAAACAATGAACAAAGTGGACACCCCGCCTCTGTTTTGGTAAAAAGCTGAGGGATATATAGACAGAGCTATGGAAGCATGGACCAACCAGCCATGATATCAAAATTATAGTTTTAACCATGTTTTGAATCTATGCAGTGTTTGTTTACATTTACGATGTTTACAAACAGTTGAGTAAAACCAGCTCATCTTTTGGGTTTTAACTGGGTGTGACAGGAACTAAGTTCATGAGGCATTTATAAGTTATATTCTTCAAGAATCAATGTGTATATATCCTTGATTTCTAAGACAAAAAATGGATGTAGCCACTGCAGATTGCTAATTTAAACCCCCCCTGCTTTCCTAACGTTCCCCGCTACATGAAATGGTAATGTAGCCAATTATATATGAGGGGTGTTGAAGCTTTATTACTACTATCTGTCTGTGTGTAATGTCCTGTCTCGTAGTTGTGCTCCTTTTATACAGTTTGTATTGTTGTTCCGGTCATTGTATTTGAAGCAGCAACATGACCACGCTGTTGAGGTCAAAACCAGCAAATGTGATAATGAGTGTTTGAATTGCCTGTTGACAAGGAGGCTGATATTTACCGCATGCTCTTATCACTCCATTGATGTATAAACAGATGTTTAATGTGGTACGTTTGCTTCGGTATGCATTGGTGGTTTTAATGTAGGAAAACATTCCAGCTAGCTGTCTGTCTAGTAAACAAAGGAAATCCCTCATCTCTTGAAAATACTTTGAATACATGTAATCTAAATAGGTTATATGTATTTGTTTTGTAATTCACAGACCAATATGAATCATTCCAACCTAATGTCTACAGACCATTTTGTATGATTGTTGGTAGTAGCAGTGTAGAATGACTTACAGAGGTCGGAGTCTGGGAAAAAAAGAATAGTGGCTGCCAGCTACTGCCATGCTTTTAACCACTGTCATCATTCCTCTATTCATTTATCACTACACTACCACTTCTATAATCTACTACTACTACTACTACTACTACTACTACTACTTCTACTACTACTGGACTACAATTGCTGCTATGCAATCAATGTAGCATTATTTTAATGAGACATGCAAAACACATTAAATGTAATAACCGTCTCTGAGTTTTCATGAGACAGATACACATGCTGTATTAGTGAATCCTTCCTCTGTGATGCAGACTATCTGATTTAAAACCATTAAACAATATTTATGTGACCCTCCATCTGTTCCTGTGTCTCTCTCTCTCTGTATTTCCCCCTGTCATTTTTCAAGTTTACTTCGAAAAGTTTGCAGCGCTAACTCGTTAATTATGTTACATCAAGCGTCTGGCATCGATTTTATTTTTCAGAGCGAAAATGTGAAATGTGTTCAATAGCGCAATTAAAACGTCTCAATGTCATTTTATTCTCAACATGTCACAATGGATTCCCAGCCTGTCCTTGTGCAGCACTTCTAGTGTTGGGAAGCAGTTCATGCCAATTAGAAAGCCTCAGCAATTACCAAAATGGCCTAGCATGCTGACTCTGAAGTGAAACGTTTGCAAATATAGTTTTAATGTATTTAGTTCCTGCAGCTTCCCAGCTCCTCCTCACCCAGTGCCCCATGCCTGTTTCCACATAATTTAGCTCTCCTCAATACAAGGATAGCAGAGCGTCCTGTTGTTGGAGTATCTCTGAGATACTGTTTATCACATCCCACTGAAACTAATTCATCATCCTAGCTCCAATCTGAAAGGACATGTTTACTGATTTCCCTTGAAAAATTGCTTTTTAGTGTCCAATGAAAATCGTAGGTCTGCCGTGCTTCTGAAACATAAATAGTTCTGTATTTCATTAAAAAAAGCTCCTAAAGGGCACCTTACTCACAATCTATTCAATCTAAATAATCACTTTTCTCTGGTAAAGTTTTCTGTCAGCAAAATTCCATAATTGACCCTGCAGTGTGAGGTTTGATAAGGGAGGAGGAAGAAGTCACAACAGCCATGTTAGAAGGACCTGCCTGATTTAGGTCAACCTGATTGGTGAGACTGTGATGTTTCTCGGTGTTGGCACCGGCGGGATAAACGATGTCTTTGAAATGCTCCCTGCAAGCTGTAATTATCCTGTCATGAGAGAGGACTATAAGCCTGGTAGTTCACATGCATCCCTCCCTCATTACACTTTTTAATCTTTCCCTCCAAAACACTCATCTTTACGGAAGCCTTAAAGGGGCTGTGCATATTCACAAACAACACGGTCGCCGTGATGAGGATGAGAGCAGAGCCGGTGACACTCCCTGACAACTCGCTAATCAAAAGCAGCATCACAATCTCACTGCATAATGGACATCAATCAAGACAGGACAGAACCAAGTTTAGGATTCCGACTGCAGCCAGAGTGCAGTCCTGGAGGGCTGATACATCACATCAACCACTCTTTTTACTCCACTGCTCTCAATAGCTCAATCCAGGTCATTATTTTGGCCGACTGACTCCCCCCACCTGCCGTTTGGTATATACTGTAACTAATTGGGATGTTTCTGTATAAACATAGTGGGAGATTGTAGGGACCAGAGATGTAAGGCGTAAATACTGAAACACTCTGTGGAGGAACAGACCATGCTTTTAGTAGTACCACAGAGTGTGTTCCACCGACCAAGGCATGGCTGTGTACTGTAGCAATGCATGCTGGACATTTATAGAGGTTCTCCTTCATTGGTTCTATCTTTGAGGAGCCCCAGCGCTTGTAATGACCTGAAATAGATGGAAGTGCCACGCTACTGGGCTTCTCACTGTGTCTGCTTCCCAGAGATAGCTCTTGGATTAAGCACCAGGCAGCTCGTGTGGCATCAGGTCACGCTGGGAGCAGCCTAGGAAATGAGTGTTCTGTGAGAAGCAGCCAGGCCAAGCTGACCCTTTTAATGACTTGGTTGCCGAGCAGTTTCTACTGTACCAGGCAGACACATCCTAGACACTCTCTTTCTGTGGGAGGGACAGTAAAGGCCTGGCTGTCAGTGATAGTTTGGGGTGTGTTGGACTAGGGAGGGGGCGAGTAGGGACATAGGGATAGGGCAGGGTGTTGTTGGTAGAGAGGACGTTGCACCACAGGAAGAAGCTCAGCCCAATCCAGCGGTAAATCTTCCAACCTCGCTGACAGAGAGAGTGGAAGTCTCACTGAAAACAACAACCCAGTGAGCAGACAATTCCCCCAGTCAAGATTATCTCAAAACCAGCTCAGTTTAATGAAGTATTTGGATGAGAGAGAGTGCCTGTGTGGTTTGTGTGCGTGTCCACGAATGGGTGTTTGAGTGTCTGTGGTGGTGGGTATTGGGCACTATTTTTACATGATCGTTTCTGTTTACAGTACAACAGTGTCACCATAAGATAACATCTGATCCATACATTGAGCGGCCCTAACCCTATTCCTCAATGAGACCCTGGTCTGTGTGTGTTCTCATTGTTCTGGGGGCACAGGGGGCTCTAGGAGACATGCCCAGGAGAAAGAAAAGCAGTATGCACTGTCCTCTAAATACAGGGCACACAATCAATATGCTACTGGCATTTCCAGGTTTCCTTGGCCCGCTACGCTTATCTTAATGGGAGTGCAGCCCCATTTTATTTTATTGTGTGAACCCCATATATCATTACCCAACAAATGTAGCCTGCTCGACCATACCGAAGTAGAAATATTGAAGCCTAGATAAATACTACTTATGCAATTTCTTTTTTCTTTTTTTTTCACTGTGCACTACTACATATCTGTGGCGAATCCATTTCTATTCCATCTTGTTTGTCTTTGTTGTGTTCACTCAAGTAAAGGTCTCTGTAGTCATTTCCACGGAAACACTTACAGGAACATCCTACAATCAATGATATGTTACTAGTCAGAGTAGCATGGCATGGTTCCCATACTAATCAGATATGAGTTTCCATCTAGGCAAATCCACTTATGTTTACAATGCCCCGGTGCCTTTTCCCTCAGTTCAGAAAGTTCTTTACTAGCCTATGAACATGAGTATCCCTGCATGGACAGCAATTGACTTATTAGTGGATAGATTTGAACGTTCAACAAAGTGTACTGTAGATAACAGGATGTCCAAGAGGTCATGAAACCAGAAAATGGGGCATGATGGGTACTCTGCATAGGGAATTCAGTGCTTTGCTAGATGGTGCACTCCTCACCATAGTGAAGTAGAAAATTGATATATTGAAATGACTAAACAATTTGTCTTTGCTTCCAGCTTTCCGCCATTTCTATGTGTGACAATCCGTAGGGCGTTCTTCCCAACTAGTGACAAAACCTGTCACAACGCATCTCCTTCACGTTCTCTCTCCTACAAGCAGTAGGATGTCTTTGAAGCTGCAACACCTTTATCAGACATGGCAGTTCCTAAAACTCTCCCTCCCTATAATACAGGGTTAAACTGGAGGGGAGAAGCGGGAGACTTTACAGAGGGCTATTTGCAAACAAAATCAGTAGGAGACATCCTGCCGTCCCCCGCGAGGCACCATCTGGCCACCACATACCTGTCTCACCTCCACACAATAACTGATTTCTACTATACAGGGAGCCTGTCACTCCCCACTCACACCACACACTGCGCCTGGATTAAATGAAGTCCTATAGCCACATACTGTACGTAGGTAGGATCTCATTTGAACAATGAAACTCCATGACGACCAATTTTAACATGTCAGGTGAAACACTCAAACAGCTGATTTCCAATACCGCACTGTATGTCATTACCAGCTTTAGACAACTCTTCCCCAATCAACTCCTTGGAGAGGTAGAGGACCTGTCAGCCAATCAACAACCTACTTGGTCCTTTCTAAATGTTCTCATGTGTTCTCAGGAACCTCTCCCAAAGGAGGTACTGCAGACAAATGAACATTGAGATAGATTGATGACTCTCAGCATCAGAACAACAAGGGTGCTCTTGCTTTATGCATAATAAAAACGGTTGGCGGTGTAGGTGAGGTGTCACAGTGAAAGCAGTTGTGTAAGCCATCAGTGGGATGTCAGAAATATCAATATGCACTCAATGTATCATCTCCAGGGGGTTTAACTAGGTTATTAGGGATTATGTTGTAAAACAAGATAACCTTTGCCATCAAGGAAATTTTGACAATACACAAAAGTGGGGCAAAATAGACTGCATCACTCCAAATAATTATAGCGACATTTATTTAATTGTATGCCAACCTACAGAGGGTGAATTTATTGTGTCTGGGTTTAAAATTAAACTGGAGATTCGTGATGCGTGATGTACTCAATATAGCCATTTATGTTGTCTGTGACATTTCAAATATGTTTCGAAATACGAGCTACGCTGAGAATTCCAAGAGTTGCATTCTTGCTTGACAACAGCATTACTTTAATTGCACTGTCAAAACATCACCCATGAACTGCATTGAAGCATATGGAAAGTCAAATGTGAATATGAGTACTACCACTGCAGTAGCTGATATCATCACAGCCAGTCAGAACCAGATGCCTATTTCAGTTTGTGTTAGCAACATTGAAACGTTTTCCCATTTCTCTTTGTGTCTCTCTCTGTATCCAAGGTTTAACACTTGGAACAAGAAAAAAAAAAAACTTATTTCAACAAATATTTGCTGGATGTAAAACGTTAGCCTTCCAATGTGAGAATGAGTCGTTAGTGATGCCCAGGTGTGCTGGCACAGGGCTCCACTGTGGGCTGTTTTTTTTCTCCCCTGCTTTGTATGTCTTTTACTGGAGACCTCTCCTGGTGGGAGTCGTTAGTCAATGTGTATGGATCCAGTCATACTCCTTTAATTACGTGTTGAAATATGCGGATGCTATGACCTGATACATATTAATCGCATGCAGACTTAAAATCTTTTGAGGATATATACATGCTCATTCACAGAGAAAACATCTTAATTACATAGCTCCCTTTTGGCATTTTTCTCCCAACAATCCTCCTGATTTGTTTTGTTCAGTGTGTATGTTTTGTGTGTGTGCATGTGTGTGTATGTGTGTGTATGTGTGCGCGCACGTGCATGTGTGTGTGTCCCTTGGTAATTACAGGTTGCAGCGGTTGGCATGGAGTTATAATAGAATAGAGGGGGTGAAGGGGGAGGGAGAAGTGGTTGTGATGTCTGCTTGCTAGAGTGTGTGGGAAGGACACCAGCACATTGACTTCTTCTCCAGTGCACATCAATAACTCTGGTCTGATATGACAGAGTGGACCAGGCAACCCTGCCTCTATGGTGAGTAAAGTAGCCTAGCTAGCAGTCTAAAACACATGAACACATCAACTTATAGTGAGGCAACCTTGTGTGCATTCATCAGATTTGCTGTCTAAAGCCTGCTACATTGTATGTTTCTCTCCCCTCATTACAGATAAGGAGTCCTCCGCCCTTAGCCTGTATGTGTATTCTGTAGGAATGTATTTAAAGTGGGCAATTAACAGAGAGAGATAAGCAACATACAGTACTGTGGGGGGAGAAAAGACAGGAGAAGTCATTTTCTGTCTCTTCTCTCTCACTCCATCTTTTCTCTTTAAATTGCCAGTACAGTCCATAAACAGTGGGGCTATTGTTGCCGTGCTGTTGACCCAAATTGGAGGGAATGGAGATGTATTGTTCCATGTAAAAGCGTATTCAGCTTTTCAATAAAGTCAGTGTTGGCACGGGGAAAAGTGTGAAGCCGGGCCTGCAGCTAATTAGCAGGTAGAAGCTAGCTAGCTACGAGGCTTCACTATGCCATCTGCGTGTTGGAGGTTTCTGTGAGTCACTCTTGGATGAGCCTTCCTTACATTCTTTCTGATGAAGTTATCTCTTTATCATCTCTCCTTTCTCCCTGACTCTGGCCTGTCCTCCGTGACCCTGGCCTGTACTCAGCCTGCCAATGAAAACGCCTCTCTCTAAACCCGTGCTGCTCCACTATCAGTCCAGGTGATGCAACGCCTACCTTTCTCTAAGGAAACACTGATGCAACCTCCTCACTCACTTATCATACACTGTTCTGCAGAATGTTTCTAGAAATATTTGAAAAGGCTGCATTAATAACCAATGGAATCCATGTCCATGCTTTATGTAGAAAGGAGAGTAACCAGACCTCCCCAATGCTGCATGGTTCTGCAGTCGGCCAGTTGTTTTGACTCCTCTTAGTGTGTGGAGCTCTCGTCTCCCACTCTGGCAGCCTTGTCTGCGATTGATGACAACTATTGGAGGGAGCATTCTGGGGGCTGGATGGAGAAATTACTAACGTACGCATGTACGCACACCGTACACCCAGGCACTCAAACTCAAATCAAATGTTATTGGTCACATACACATGGTTAGCAGATGTTATTGCGAGTGTAGCGAAATGATTGTGCTTCTAGTTCCGACAGTGCAGCAATATCGAACAAGTAATCTAACAATTCCACAACAACTACCCAATACACACAAATCTAAGTAAAGAGATGGAATAAGAATATGTACACTACCATTCAAAAGTTTGGGGTCACTTAGAAATGTCCTTGTTTTTGAAAGAAAATCAAAAAAAATTGTCCATTAAAATAACATCAAATTGATCTGAAATACAGAGTAGACATTGTTAATGTTGTAAATTAATATTGTAGCTGGAAACGGCTGATTTGGGCGGGACCCAGGTCGAGACCCAGGGCCTCAAGCTTAATGATGAGCTTGGAGGGTACTATGGTGTTGAATGCTGAGCTGTAGTTATTAAACAGCATTCTTACATAGGTATTCCTCTTGTCCAGATGGGATAGGGCCGTGTGCAGTGTGATGGCGATTGCATCGTCTGTGGACCTATTGGGGCGGTATGCAAACTGAGGTGGGTCTAGGGTGTCCAGTAAGGTGGAGGTGATATGATCCTTGACTAGTCTTTCAAAGCACTTCATGATGACAGAAGTGAGTGCTACGGGGCGATAGTCATTCAGTTCAGTTACCTTTGCTTTCTTGGGTACAGGAACAATGGTGGCCATCTTGAAGCATGTGGGGACAGCAGACTGGGATAGGGAGAGATTGAATATGTCTGTCAACACACCAGCCAGCTTGTCTGCGCATGCTCTGAGGACGTGGCTAGGGATGCCGTCTGGGCCAGCAGCCTTGCGAGGGTTAACACGTTTAAATGTCTTACTCACGTCGGCCATGGAGAAGGAGAGCCCACAGTCTTTGGTAGCGGGCCGCGTCGGTGGCACTCTATTATCCTCAAAGCGGGCAAAGAAGGTGTTATGTTTGTCTATAAGCAAGACGTCAGTGTACTGTGACGTGGCTGATTTTCTTTTTGTAGTCAGTGATTGTCTGTAGACGCTGCCACATACGTCTTGTGTCTGAGCCGTTGAATTGCAACTCCACTTTGTGCCTATACTGACATTTCGCTTGTTTGATTGCCTTGCGGAGGGAATAACCACACTGCTTGTGTTCGGCCATATTCCAGGTCATCTTTCCATGGTTAAATGCGGTGGTGCGCGCTTTCAGTTTTGCGCAAACCACAGTGGGTACAACATCTCCTATGCACTTCCTTATAAACTCACTCACTAAATCAGCGTATAAATCTATATTATTCTCTGAGGCTACCCTGAACATGTCCCAGTCAACATGATCAAAACAATCTTGAAGCGCGGATTCCGATGTGTCAGACCAGCATTGAATAGTCCTTGTCACGTGTATATCCTGTTTGAGTTTCAGCCTATAGGAGGGTAGAAGCAAAATGGAGTCGTGGTCAGATTTGCCGAACGGAGGGTGGGGGAGGGCATTGTATGCATAGCGGGAGTTAGAGTAGCCATGATCCAGTGTTTTGCCAGCCCGGGTACTACAATCAATATGCTGATAGAATTTAGGTAGCTTTGTTCTCAAATTTGCTTTGTTAAAATCCCCAGGTAAAATAAATGCAGCCTTAGGAAATATGGTTTCCAGTTTGCATAGAGTCCAATGAAATTCCTTGAGGGTTGTTGTGGTATCGGCTTGAGAGGGGATATATAAGGCTTTGACAATAACCAACGAGAATTCTCTTGGCAGATAATATGGTCGGCATTTGATTGTGAGGAATTCTAGGTCAGGTGAACAAAAGGACTTAAGTTCCTGTATGTTGTTACAATTACAGTGGCTTGGGAAAGTATTCACCCCCTTGGCATTTTTCCTATTTTGTTGCCTTACAACCTGGAATTAAAATAGATATTTTGGGGGGGTTGTATCATTTGATTTACACAACATGCCTACCACTTTGAAGATGCAAAATATTTTTTTATTGCGAAACAAACAAGAAATAAGACAAAAAAACTGAAAACTTGAGCATGCATAACTATTCACCCCCCCAAGTTGATACTTTGTAGAGCCACCTTTTGCAGCAATTACAGCTTCAAGTATCTTGGGGTATGTCTCTATAAGCTTGGCATATCTAGCCACTGAGATTTTTGCCCATTCTTCAAGGCAAAACTGCTCCAGCTCCTTAAAGTTGGATGGGTTCCGCTGGTGTACAGCAATCTTTAAGTCATACTAGGTCATTCCAAGACATTTAAATGTTTCCCCTTAATAAACCACTCGAGTGTTGCTTTAACAGTATGCTTAGGGTTATTGTCCTGCTGGACGGTGCACCTCCGTCCCAGTCTCAAATCTTTTGAAGACAGAAACAGGTTTCCCTCAAGAATTTCCTTGTATTTAGCGCCATCCATCATTCCTTCAATTCTGACCAGTTTCCCAGTCCCTGCCAATGAAAAACATACCCACAGCATGATGCTGCCACCACCATGCTTCACTGTGGGGATGGTGTTCTCTGGGTGATGTGAGGTGTTGGGTTTGCGCCAGACATAGTGTTTTCCTTGATGGCCAAAAAGCTCCGTTTTAGTCTCATCTAACCAGAGTACCTTCTTCCATATGTTTGGGGAGTCTCCCACATGCCTTTTGGCGAACACCAAATGTGTTTGCTATATTTTTCATTAAGCAATGGCTTTATTCTGGCCACTCTTCCATGAAGCCCAGCTCTGTGGAGTGTACGGCTTAAAGTGGTCCTATGAACAGATACTCCAATCTCCCCTGTGTTAGAGTTTTGAAGCTCCTTCAGGGTTATCTTTGGTCTCTTTGTTGCCTCTCTGATTAATGCCCTCCTTGCCTGGTCTGTGAGTTTTGGTGGGCGGCCCTCTCTTGGCAGGTTTGTTGTGGTGCCATATTCTTTCCATTTTTTTTATAATGCATTTAATGGTGCTCTGTGGGATGTTCAAAGGTTCTGATATTTTTCATAACCCAACCCTGATCTGTACCTCCCCACAACTTGTTTGGAGAGCTCCTTAGTTTTCAAGGTTGCTTGCTGGTGCCCCTTGCTTAGTGGTGTTGCAGACTCTGGGGCCTTTCAGAACAGGTGTATATGTACTGAGATCATGTGACAGATCATGTGACACTTAGATTGGACGCAGGTGGACTTAATTTAACTAATTATGTGATTTCTGAAGGTAATTGGTTGCACCAGATCTTATTTAGGGGCTTCCTAGCAAAGGGGGTGAATACATACAGTATGCACGCACCATTTTAGTTATTTGAAATCTTTTGGAACAAGTAATTTTTTTCATTTCACTTCACCAACTTTGACTATTTTGTGTATGTCCATTACATGAAATCCAAATAAAAATCAATTTAAATTACAGGTGGGTAACACAACAAAATAGGAAAAATGCCAACGGTGGTGAAAACTTTTGCAAGGCACTGGACACCATGAGTCGTTAATCATGAAACATACACCCCCGCCCTTCTTCTTCCCTGAGAGATGTTTGTTCCTGTCGGCGCGACGCACAAAGAATTCCGGTGGCTGTACTGACTCCGACAGCATTTCCCCAGAGAGCCATGTTTCTGTGAAACAAGAGTATGTTACAATCCCGGATGTCTCTCTGGAAAGCAACCCTAGCCCTAATTTCGTCCTCCTTGTTATCTAGAGACTGGACTTTAGCTAGTAATATACTCGGAAGCGGTGGGTGGTGTGCGTGCCTCCGAAGTCTGACCAGAAGGCCACTCTGTCACCTCTTCTGCGGCGACGTTGTTTTGGGTCAGCCTCTGGAATCAGTTTGAATTTCTTGGGTGCTTCGAACAAAGGATGCACTTCGGGAAAGTCGTATTCCTGGTCGTAGTGCTGGTAAATTAACTCTGATATCCAATAGTTCTTCCCTGCTGTATGTAATAACACTTAAGATTTCTGGGCAATTTTTTGTTGTTGAAATAATACATTAAAAAACAAAATACTGCATAGTTTTCTAAGAACTTGAAGCGAGGTGACCCTCTCTGTTGGCACTCTCTCACTCTGGCAGGTACACATACACCCACACATCTCAATCATCAATCAACTTGCTCTCTTTTTCTCACACATACAGTATAAACACACATGTGCACTGTCATGAACACACACAATATGGATACATTTTATAGACAGTATGGGCCAGACACTGCCTGTCTGTCTGCTTGCCTACCTGCTTGTATGCCTGTTTATCTGCCTCCCTTCCTGTTTGCCCACCGGCCTCCCACACTGCCTCCCTGCCTGGCTGCTTGGCTATCCCTGGTCTAATCCTGGTGTGAGGTAGCTAGAGATTATTCTAGTGTCAGTAAATTCCAGCTATTAATTAATAAGTCAACAAAAGTCAACAAATAAGTCAACAAAACCCTTTTGTCCTGCCCATTGAAAATGCACATGTGCAGTTCTTCTCTGCTCTGCTCCATCTTAGTCACCAGCCAAACCCACATGTTTGACCTTGGCTTTTATCCACTGACTGTACACAGCAGACATTGATGCATCATGCCCTGCAATATGATCAGGTTACTCATGCCTATGGTGGAATTATTCCCCCTCACTTCCCTTCCAGTCATTTATGCCTCTTGTTTTTCAATCAAAAGCTGATGGCCGCTGATGATGTCATGATGTAGGAGGGGTTGTGGTGTGTGTGTGTGGACAGTGGTCGTCGGTGTATGGCGTTGTACGGGGGGCTTGGCGTGCTCTCCCTCTTTAAATAGCCCCAGATCTAATCTGCAGACAGCAGCAGAGTTCTGACAGCTTCTGCCTCCGCTCCCTGCCTCCTCCCACTAGGTGACACATTCTTTATTTATTTTCTCTCTCTCCTCCGCTCTGGTATTCACTCCATGGAGCTCTGGCCCCTGAAGCCGTTGTCAGTTCCATTCTCCCTCCATGTCGGAAAAACCCAATGGATTTACAGGGTTTACTGTCAACCCTTCTTCCCGTTGCGTGGCTCTATGAATCTAGCGTGCCTCATCTATTTCCTCTCTTTATTTCCACGCCACTTCCTCCTCATGGTGACATTGTCATTATTATCATTATGGGGCTCTGCCATGGTGGCTGTGTCTCTGTCTAAAGTGTGTGTGTGTGTGAGTGTGTGTGTGTGCGCGTGTGTGTGTGTGTGTGTGTGCATGCAACAACTGCATGGCACTATACTGCTGGTGTGTGTTGGATGGTCATGCTGCATTGTGTTAAGAGACAGAAAGCAGAATTGAACATACTGTCTGATCTTCCTCTGAGCTGAACTTAGCTCTACGGAGCTGCTTTAGACAGGCTCGGGCAGCTCCTCCAGAGACGAACTGTGATCCACCACTCAACCGTACTGATTCCTCAAAGCCCTACCGACTGTGTAAGCTGGCTCTCCTTTAACACCCCGTGACTTATATTCACCTGCTGGAGAGCGCACTTAGTTAAGAGTTCATTTGTGTATTGTCAAACCAACAAGTTACTGATTTACAGATGAATGTCTCTGCTCACTAGAGTAAAAAAGCGGAACAGTAGAGTGTGCCATATCTCAGTTCCGTAATAGAACTAAGGGAATGTGTTGGTGTTCTAAATCCTCCAACGTGTGGAGATGATGCCTCCACCCGGAGATGCAAGGCCTCGTATAAAGAAATGACTATGTAGGCTATTGAAAAGATGCATCAACCTGAAATCAAGTGTGGAGCATGTGGTTCTCTCTACATTTCAATTGTGCAGCTGTACAGTAACTGTCAATACAACCCTCAAACTAATGGTACAGTGGTCTATGAAATGTGACATACCATTCCCCGTCCTCACGGAGGTGACTCCCAAGCCTTAGACACGCAAACACACATACACATACACACACACACTAAGAAACTCTCACTCACATACTGTACACTACATCGCTGTACACATCACACACTGTACACACACACACTGTACAAACACACACTGTACAAACACACTGCCTGTCTGGGGAGGTATCTGCAAAAAGGCAGCAGGAACACTCATGGAATTTCAGTTAGTGGTGGATTCATTTGCACTTAAAAACCAACAGAACCCAAGCAGGTTAAAATTAACAATGCAGGAACATCGCACAAAAGTCATATTTTGGGAAAACACAAAGTCAATTGCAGAGCTTTTTGATATGACAATCAGGGAAGGTTGTGTGTTTCAACTGAAGTACCTACAATTCCACAAAGGGAATAGTCAATACTGCAAAGTAAAAAATTATATTTGACAACTGAAAAGACGAAAGTTCTGTAAAGAAAAGCAACAGGGTTTTCCCCATGTAAAATAGGGTAAATGCAACGCATTAATAGGCAGGTTGACTTGATTGACATTGCTTCTACATTATTTGCTGAATCTTTTGTCAGGGGAAACATGGGGAAACATATTAGCTCTGTGTATGGTAGCTGATTACACCTTCATGTAGGCAATGCAAAGCATTCTTCTGTAAAGGATTTCAGTTCTTATTGTTGAACCCTGCAGAAAACATCAGGTCAATGCTGCAGGTGCACATCAATTCTGAAAAACAGTATGGCCGACTTACACAATTGCACAATTACCCATCTACTGCACTGTGTTCTGAACACTGTCCACATCAATGACGTGATCATTACCCATCTACTGCACTGTGTTCTGAACACTGTCCACATCAATGACGTGATCATTACCCATCTACTGCACTGTGTTCTGAACACTGTCCACATCAATGACGTGATCATTACCCATCTACTGCACTGTGTTCTGAACACTGTCCACATCAATGACGTGATCATTACCCATCTACTGCACTGTGTTCTGAACACTGTCCACATCAATAACATGTGATAATTTCCCATGTACAGCTATGCTGTGGAATTCAGGTTGATAAGTCAATGTACTGTTCACCCACACTTTATTTCTGCATTTCTTGCACATTTTATTTCACTGTGGACTATCTGCTGAGAGGAAGTGAAAAAAACACACAGAGTGAGACGATTTTTATTTTAATGCAATTTTATGATGACAAGGTGAAATCCATTTCTATGAGATATTGGCTTGACCCTCCCCTCTCTACGCACAATTAGTTTGATACAAGCTGGGGGCATAAATCCTAGATGATTATTCTGTGTTCAGGAGGAGAGCAATGAGCATTTTCATCCTCTCTGGAACAGCAGGCGACAAGGAAATTATTTTTGTTGTATTATGCAGAGGTTGATACATTTTGCACCATCGCCAAGATCCTGCGAGGAGCTGGGAGCGAGAGGAAGGAGTGTGGGGAGGATAAGATATTCAATTAGAAAGGGGATGACATAATATATATTACTTGGTTTTTGATGAAACCTCGAAAAGGCAATCCATTTATGTTTTGCATTGTTGCTTTCACTTAGAATTACGATGCTTTAACGACGGTGGGCTTTTCACCACCAAGGTTGCAGTGGTTGTTATTTATCAACAATAACTCTGGAGCTTCCCCTCTCTCTGGAGATGAGGCTCTTCACTCATGATCAACATGTAAATGTAATCGAAGCAGGCCCTCCAGAACACAAACGCAATTAAAAGTGCCGTAGCCTCCCCTGGATGTGGGCCAGCAGCTGTTGGTGGGATAGAGGACAGGATAGATGGTCTTGGCCAGACGTCTGAGTGGAGCGAGGTGACCACTGGCAGCCTGGCAGCCTGCTGCTTGCTGTATGAGGGTGCAGATTGCACATGGACATGTGCTCCGCTTCCCTCTCTGTGTGCTACGCTTGTCACTGGGGATGATGAAGCACCCTGACACTCCCCTTGCTCTCTCTCCCTCTCTCTCTCTCTGTCTCTCTTTCTCTCTCTCTCCCTCTGTCCCTCTCCATCTTTTGCTTCCTCTCTCATCCTCTCTCTAACCCTCCTCTCCCCATGGCCAGTGTAATGGTAGTGTTGAAATTGAGGGAGGGAGCATCTCTGCTGACTCCGGAGGAGAGTGCCTGTTTATTAAATGGAGTCAAGGGAATTCAAGGACTGTGAGACAGTGGAAGAGGCCGGGATGTGCTCTCTTGTGATAACTTCTTCTACCTGCCTACCATATGTCTGAATCCCCCCGGCAGGCAGGCAGGCAGACAGGGGAAGATGCACAATTGCCAACAACACATCCTGTCACTACTACCCTGCACCTCTCACTCCAGCACTAAGCCTTCTTCTTCACTGGAACCAGGAGACATTCTCCTCTGTAATAATAAACTATGACCTGGAATGACATGATAAAATGCGTAAGTTGCCCTAAAAATTCACTCAGAATGTCCCTGATGCAGCCTCGTTCTTAATTCAGCACTGCTCTGCCTAGTGCTTTCATTTGGCATCTGGATTCATTTTGAGAGAGAGAGAGAGAGAGAGAGAGAGAGGGGGGGGGGGGGAGAAGGAGAGAGGTAGAGGGGGGAGAGAATGAAGAAGAGAGAGAGTTGGCCAGCACTGTAAGCTGAGAGAGAAACTGTGTTATCCCTGTTCAACGGTGGTCAGAAGGCAGGAAAGCCAGGTGCTAAAGATGCAACCCATTTCACCTTGCCTGCCGTTTGAGTTCACATTCCCCCTGCAAGCTGCTCAAGTTACCATGAATTATCCATTTGACGTGTTATTAAAGTATTTACTCACTCTAATACATAATGGAGAGTAATGATGACAGTATGATAATAAATAATAGGCAATGCTTGCAGAGGAGGCTTGTATTATTAATTATAGATACTATTATAGATCCATCCCGTTCGGAGGCCATCACTTTAAGTGATATCATTGGTATGCATATTGAATAATTGTTTCATGCTCTATACTTTATGCTCCTTGTCTGTGAAATCACTGCATCCATATTGTTTTCCTTCATAGCATTATATATGAAGAGCAGTACTGCATTAGATATAAAATATATCTCAAATACACGTGTGAGAAATGGCAGAATAACGTATCAGAGAGATGGCCAGGAACTCTCCTCTCTCTCTCTCTCTCTCTCTCTCTTTCCTCTCTCCTCTCTCTCTCCTCTCTCTCTCTCCCTCTCTCTCCCTCTCTCTCTCTCTCCATCTCACTCTCTCTCTCCTCTCTCCTCTCTCTCTGGTGTTGCAGTGGCCTGATTAGCACTCTATCTGCAGAGAAGCAGACTAGTCTAAATATAGCCAATAAAAACAGAGAACCAGCCTCACCATCCAGCCTGCCCATGATGGAGTAGGGGGAGGCCGTGCAGACTGGACCCTAAAGTGGGCCTACCTGCTGGTGGATCATGTTTTTGTTTTATGCCTCTGGCGGGCAGCTAGCTAGCTTGGCACTTAGACAGAGTGGACCGTGACTGTTCTGTACTGCTGTGTCTGGCCTTGATTAGACCCTCCTAATGATGTGCCTCAGTGCTGCCGGCAGGGGGCTGGAAGCCCACACTCACACACAGACACTAGAACAGCCTCCCTACTGCTATGCTGCTGGGGTGGGGACACAGGCTCATCTCAGGCCATCCTCCTTGTGAAGGACACTTCTCTCTCTAGTTCACTATGACAATAAGTAGGACTAATCAGTAAGGTAAAATGGACTCCACACCCGGGGAACAATGAGATCACGTAAAGGACTCTTACGCTGGGTGCAGAAGCCTCTTGATTGATTCAACATGGTCCCTATAAACTACTAGGATGTGCATCAAATCGTGCCCTTCAGTCTTGAACAAATAGTTGGTTAATCATACACTTAGAGGTGACTTGGAAATGGTTCCACGAGAGTAAACAACAACAAAAGGGAGAACAAACTTTACTGCTAGCAGTCCCAGGGCTGTGGAGAGCAAGGAGAGGATGGCAGGCAGGCAGCCTGTCTATCTGGGATTTGTAATACATGACCAGGAAGTGGAAGGTGCAGTCCATCATCGCTCTGTCCTCAGTGTGGAAGGTGATGATGATGATGATGATGTGGTAGAAGTTCAGGGGTACAGTAACAGGCAGATGCTCCTACACACTAGAAGCCATTTACTCGCCTCAAGATACTCATCCACCACATATCACAGCAGACAACAGCAACACTCTGTTCCTACTAATGAAGTGGAGACAAATGGATAGCTATTTCAGAAACAACTCCACCAATGAAAACAAGTAGAATAGTTACAATGCATTCGGAAAGTATCCAGACCCCTTGACTTTTTCCACATCTTGTTACGTTACAGCCTTATTCTATTATTCTTATTCTTATTCTCATCCATCTACACACACAACCCCATAATGACAAAGCCAAAACAGGTTTTCAGACATTTCGGCAAATGTATTATAAAAACATAAATACCTTATTTGCATAAGTATTCAGACCCTTTGCTATGAGACTCGAAATTGAGCTCAGGTGCATCCTGTTTTCATTGATGAAACTTGATTGGAGTCCACCTGTGGTAAATTCAATTGATTGGACATGATTTGGAAAGACACTTGTATATACAGTGGGGAGAACAAGTATTTGATACACTGCCGATTTTGCAGGTATTCCTACTTATAAAGCATGTAGGGGTCTGTAATTTTTATCATAGGTACACTTCAACTGTGAGAGACGGAATCTAAAACAAATATCCAGAAAATCTCATTGTATGATTTTTAAGTAATTAATTTGCATTACAGACCTCTACATGCTTTGTAAGTAGGAAAACCTGCATAATCGGCAGTGTATCAAATACTTGTTCTCCCCACTGTATAAGGTCCCACAGTTGACAGTGCATGTCAGAGCAAAAACAAAGTCATGAGGTCTGTAGAGCTCCGAGACAGGATTGTTTCGAGGCACAGATCTGGGGAAGGGTAGAAAAAATATTCTGCAGCATTGAAGGTCCCCAAGAACGCAGTGGCCTCCATTGTTCTTAAATGGAAGAAGTTTGGAACCACCAAGATCTTCCTGGCCAAACTAAGCATTCGGGGGAGAAGGGCCTTGGTCAGGAACATGACCAAGAACCTGATGGTAACTCTGACAGAGCTCCACAGTTCCTCTGTGGAGATGGTAGAACCTTCCAGAAGGACAAGCATCTCTGCAGCACTCCACCAATCAGGCCTTTATGGTAGAGTGGCCAGACAGAAGCCACTCCTCAGTAAATGGCACATGACAGCCCGCTTGGAGTTGCCAAAAGGCACCTAAAGGACTCAGACAATGAGAAACAAGATTGTCTGGTCTGATGAAACCAAGATTGAACTCTTTAGCCTGAGTGTCAGGCGTCACGTCTGGAGGAAACCTGGCACCATACCTACGGTGAAGCATGATGGTGGCAGCATCATACTGAGGGGATGTTTTTCAGCTGCACGGACTGGGAGACTAGTCAGGATCGAGGGAAATATGAACGAAGCAAAGTACAGAGAGATTCTTGATGAAAACCTGCTCCAGAGCTCTCATGACCTCAGACTGGGGCAAAGGTTCACTATGTTCACCTTCCAGCAGGATAACGACCCTAAACATACCGCCAAAACATGGCAGGAGTGGCTTTGGGACAAGTCTCTGAATGTCCTTGAGTGGCCCAGCCAGAGCCCGGACTTGAATCCGATCAAACATCTCTGGAGAGACCTGAAAATAGCTGTGCAGTGACGCTCCCCATCCAACCTAACAGAGCATGAGAGTATCTGCAGAGAAGATTCTCTGTATTTGGCACCCCAAATACAGGTGTGCCAAGCTTGTATCTTGTAGCCTCATACCCAAGAAGACTCAAGGCTCTACCCGCTGCCAAAGGTGCTTCAGCAAAGTACTGAGTAAAGGGTCTGAATACTTATGTCAATGTGATATTTAAGTTTGTTTTGTGTTATAAATTTGCAAACATTTCTAAAACCTGTTTTTGCTTTGTCATTATAGGGTATTGTGTGTAGATTGATGAGGGAAAAAACTATTTAATCAATTTTAGATTAAGGCTGTAACCTAACAAAATGTTTTCAAAAATCAACGGGTCTGAATACTTTCCGAATGCACTGTTCTTCTCTCATTGCAGATCATTGAGGGATGGGCCTGGATAAATGTAACTACTCTCAAATGATAGACAGAGCTATGGATGAAATAACAGCCTATCGAAGATATCAAATGTATAGTTTTCAGGCTATACAGTGTGTGTTTACATTTACAATGTTTATCAATCATTGGAGTAAAGCAAGCTTATATTTTGGGTTCTGATGGTGTACAGCAGTTGAACTAAGCTCATGAGGCATTTACTGTATAGGTAATATTATTCAAAAATCAATGGATAAATATAATGAATTAAAGTCCAAAAATAGATAGCAACTGCAGATTGCCCTTTTAAAGCTGGCTTAATGGCCTAATGCCCCTTCCAGAGATGTTGCCTGGGGCAGTGTCCCCACTCTGTCCTCTGGCTGACGATTGCTCTGACATCTGTTGGCTGTTGGTTTGTTTGTCAATTCAAACCAAATCAAATAAGGAAAGATCAATATTTGCCTTGTGATATAAACAGAACACAATCCCAATTTTAACGCTGTTTGGATAGGTCTTTATCAACAAAACGTCACAATACAGTGCCGAGCGTTCGATTTGGCTGCTGGGGGGCAAGAAAACCCACAGCTCAGATAAAACCATTGATAATGTGCCGTTTTCAGGGGATTGTTAAATAAATGTTGGAACTATTTGGTTTTAATATCATCACATCTTGAAAAGCATAGTCAGAACAACACATTTTCGATTATACAGCAAGTAACTGCATGCTTCTCACAATTAGTAAACATCAAGTGATCACGTATTTTCAGATAGGTGAGCTGTAGCTAGCTAAGCAAACAACATGTGTCATTTAGATTGCTTCAGCAGAGACTTCAAGAAAGAGATTGATATCGGCAAGTCCTCATCCTAGTAAAGTTGTCAGTCAGACTACTGTCATCACCACTATAGATGGCAGGCAAATCAAACAATATTTGATAAACTAGCCTTCTAGTTTATCCCTTGAAAGTTATCTTATTAGCAAGATGCAAGATGGTGCCGATAGAGATGGCAGCTTGGCTTCAAGTCCTTAGGAAACTGTGCAGTATTTTGTTTTTCTATGTATTTTTTCTTACGTTGATAGCCCAGAAAACCTTAAGTGTTATTACATACAGCCGGGAAGAACTATTGGATATCAGAGAGACGTCAACTTACCAGCACAACCAGCACTACGACCAGGAATACGACCTTCCCAAAGCGGATCCTTTGTCTGCACCTCCCAGGGAATTTGAACTGATTCCAGAGGCCGACCCAAAACAACGCCGCCGGAGGAGGAGAGGGTGCAGTAGCGGTCTTCTAGTGAGGCTTCGGATGCGAACACACCACCCACCGCTTCCGAGTATATTACTCGCTAATGTCCAGTCCCTAGTTAACAAAGTCAACGAAAATAGGACAAGAGTTGCTTTCATACTCTGTTTCATGGATACATGGCTAGCTGGGGACATGCTGTCGGAGTCTGTACAGCCAACGGGATTTTCAGTGTATTGCGCCGACAGAAACAAACATCTCTCTGGTAAGAAGAAGTTTCATGATTAACTGGAAACAATATATCCTGAGGCTGCATTTATTGTAGCTGGGGATTTTAACAAAGCTAATTTGAGAACAAGGCTACCTAAACTATATCAGCATATCGATTGCAGTACATGAGCGAGTAAAACACTCGACCACTGCTACTCTAACTTCTGCGATGCATACAAGGCCCTCCCCCGCCCTCCTAATGGCAAATCTGACCATGAATTCATTAGTTGCTCCCCTCCTATAGGCAGAAACTAAAACAGGAAGCGCCCGTGCTTAGGTCTAACCAACGCTGGTCTGACCAATCGGATTCCACACTTCAAGATTGCTTCGATCACGTGGACTGGGATATGTTCTGGTTAGCCTCAGACAATAACATTGACGTATACGCTGACTTGGTGTGCGAGTTTATAAGGAAGTGTATAGGAGATGTTGTACCCACTGTGACTATTAAAACCTTCCCTAACCAGAAACCGTGAATTGATGTCAGTATTCGAGCAAAACTGAAAGCACGTACCACCGCATTTAATCATGGCAAGGTGACTGGAAACATGGCCAAATACAAACAGTGTAGTTATTCCCTCCGCAAGGCAAACAAACAAGCAAAGTGTCAGTATAGAGACGAAGTGGAGTCGCAATTCAACAGCAGGGTCTACAGACAATCACGGATTACAAAAAGAAAACCAGCGGACATCGACGTCTTGCTCCCAGACATATTAAATAACTTATTTGCGCACTTTGAGGACAATGCAGTGCAACCAACACGGTTCATTGACTACAGCTCAGCATTTAACACCATAGTACCCTCCAAACTCATCATTAAGCTTGAGACCCTGTGCAACTGGATGTCCTGACGGCCAGCCCTCAGGTGGTGAAGGAAGGAAACAACATCTCCACTCCACTGATCCTCAACACTGGTGCCCCACAAGGGTGCGTTCTCAGCCCTATACTGTACTCCCTGGTCACCTACGACTGCGTGGCCATGCGCGTCTCCAAGTTTGCAGACAACACTACAATGGTAGGCTTGATTACCAATAACGACGCGACAGCCTACAGGGAAGAGTGAGGGCCCTCGGAGTGTGGTGTCTGGAAAATACCCTCTCACTCTATGTCAGCAAAACAAAAGAGATGATTGTGGACTTCAGGAAACAGCAATGTGAGCACCCACCTATCCACATCGACGGGACAGCAGTGGAGAAGGTGGAAAGTACATATCACCGACAAATTGAAATGGTCCACGCACACAGACAGTGTGGTGAAGAAGGCGCAAGGCGCCTCTTCAACCTCAGGGGGCTGAAAAAATGTGTCTTGTCACCAAAAACCCTCACTAACTTTTACATGTGCACAATTGAGTGGATCCTGTCGGTCTGTTTCACCGCCTGGTATGGCAACTGCACCACCCACAACCACAGGGCTCTCCAGAGGGTGGTGCAGTCTGCACAACGCATCACTGGGGGCAAACTACCTGCCCTCCAGGACACCTACAACACCCAATGACACAGGAAGGCAAAAAAGATAATCAAGGACAACAACCACCCGAGGCACTACCTTTTCACCCCGCTTCCATCCAGAAGGTGAGGTCAGTGCAGGTGCATCAAAGCTGAGACAGAAAGATTGAAAACAGCTTCCATCTCAAGGCCATCAGATTGTTAACAGCCACCACTAGCACAGAGAGGTGGCTGCCTACCTACAGACTTGACATCATCGGTCACTTTAATAAATGGAACACTAGTAACTTTAATAATGCCACTTTAAGAATGTTTACATATCTCACATTACTGATCTCATATGTATCTGTATCCTTCACTATCTATTATTTACTATCTATTGCATCTTAGCCGCTCTGTCACTGCTCATCCACATATTTTATACTTATATATTCTCATCCCATTCCTTTACTAGATTGTGTGTATTAGGTTTTGTTGTGGAATTTGTTAGATATTAGGTTTTGTTGTGGAATCGTTACATATTACCTGTTAGAAACTGCTACACTGTTGGATCTAGAAGCAGAAGCATTTCACTACACTCGCAATAACATCTGCTAACCATTTTTATGTGACCAATGAAATTTGATTTGATTTGTTAACTATCAATATTGACATGATCTGCTATTTGCTAGCTAGTCAATTTGATTTGGTCAATCAATCATTGTAGCCCATGTCTGTCAGCAGCAATTGTGACTAAAGACTCTTAAAAAACAATTGACAGGTGATAATGTTCGCTAATTTCGCTAGGTAGGCCAACATTGGTTGGAGAAAAAGTACATTAGGTCTACTTACCACTATGTTTAGCCAACTGTACACAGTTTCTACCGATAGCTTGCAAAGTAAACATTATCAGCTAACAGTACATTGGCCTTCTGCTGCTTGACAGGAAGAGCCCACAAAGGATGGGACATTAACCTAATCTACTTATATTTGTCAGGTATAGTTCACTTTTATTTTATGTCACTCAAATATCCAATTAATGTTGGCCAGTATTGAGATATACAGTGCCTTTGGAAACTCAGATATTTTAAGGTCTCTCCAGAGATGTTCGATTGGGTTCAAGTCCGGGCTCTGGCTGGGCCACTCAAGGACACTCAGAGACTTGTCCCGAAGCCACTCCTTCCTTCTCTTGGCTGTGTGCTTAGGGTCGTTTACCTGTTGGATGGTGAACCTTCGCCCCAGTCTGAGGTCCTGAGCGCTCTGGAGCAGGTTTTCATTAAGGATCTCCCTGTACTTTGCTCCGTTCATCTTTCCCTCAATCCTGCCTAGTCTCCCAGTCCCTGCCGCTGAAAACACCCCGACAGCATGATGACGCCACCACCATGCTTCACCGTAGGGACCGTGCCAGTTGTCCTCCAGACGTGACACTTGGCAATCAGGCCAAAGAATTGCATCTTGGTTTCATCAGACCAGAGCATCTTGTTTCTCATGGTCTGGGAGTCTTTAGGTGCCTTTTGGCAAACTCCAAGCGGGCTGTCATGTGCCTTTTACTGAGGATTGGCTTTCGTCTAGCCACTCCAACATAAATGCCTGATTGGTGGAGTGCTGCAGAGATTGTTTCCCTTCTGGAAGGTTCTGCCATCTCCACAGAGGAACTCTAGAGCACTGTCAGAGTGACCACCGGGTTCTTGGCCACCTCCCTGACCAAGGCCCTTCTCCCCCGATTGCTCAGTTTGGCCGGGCTGACAGCTCTAGGAAGAGTCTAGGTGGTGGCAAACTTCTTCCATTTAAGAATGATGGAGGCCACTGTGTTCTTGGGGACCTTCAATGCTGCAGACATTTTTTGGTGACCTTCCCCAGATCGGTGCCTCGACACAATCCTGTCTCGGAACTCTACGGACATTTCTTTCGACCTAATGGCTTGGTTTTTCCTCTGACATGCATTGTCAACTGTGGGAACTTATATAGACAGGTGTGTGCCTTTTCAAATCATGTCCAATCAATTGAATCTACCACAGGTGGACTCCAATCAAGTTGTGGAAACATCTCAAGGATGATCAATGGAAGCAAGATGCACCTAAACTCAATTTTGAGTCTCATAGCAAAGGGTCTGAATACTTATGTGAATGTGATATTTCAGGGTTTTTTTAAATAAAAAGGATTGCCTCACATATCTGAAAATTCATGATCCGTTGATGTGTACTGATCACGAAAAGAATACAACCTTCCCACAACTTTCTTGGAATGGTGCAGGATAGTTGCTTGGCTTTGGAACATTTGCAGCATATTTAATAACTCTCTCTATCCTCTATTTTATAAAGTGTGTTCAATCTAATTGACCACTCCTGATGTTAAGGAGTGCTTGTTTCCTTTGAAATGGGGTCTGTTTAAATAGACAAAATTGAACAGCTTTGTATGCATAAAAAAACAATGCACGCTAGCTCCCTCGTGGTGGCACGGTGAACTAATTTCATGGATAGAAAACAGACGATTATAGTTTTGAATCTCACTGATGCCATGCCACAATAAAAATGTGTTTGCATGATTAGTGCCTAAGGACATTCATTTCCCTATGCCCTATCTGTGCTTTTGGAGTTTGGAGTTCAAAAAAGTTAACCCTAAATGAGCTAGCAGCTTTATTAAAAGTCTTAGTGAAACATTCAGTGAATTTTTTAAGGAAGTTATAAAAAAAACTCAAAATAACCTATAATTTCCATCCTCAGAGCAGTAAAACCTCCCAGAGTAAAACCTCCCTGCAACCTAAAAATAAACCTTCCCAGAACAGGCAAAATGTTCACTTCCGTTCCCAGAACGTTTAAAAAAAAAAACGTTACATTTTACCGGTCAGGAAACATATGGCTTCGTTCCCAGAACCAATGGGAAACCCACAACGTACGTTCCCACAACTTCCAAGGAATCAAATGTGCTAGCTGGGTTTATTGTAGTGTTAAATACTGTCTGTGGTCTGTGTAAAGTTTTATTGCATGTTTTTAAAGGCTTCACACAGCGGGTGGATGCTGTCTGATCTTGATTTGCAATTCAATGATCCACTACTGTTTCCAAACATGGTTGTTAGACTATTAGACAGTGTGCAAAGTTAAGGGTTGAATGTAACTAACTACGTTTGTTATTCTCCAAGGATACTCTGTGGTGTCCTGGAGTCAGAGATCAATAAAGTTTATTCTGTCTGAACTAGCCTCCCAGATAAAAAAATAACATCTTTGTGAATAGAAAAGTAGGGTATATTGATCTTGTTATCCTTATTTCTATGTTAAGATTGGCTCTAAATGCATCACCCATAAAGCTATGCCTATTCCAAAGGTTAGTTCAGATCAGTGTGTGTGTGTGTGTGTGTGTGTGTGTGTGTGTGTGTGTGTGTGTGTGTGTGTGTGTGTGTGTGTGTGTGTGTGTGTGTGTGTGTGTGTGTGTGTGTGTGTGTGTGTGTGTGTGTGTGTGTGTGTGTGTGTGTGTGTTTGACATTGCCTGGACATCAGAAGAGCTAGTACAGCATCAGAATAAAACAAGCTTGCTGAGAGCCATTGAGTCATTAAAAAGTCAAACTGAAGATGAAAGATTGGTATGCAGAGTGATTTTGGATAGAGACTCAGGGGCACTCAAGTTATAGACATCCTCTGTTGTACATTATAACCCATTAGGCCAGTTTTGTCACAAAAGACTGACTCCGCAGCAACATATATGGGTATGACAATAGTTTGGCATTTGGATGGTTTATTTAGTCCCTCCCTACATTTCAGCTTTAACTCATACATATTTATTGTGCTGAGGCAGGCAGGCAGGCATGCAGCAATGGATTGAGAACAGCGTGAGGTAGTGTTTCGCACAGTGTCTATCTAATTGCCTGACCAACAGTAGCTACAGTAAGGCCTCTTTCTAACCAGATACAGTCTCCACACTAGGCCTAGTTGTAACCAGATACAGTCTCCACACTAGGCCTAGTTGTAACCAGATACAGTCTCCACACTAGGCCTAGTTGTAACCAGATACAGTCTCCACACTAGGCCTAGTTGTAACCAGATACAGTCTCCACACTAGGCCTAGTTGTAACCAGATACAGTCTCCACACTAGGCCTAGTTGTAACCAGATACAGTCTCCACACTAGGCCTAGTTGTAACCAGATACAGTCTCCACACTAGGCCTAGTTGTAACCAGATACAGTCTCCACACTAGGCCTAGTTGTAACCAGATACAGTCTCCACACTAGGCCTAGTTGTAACCAGATACTCTGTCTCCACACTAGGCCTAGTTGTAACCAGATACAGTCTCCACACTAGGCCTAGTTGTAACCAGATACTCTGTCTCCACACTAGGCCTAGTTGTAACCAGATACAGTCTCCACACTATGCCTAGTTGTAACCAGATACTCTGTCTCCACACTAGGCCTAGTTGTAACCAGATACAGTCTCCACACTAGGCCTAGTTGTAACCAGATACAGTCTCCACACTAGGCCTAGTTGTAACCAGATACTCTGTCTCCACACTAGGCCTAGTTGTAACCAGATACAGTCTCCACACTAGGCCTAGTTGTAACCAGATACTCTGTCTCCACACTAGGCCTAGTTGTAACCAGATACAGTCTCCACACTAGGCCTAGTTGTAACCAGATACAGTCTCCACACTAGGCCTAGTTGTAACCAGATACAGTCTCCACACTAGGCCTAGTTGTAACCAGATACTCTGTCTCCACACTAGGCCTAGTTGTAACCAGATACTCTGTCTCCACACTAGGCTCCATTCTACCCAGCTAGCACATAACATTCTGAGAACCATGTGTTTCTTAGAGCTTGGTGAGAGTTTGGTTGTATTATGGTTGTTTTGCATGCAACCTTCCTATACTGTTTCCTACAGGTTTCCTCATGGTTATATTTAAAGTAATGTCCTCAAATTGTTCAGAGAATGTTAAGAAACAAAGTTTTTCTGTGGGAATTTCAGTACTTCATCATATCGTTTTCTACAGGTTTCTTCATGATTCTATTTAAAGTCATGTTCTCAGAGTGTTCAGAGAACATTAACCCCTAGAGTCGATGTCTAATTAGAATTATAATAAAATAACAACAAAATCTGTCTGTTTCAGGTAGAGATATCTCTGTTTTCTGGGCTGTGTCTCAATCCACTGCATCCGCCAATGCCGGCCTTCCGATTCTGCGGTGAAAGCTGGCAGAGCTACAGCGGTGATTGTCAAACCAATAGACATCCCGAACACTGGTCTTCTCACAAAAACGTCTGTAATATCGGAACCGTTTGGGCTACAAACTAATAATAGCCCTCTGTGGAAAGAGGAGACTCTCCGTTTTGCTCTACGACCCCCACAAGCATCACGGGACTCGTAAAAAGTCGGTACCGCCGATCTGCCAGCTTCTGTCTGTAGCGTCCGAACAGTTTGGGCTACACATTAACTTCTTATGGCTGGGGGCAGTATTGAGTAGCTTGGATGAATAAGGTGCCCAGAGTAAACTGCCTGCTACTCAGTCCCAGAAGCTAAGATATGCATATTATTAGTAGGTTTGGATAGAAAACACTCTGAATTTTCTAAAACTGTTTGAATGATGTCTGTGAGTATAACAGAACTCATATGGCAGGCAAAAACCTGAGAAAAAATCCAACCAGGAAGTGGGAAATCTGAGGTTTGTAGGATTGCCTATCCAATATACAGTGTCTTTGGGGTCATATTGCACTTCCTAAAGCTTCCACTAGATGTCAACAGTCTTTAAAACCTTGTTTGATGCTTCTGTGAAGAATGAGGGAAGGAGAGCTCTTTGAGTCAGGTGTCTGGCATGAGCTGATCACGCGTGCTCCTGTGAGAGTGACCTGCGTTCCATCGCATTTCTGAAGACAAAGGAATTCTCTGGTTGAAACATTATTGAAGATTTATGTTAAAAACATCCTAAAGATTGATTCTATACATCGTTTGACATGTTTCTACAAACTGTAATGGATTTTTTTTACTTTTTGTCTGACCTGCGCCTCATCAATTTGGATTTTGGAACTAAACGCGCGAACAAAAAGGAGGTATTTGGACATAAATTATGGACGTTATCGAACAAAACAAACATTTATTGTGGAACTGGGATTCCTGTGAGTGCATTCTGATGAAGATCATCAAAGGTAAGTGAATATTTATAATACCATTTCTGACTTCTGTTGTCTCCACAACATGGTGGATATCTGTATGGCTTGTTTGGGCTCTGAGCGCTGTACTCAGATTATAGTATGGTGTGCATTTTCCGAAAAAAAAAATGAAATCTGACACAGCGGTTGCATTAAGGAGAAGTTTATCTCAAGTTCCATGTATAATACTTGTATCTTTTATCAATATTTATTATGAGTATTTCTGTAAATTGATGTGGCTCTCTGCAAAATCACCGGATGTTTTGGAGGCAAAACATTACTGAACATAACGCACCAATGTAAACTAAGATTTTTGGATATAAATATGAACTTTATCGAACAAAACCTACATGTATTGTGTAACATAAAGTCCTATGAGTGTCATCTGATGAAGATCATCAAAGGTTAGTGATTAATTTTATCTCTATTCCTGCTTTTTGTGACTCCTCTCTTTGGCTGGAAAAATGGCTGTGTTTTTCTGTGACTAGGTACTGACCTAACATAATCGTTTGGTGTGCTTTCGTCGTAAAGCCTTTTTGAAATCGGACACTGTGGCTGGATTTACAACACGTTTATCTTTAAAATGGTGTGAAATACTTGTATGTTTGAGGAATTTTAATTATGAGATTTCTGTTGTTTGAATTTGGCGCCCTGCACTTTCACTGGCTGTTGTCAAGTCGATCCCGTTAACGGGATCTCAGCCATATTAATATGTTGTTTTGCTCTAGGATGCCCACAAGCCTCATAATTCTCATCTGATGGTAGCTGGTACCAGTTAAAGAAATACATTTTTTAATTTTACCTTTATTCAACTAGGCAAGTCAGTTAAAGAACAAATTCTTATTTTCAATGACAGTCTAGGAACAGTGGGTTAACTGCCTTGCTCAGGGGCAGAACAACATTGTCAGCTTTCGGTTACAAGTCCAACACTCTAACCACTAGGCTACCTGCCACCCCAATGGATGAAAGAATATATGGAAGTCATTTAGTGCCCAAAAAAAGGGGTTCAATATGGGTAAAAATAATGAAAATAATTTCCTGATCTCTCAGATATAGGACAGACACTTCAAAACAAACTTTATTTTGATAATTATTTTGACTCCGTGTATGAATATGTTATTAAATGTGTTTGTATGGGATAATAGCAGTGAGGCCAAATTCAATGTTTAATCAAATCATTTTTACATATATTTATATCTACAGGGGTCTTTTTACAAAATGCATTTTAACACTGCATTGTTCTTAGCCCCGGGCTAGATTGGATCCGGGCTAGCTTTGCCTGTTCACACAAGCATTTGTTAACCCTGGGCTAAGCATTCAAACTTGTATTCCAAAGCCTTAGGTTAACGGACAAACACAACATGCGACCAACATTCTGTCTCTGACACGCGACCAATGTTATAAGCAATTTAACACATTGTTTCTTCTTGCTTCTAGCCTAGCATTTTATTTCTAACAGTGATGGTTTGTATAAACCTTGCTGTCTGCTTGTCAGACCCCGGAAACAATGTTTCACTTTTAAAATTCGATCTCGCCCTTGTACGGAAAATGCTGTGCATGAACGAGACATTAACATTTCTGATCCAGGCGAAAACATGCAACAATATTATTATCCCGGATAAATCCAATTGAATGACAATAGAAAGCTATGAAAAATGACAAAAATGGAGGGTTTGCTGCCTTTCCAACTATAGAGTTTGTAACTTTAGTTGGCTAGATGAGAAGACATTAGCCAGCCTGCATAGCAACCATTTTTTTAAGGCATAGCAACCAATTTTTTGTACGGATGAAAGTTTTTGTTTTTGTCTTCAGATGGAAGGATGAAATAATATGAATTTATTTATCAAAATGCATTACAGGCATCACAAGCATATGTAAATTAAGTGATAGTGCAGCTTTTGTGATTGGACAGTGAGCTTTATAGGTATTGTTCTTGACCCTGTTTCACACTGGCTATTTTGGCACTGTGTTTCTGGGGCTAACCACGAAAAGTCGGTGCTAACCCTCCTCCGGAGCAGGGTCCGCTAGCCCTGAGCTAAGGCTGGTGCTAGCCCACTTTAGAATGTGTAAATGTGAACACTCGCTTAGCCCTGGGCTAAAATCTCCCTTAGCCCAGGGCTAAGGAGGCTCTTTACCCTGTGCTAATGTGCAGTGTTAATGCGCCTAAATAACCTTTGTAAGATTGTTATTTAAAAACATCTACATTCCATTCTCATTATCAACAAAACTCTCTCTATCCTCTCATGTTAAGTTTGTTCAGGTGTGTTGGCTGCACCAACTAACTGGCCACACCTGATCTCAATGAGTGCTTGTTTTCTTTTTAAATAGGGTCTGTTTGAATAGTCTAAAATGAACAGCTTTGTAAATTCTTCTTGAAACATGTTCAGAACGTTATTTAATTACCTTCAAATAACCTATAATTTTTGTTCTCATAAAGTTAATAAAACATCCCAGGAAATCTTTCAAGGAACCACAGAATAGCGTTATCAAACCCTCCCTGCAACCTAAAAATGTACATTCCCAGAACAGACCAAAATTTCACATCCGTTCTCAGAACGTTTAAAAACTTTTCGTTTTAACCATCAGGTAACTTATGGCTTCGTTCCCAGAACCAATGGGAAACCAAAAATGTACATTCCCACAACGTTCAAGAAACCAAATGTGCTACCTGGGTAACTAGATACTCTGTGTCGCCACACTAGGCCTCATTCTACCTAGACACTCTCCACACTAGGCCTCGTTCTAACTAGACACCATGTCTCCAGAGCTCTGCTCCACTCTTCAAACCAGAACCCAGAGCTCTTAACCTCCGGAGCCCTGGGGAGGGAAAGCCCCACACGGCCCCTTCATCCCTCCCTTCTGTAGCTAGGAGAGGCCAGAGTGAGACCGTATACAGTATCATCTGGTCAATCATCCAGAGATATGCCCTTCACTTTAACAAGTCTGAGAGCATGGCTGCCATAGTCTCTCTGCCAATTTTTCTGCAGAATTTAAGTTAAGAACAGTTTGTGTTGAACTGGGCTGAGATTTAGAGAGTCTTAAGACACTTCCTGCCATAGTCTCTCTGCCACCTTTTCTGCAGCATTTGGGGCTCAGGACACTTTTGAAAGGAGGCAAAGTTCTGTCCTAGCAATCAGCAGTCAGAAGAAGTAATGGTCAACCTGGTCCAGTTGTCTGGCTGGCCGTCCTGCCTTCTGCCGCTGGTCCAGGCAGTTGGAGAAAGTTTTTGACGGTGTGTGAATTGCGTGCCAGTGAAAACCTTCTGCAAAGGTGTCATAGCCTACAACGCTGAAGATTCTTTTTGCCACAGGCATCAATTAGTGTTGCTGGAAAGGAGTGTGTGAGACATTTACAGAGACATTTACAGCTAGCGTGCGTGCAAAGGGCACAGTGTCTCCTGTTGGTGTCAAGGTAAAGCCCTGTCAAACAAGCTTTTAAAACAGACACCACTCCTGACTGTCTCTCACGTTGTGTTTTTCCCGTTGTGCAGATTTACATCATCCCTACATCAGCACAACTGTCTTTTGTTCTTCACACACCATTTTCTTCTAAGTCCTAACCAAAGACCAACGCCTTTATAAAAATACCCCAAATACTGCTCTGCACTGCACCACAATTCTTAAAAAGGCTATATGTCATTTTAACTCTCTCTACAACTCTTCTTTACCTAATAACTTGATTCAATTCAAAGAAAGAACATGAACATATTTGATGCACTATACAGATAGCATCCGTTTGCCTTTTTGGATGAATCAAAGATGCGAGACCAAAATGGCAGCTTTGCTGTTCATTCATCACTCTGCAGGACCGAGCTCCCAATAAATCTCTCATTGATCTTACCAACATGGTATGATAAGTAGAAAGATGAGGATGTAATTTACATAGCAAATGGGAAAAGATAACATTGCTGCTCACATCAAGGCTCGTTAAGGAAATTAATTGGGGAATGTGGGCACTTCACTGAATGCATAATGCTCCATGAGTTGAGCATGCAGGACAAGTCAACAACCCAAACTAACCTGCAGTTCATGACCACGTCAAAATTTACCTGATTAGCATGACTACAGACGCAGACTGATTGTTGATTGGGTAACTCGCATTTATGTCACCACTCGATTGTTCCCTAACAAATCAATTAACCTGCTTTTCTTATGGTCCATGGCAGATGGGAAAGGATAGAGTTATGCTATTTTTGCAAAGTCAACCATGGCACACACAAGTGAGGTTGAGACTAAATGGATGGGTGGATATGGATTTGGTGCGCTGTAAAAGTGAATGTAACGTATGCATGTTAAAGGCATAAAAAAGTATATCTGCCCTCAATACTTGAACAGCTCTACTTAACATGAAAAACAATCATGCTTTTGCAGTTTCAAATACGTGAGTACATTCATAAAGACCTTAGTTTTGTCAGCATCAACAGTGAGATTATTTTCTAGTCTACTAAATCCTGTATCAGGAAGGCAGCGACTGCTGTGAATTCCCAGTGTGGATGCAGGAATAACAGGTGTTTAATAGTCAGGCCCAGTTTTTATTGTCATGCGTCTGCCACTGACACATCCATAGAACTGTAGACTGAAACATGCTGACCCTCCCTCCTGGTCCCAGGCATGGTTCTGGAAGTAACTGCTGCCTGCAGCCAGAGATAAGCTTCTCTCTCTCTCTCTCTCTCTCTCTCTCTCTCTCTCTCTCTCTCTCTCTCTCTCACTCACTCACTCACTCACTCACTCACTCACTCACTCACTCACTCACTCACTCACTCACTCACTCACTCACTCACTCACTCACTCACTCACTCACTCACTCACTCACTCACTCACTCTCTCTCTCTCTCACACACACACATTATCTTGTCCTTTCTCTGTTTTTCACAGTTTTTCACGTCTACTGTCTGCACACTTGCAGCCTCGTTCAGTACAGGAGATCTGATGCTGTGCCATTGTCCCCATGTAGCCTGCTCTTTGTTTTTTATGCTGATACAACCGACCCCCAAACACAACAATGTGTTGACCTGGGTCTCTTCACCCAAGCCAAAAATCCTGACTTTGGGCAAAGCACTTCATCACCCTGGACTTTCTGCTCTGCCAACAGTAACAGCTGATTCTGGGGTTTATAATTCAACCCATGACATTAGCACAGTGGAGATGTCCATTGCATTGTTGTGGCCTGCCCCAACCCCCATCCCTCCATCCTTTATTTCATCCCATGTCAATTGCAGCAGCTCTCAGACAAACAAGGACAGCTAGACTTTAAACGCTCTGCCAATGAGTCATGTAGTTTGCCTTTTGGCAAGTGACAAGAGCACACAGAATGAATAATCAAGTGAAAGCTCTGGGTCAGGGGCTGAGATTTATTTGACAGGGGGAGAAGATTTAGCTCTGTGAGGGTCATTGTAGTCATAATACCCCTAAACCTCCATCATCCCTCACCCTCGCCACCGTGTGCTTCTACATCTATCCATATCCCTTTCTACTCCCACTGTATTGATTAACGACTCAGGCAACCTAATGCCACGGATGGACGTTTTACGTGTAAGAACATGATCAGTGATAGTACAGGAAGAATGGGAAACGGTTGGCGCGCTAAAAATATTACTGTACCTCCGCTTTACTTGCTGACACAGCTGCAAAGTGAGCGACTTATTATTTGTTTCACCCCCAAAATCAGAACACATTAAGTCATTCTTGCAATATCTCCATCAGCTAGCTATATAATTTCCACTGAATAATCTCTGCACCAGAACCAAGAGCAAGGCAAGGAAGACGTGAGTCATAGTTGAAATGAGGACAGTGGAGCTGCTTTTCTTGTCAGTCTCTTGTCAGCCTCTGTAGCTTTACATATAAAATGGCATGTCACTTTAGCAGGGTGTGTGTGTGCACCCCCTAGAGATCCTGCATAAATTCTGCCATGCCACCTGGAAGTAAGCTCAACTCACCCTAGACTATTAACAACACAGATACAATATAACCAAATATTCACTTCCAGCCTGCAGATGTAAGAGTGTAGGCAGAGAGGGACTTGGTATGAAGGCTGTGCTCGTGGCCCTGTCGCGGGTTGGGGTGAGTCTAGGTTCACTGAAGGTGGAGGTGAGCAGGTGACTGTTAGAGGGTGACTGAGTACACACGAAACCCTAATGCCCTTTCATACCCTCACCACCACTGTCAAATGATCCGGGACAAAAATATGAATCATCAAAACAGTTTGTTGACACATCCTTTCCCCGCTGTCTGCTCTTACCTGTGTCTCTGAATAATTAATCTGTCCCCTCGTCTGTCTGTGCATCTTTCATCTCCCTCCCCACCGTCCCGCCTGGTCTCCTGCCTGCCCGCACGCAGCTGACGCCTGCATCTGAACACTATTGACAATGACAGTGGTGGCAGTCATCCATGTGGAGCCAGGTGGCAGGCGGAGTGTGACTGCTACCACAAGGTTACAGCAGCATATAAATAGTCAGAGAGAGAGAGGAGGCTTGGATCTCTCTCTCTCTCTCTGGGTGGAAGGAAATATCTGGCTGAAGTTCCAGGCCCATGCTCCTGCAGTCAGTCACCAATTGTACACCTATCTCTATCAACTGATCTGAGGTGGGTTTCTCAAAACGTTTGTGAACTAAGACCGTTTGCCTACCAATAGATTTCAAATTATTTTAGTGCTTCAGAGGTTTTAGGAAACTCACCCCTGCCTTCTAAGACCCTACTTAGATTAAATATGCACACAGGCTACTCAAGAATAGAAATTAGGTAATGAATGACATTTAAGTTTGGGGATTCTGGGAATAATGTTGTGTTCATAACCAACTGTGATAAATTTCAGTTGTGAAGTCATAATTATTGAGTTGGGTGCATTCACGTGCTTGTACTTGGAAATGCCATCAAACATGGAGGTCATTGAAAGGCTTGTGATTTTTTTTAAATATTTTCCGCTCATAAAAACCTGCTTTCACTTTCTAAATCAATAGGAAGATGAACGGAATCAATTGTGTATTAACAATTTGTATTTTGTTCTTACTACTAACAAAAACTGCTGAAGATGCTGCCATGCTTGCTGTCTTATTGACAAATGACTTCAGAGGTTACTAATAATCACCGGTTGGAGGGGCGTTCAAGGGGATTTTACGAGATGTTGTGAACGACATTATAAAAAGGTATAACAGTATTGTTGGCCTGCTAAAATGTTACTGAAGCATTGTAGAATAGTGGACCATATGGTGTTGTCAGGAGGGTGTGAAGCATTAGGATTCAGGTGCAAAATGGTGGTATACAGTCAGGTCCATAACTATTGGCACCCTTGATGAAGATGAGCAAAAAATACTGTGTAAAATAAACAACACATAATTATTGGCACGCCTGTTTTCAGTACACCAGCACCCTACCCTTGTGAGGATAACGACACAGAGCCACACAAGAATCGTTAGAATGTAAGCGGTTCGTCTACATAGAAGATCATAGGAAATCCCAGGACAAAGTGTCTATAATACTGTAATACGCTCACGTAGATGCTGTCACAAACTCCAAACTCTATACAGTTGTCACTGACTAGTTGGAGATAATTTTAAGCTCGGCGGACCTGATATCTTTTTTGACATTTTTCAATATAACTCATGAATGCAACTGTTTATGTCAAATCGTTTTGTGTTCTACTTGTAGCCCTTAAAAGAAAATGTGAGCTTTTTCTTCAATGTGAGCTTTTTCTTCAATGTGAGCTTTTTCTTCACTCAAAAAGGGACCAATGGAGGTAAGGTCAATGGCATCATGAACTTTACAAAGTACTTGGACATTTTAGCCAAAAACCTGGTTGCCTCTGCCAGGAGGCAGTTGGCCACAAGTGGATCTTCCAGCAAGACAATAACCCCAAGCATGAATCAAAATCACAAAGAAATGGTTAATTGACCACAATATCAACATTTTGCAGTCTCCAGACTTAAACCCTATTGAAAACTAGTGGTTTGAATTGAAGAAAGTAGCCCATAAGAACAGATGAAGGATATCAAGAATCTGGAAAGATTCAGTAAGGAGGAAGGAGGTCTAAGATCCCTCCCAATGTCTTCTCCGATCTCATAAAACATTTAAGGCTCAGTGTCCTTATCCTCGCAAGGCCAAGGGTGCTAGAGTATTGAAAAAATGGGTGGCAATAATTTTGACCTCTATTTTTTTCTCTTTAAATTACTTTATAAACAAAATCCTTTTATCTGAGCAATTGTATTAACATAAAATAATAGAATTCCCAAATTATTTGGAGCATACAATATAGCTCAGTATTTGTATTATTTTATTTTACATGGTCTTTTTTGCTCATCTTTACCAAGGGTGACAATAATTATGGCTGCGTATTTACAGGTGGAGAAGGTGTCATGCCCTGACCTCAGAGACCCTGTTTATTCTCTATATTTTGGTTAGGTCAGGGTGTGACATGGGTGGGTACTCTAGTTTTTGTATATCTATGTTTTCTTTTTCTTTGTTGGCCTAGTATGGTTCCCAATCAGAGGCAGCTGTTCATCGTTGTCTCTGATTGGGGATCATACTTAGGCAGCCCTTTTTCCCACCTTCAGTTGTGGGATCTTGTCTTTGTTTGGTTGCATGTATTTTGCACGACGAAGCTTTTCGTTCGTTGTGTTGTTTATTGTTTTTTTCCCGCTGGTTCACATTTAAATAAAGTATGATGAACCCAAATCACGCTGTGCCTTTGTCTACCCTTAACAACGAACGTTACAGAAGATCCCACCACCAACGGACCAAGCAGCGTGGTCAGGAGGACTGGACCTGGGAGGAAATCCTGGAGGGAGAAGGACCCTGGACAAGGGCCGGGGAGTATCGCCATCCAAAGGAGCAGATGGAGGCAGCAAAAGCGGAACGGCGACGATACGAGGAGTTAAATCAACAAAGCAAGCACAAGAGGCAGCCCCCAATTTTTTTGGGGGGGGAGGAACACTGGGAGATTGGCGGAGTCAGGGTTCAGACCTGAGCCAACTCCCCGTGCTTACCGTGGGGAGCGAGTGACCGGTCAAGCACCGTGTTATCCGGTTCTGCGCAACATGCCTTCAGTGCGCATCCACAGCCCGGTGCGCTCTTTGCAAGCTCCCCGCAGATGCCGTGCTAGAGTGGGCATTCAGCCAGGAGGGATTGTGCCGGCTCAGCGCTCCTGGCCTCCGGTGAGTCTCCTCGGTCCAGGATATCCTGTGCCAGCTCTACGCACGGTATCCCCAGTTCGCCAGCACAACCCAGTGCGGCCTGTGCCAGCTCCCTGCACTTGCTGTGCTACAAGGGGTATTCAGCCAGGACGCGTTGTGCCAGCTCTACGCTCCAGACCTCCAGAGCGCCTCCACGGCCCAGCATATCTTGCGCCGGCTCTACGCACTATGTCTCCAGTGCGCCTTCATAGCCCAGTGCGTCCCGTGCCAGCTCTCCACACTCACCGAGCTAAATTGGGTATCCAGCCAGGACGTGTTGTGGCAGCTCCCCGGACCAGGCTTCCAGTACGTCTCCTCAGTCCAGTGAGACTTGTTCCGGCTCCACGTACGAAGCCTCCAGTGATGATTCATGGTCCGAAGCCTCCAGTGATGATCCATGGCATGAAGCCTCTAGTGATAATCCATGGCCCGGAGCCTCTAGTGATAATCCATGGCACGAAGCCTCCAGTGATGATCCATGGCCCGGAGCCTCCAGTGATGATCCATGGCACGAAGCCTCCAGTGATGATCCATGGCCCGGAGCCTGTAGTGGTAATCCATGGCACGAAGCCTCCAGTGATGATCCATGGCCCGGAGCCTGTAGTGATGATCTATGGCAAGGAGCCTCCAGCGACGGTCCGCAGTCTGGAGTCTCCAGCGGCGGTCCGCAGTCCAGAGTCTCCAGCAACGGTCGGCCACCGAGAGTAGATGCCCACCCGGACCCTCCCTTATAGGTTCAGGTTTGCGGCCGGAGTCCGCACCTTTGGGGGGGTTACTGTCACGCCCTGACCTTTGAGATCCCTGTTTATTCTCTATATTTTGGTTAGGTCAGGGTGTGACTAGGTTGGGTACTCTAGTTTTTGTATATCTATGTTTTCTTTTTCTTTGTTGGCCTAGTATGGTTCCCAATCAGAGGCAGCTGTCCATCGTTGTCTCTGATTGGGGATCATACTTAGGCAGCCCTTTTTCCCACCTTCAGTTGTGGGATCTTGTCTTTGTTTGGTTGCATGTATTTTGCACGACGAAGCTTTTTGTTCGTTGTGTTTATTATAATTTTTTCGCTGGTTTACATTTAAATAAAGTATGATGAACCCAAATCACGCTGCGCCTTGGTCTACCCTTAACGACGAACGTTACAGAAGGTGAAAAAAGATGCTTCCAAAAATATGTACAAGACGTTGACAAACGCTGACATAGACGTACACTTAATAACAAACAGATAAACAAAACTGCCCATTAACTGAAGCTAAGACATTGTGCCTTCAAATTAGGTTGAGCACCTGTAGATGAGGCAGAAAGAATTGCTTCCACAGCTGAGTTTAGCAGAATCCTGGGACAACATGTCACTCCAGCCTAAACTCTCTTAAAAACCCTCTAGTACTATTAGCCCACAGAAATGCTTTACAGACCACATTCTACATGGCAAAACAGTCCAAAAATAAATCTAAAGGATATTTAGCGTGGGGGGGATTTCGTTGGATGTGGGGGATTGGATGGAGACATGTTGGACTGGTGGGGGGGGAATAGGATGGGGAGTTGGGGGTGTAAGCCCACCTCTTTTTGTTTATTTTTCTTTACATACCAATTTTATTAGTACAAAATCCTGTGTGATCAATATGATAATTTCTCTGTATGTATTTTTTACCTTTTTATTATTTAATGAGGCAGCCTATGAGTACATATGGTATAAAGTGTGTAAATTGACATGAATACTGTACCCGTAACCCCCCCAACAACAAAAAATAACAAAGCAAACAAGAACATTAAAAAAAGGAAGTATGATTTGAAGTGTCTGTCCTATATCTGAGAGATTTAAAAAAGCTTTTTGTATATTTTTTTTAGCGTGAAATGACCCATATACCGTTGACGTGGAAATGCCCTATCCAATTCGTCCAATTTTTTGTCCGCTGTGTGCGTGTTCGTAAGGGGCTCAACTTCTGATGGTGGGGTCACATTAGTTTGTAGCCCAAACTGTTCGGACACTGCAGACAGAACTTGGCACAACGGCAATACCAACTTCAGACGAGTCCCGTGAAGCTTGTGGGGGTCTTAGAGCAAAACGGAGAATACCATCACGTTTGTGACAGTCTCAACTTTCAAGCCCAAACCGTTCGGACTACGCAAAAGTTTTTGTGAGAAGACCGATTTTCGGGATGTGTCCTGGTCTGGCGAACAGCGCTGTAGCCCTGCCACCTTCCACCACAGAAGCGGGCATTGGCGGATGGGGTGGATTGAGACGCAACTCATGCAAAAAAGATATCTCTAGCTTAAACAGACAGAGTTTGATGGGGATTTTTTTATTATGCTAATTTGATTTCCATGCTGACATCAACTCTAGGGGTTGAAAATGAGCACCTGAACATGTTAAAAGCCCTAAACAGGTATTTAATCAATTAACAATTCCCTTCACAATGAATAGTTCTCAATAGTTGTCATATTAATGACCAATACATAATACATTACAACATACAGCTGAAGTCGGAAATTTACATACACCTTAGCCAAATACATTTAAACTCAATTTTTCACAATTCCTGACACTTAATCCTAGTAAAAATTCCCTGTCTTAGGTCAGTAAAGGATCACCACTTTATTTTAAGAATGTGAAATGTCAGAATAATAGTAGAAAGAATGATTTATTTCAGCTTCTATTTCTTTCATCACATTCCCAGTGGGTCAGAAGTTTACATACACCCAATTAGTATTTGGTAGCATTACCTTTAAATTGTTTAACTTGGGACAAACGTTTCGGGTAACCTTTCACAAGCTTCCCACAATAACGTGGGTGCATTTTGGCCCATTCCTCCTGACAGAGCTGGTGTAACTGAGTCTGGTTTGTAGGCCTCCTTGCTCGCACACGCTTTTTCAGTTCTGCCTTCAAATTTTCTATAGGATTGAGGTCAGGGCTTTGTGATGGCCACTCCAATACCTTGACTTTGTTGTCCTTAAGCCATTTTGCTACAACTTTGGAAGTATGCTTGGGGCCATTGTCCATTTGGAAGACCCATTTGCGACCAAGCTTTAACTTCCTGACTGATGTCTTGAGATGTTGCTTCAATATATCGACATAATTTTCCTTACTCATGAAGCCATCTATTTTGTGATGTGCACCAGTCCCTCCTGTAGCAAAGCACCACCACAACATGATGCCCCATGCTTCACGGTTGGGATGGTGTTCTTCGGCTTGCAAGCGTCCCCCTTTTTCCCTCCAAACATAACTATGGTCGTTATGGCCAAACAGTTCTATTTTTGTTTCATCAGACCAGAGGACATTTCTCCAAAAAGTACGATTTTTGTCCCCATGTGCAGTTGCAAACCGTAGTCTGGCTTTTTTTATGGTGGTTTTGGAGCAGTGGCTTCTTCCTTGCTGAGCGGCCTTTCAGGTTATGTCGATATAGGACTCATTTTACTGTGGATATAGATACTTTTGTACCTGTTTCCTCCAGCATCTTCACAAGGTCCTTTGCTGTTTTTCTGGGATTGATTTGCACTTTTCGTCCCCAAAGTACGTTCATCTCTAGGAGACAGAACGCGACTCCTTCCTGAGCGGTATGACGGCTGCATGGTCCCATGGTGTTTATACTTGAGTACTATTGTTTGTACAGATGAACATGGTACCTTCAGGCGTTTGGAAATTCTTGGTCTTGGCTGATTTCTTTTGATGTCAAGCAGAGAGGCACTGAGTTTGAAGGTAGGCCTTGAAATACATCCACAGTAACACCTCCAATTGACTCAAATAATGTAAATTAGCCTATCAGAAGCTTCTAAAGCCATGACATAATTTTCTGAAGTTTTCCAAGCTGTTTAAAGGCACAGTCAACTTAGTGAATGTAAACTTCTGACCCACTGGAATTGTGATACAGTGAGTTATAAGTGAAATAATCTGTCTGTAAACAATTGTTGGGAAAATTACTTAGGTCATGCATAAAGTAGATGTCCTAACCAAATTGCCAAAACTATAGTTTGTTAACAAGAAGTTTGTGGAGTGGTTGAGAAACGAGTTTTAATGGCTCCAAACTAAGTGTATGTAAACTTTCGACTTCCACTGTATCAGGACATAATCTATTCTGTATAACAACTGCAATGCATATTAGTCTACAAACATTTTAGTAAAAGCAATGTGCTTGAAAACAAAAAAAGGAATATGCTGAGTTTGGCGCCAGATGAGAGGATATGAATGGAGTGGAATGTCTCACTTAAAGGGCACTCCAGTGTGAATCATCAAAAACATTCATAAAACCGGAAAAGAACCAGACAATGCATGCCCTGTCAGGTAGGCCTATAACAGAATTGCCAGAATTGATCAAATGAATCAAATGCCTGATTGAAAGGTTTTTAAATGTTTGAGGCCACAGATGCTTGGTTGCCTGCTGTTAAAGCTTTTGATATGACGTTGGGCTTCTCAGAACAATCACATTATAGGCTCATTCTAAACTGGGTCGATGCATGATACCCAATCAGAGCAAAGCAGATATTAATAGTTTGGCCAAAACCACGTGAATACTGTAGGTTCCTCAGTCTGTCACAACGAACCATAATGTAATAGTGATCTAGCTGCCCTGAGCGTTTCCCTGGTACAGCCGATGGAGAGAAAAATTGGTCTCTTGAGAAGTAGGTCACCTACTGTTGTAATTTGGGTTGCTATTCATACTTTTAGACACATTCATAACCTACATGTCTCCAATTTCTTCTTGGGTATTTGTGCCCTTTCAGTGCAGTGACATTCAACCTTACAGAAATTTCACTGGAAGTCCAATGAAAATGGTTTTGTCAGCGTATGTACAATATGCTCAGAGACAATCAAGTAATGTAGCTATTCTATTCCTGGGGCTTGCTTGTCCACTTCAATGGATGCCATTTTTCACACCATTAACTACAGCCCACTGGTTTTATTCACAGCTCAAAGATAGGCCAAAAACAATCCTAAAAACGCCCACAAGCACAATTGCAACAATTGATATAAGCTGTTTCAACCGGTCTGTCGCCAGCCTGTACAGCAGGAGGAACCATTATCTCTCTCTCTCTCGCTCTCTCCCCTCTCTCTCCTTTATCCCCCCTGGAGGAAGGGGAAGGGTTGCAGCCTCACATTATGTACAAAGATGCATAGCAAGCCCCCTCAATCCTCTACCTCATGTAATGGTATCTAGTCACAGATAGCTGGCATTGTAGAAAAGATATGTGGCTTACCAGGTTGATTTGGTATGATGACTGCTTTGATATAAGGGCCAATTTCGTACCTCGCCTGGGCTATAACCAGGAACTTTCATTATCATCTATGCTGAGTGCAGGGTCCACAGAAAAGGAGAGTTCAAAGAGCCAGCTAATCCACTGGGTTTTACAGGCATGCTGGGCTGGTCAACACACTGGCCCTGCATCTTAAAGTAGCTGTAGCTCCACAGCGGTGCTTGGCTCAGGGGAACGGTATGCCAGCCTGGTGCAGTTTTCTTTTCTCTCTCCTCTCCACAGCTCCCTCTCAAGGTTAGAAGCCACTAAAGCTTTAACTCTTTATGTCCCACTGCTAAAGTGTCTCTCTGTTTTATTATAGGAGCGTTATGGGTCATTCTGAGGAGGAACTAGCCTGGCTACTGGTCAATGAGGTCCATCCAAAGGTCACTTCCGGGTCACGTGACACTGACTGAGGAACACAGGTATGGAGATGGGGGGGGGGGGGTTGCTGACTGAAGTCAATACAGAAGATATTGAAGTGACTCTGTCGTGTTGTTCATGTGTGGAATTTAAGGAACTTTGCTAGAGGCATAATATCACCAAGTTAAATTTGAGAATTTAATTTCAGCACACATAGGAGGTCAAACAAGGAGGAACAAATTTACCTAGTATTGCATCACTGCTGTTTTATCTCTGGTTGGACGTGAAGCTATAGGAAACCCTTTGGCCCAGTTGTGGCAGGTTTAATGATCATATCCCCTCTCAGAGGTGACGGTAAGCCTTCAGCATTGCCCAGTGAACTCCACGTGCCCGCAGGGCGGCTGGTGAGCATTTCTCCAGCCCCTTAGCTTGGCCAAATCCTGCCGTTAATCTGCAGTAAATCGCCTCGCTAGTCGCTACCAGGGTGCTGGGCTGGGGCACCCTCACTGGAGAGCACTAGAGCAGGCCAGGGTAGACTGGGCAGTCAACCTACAGTAGGGAACTGGCAGGGAAATGGAAACAGTTGCTTTCTGGGAAACGGTCCACCAGGGCACAGAGACTGATTGTAATTTGTGATAAGTAAGCTCAGGTAAACTAAAGGAAACCAGCATCACCACCTGCAGCGCTAACACATGATTAGTTTGTGGCCACAGGGGCATCTTTTTAACACATACACTGTATATTTTCTTTTTTATTCAACAAAGACCTTTCCAATTAAGTCACCTGTTCTCACACTGATCATCTTTTTTTCAGACCTGAGAGGTTGGGTTGGTGCACCAATTTACAATTGTCATAATTGTGCTGCTAGGCAAGGAGTGTCACTGTGACTGCACACCTAGTGTCCAACCTTTGACACTACAGCTGTCAGGTGGCCTCGTCCCTGGCTGGCCTGCCATGGTGGCACCGTCAGTGCAAACAGAGGAGAGGATAGACGTCCCATGCAGAAACAGCAGCCTTTGATTTGGATTTAGGGCACTCCTGTGACTCCCTGACCAAATGTGAGCGGTGCTGAGCTCTGTGGCAGTTCGCCGAGTGTGCCGACTCCCTTGCCGTCCCCCAACGTGGTGCTGGGGCCCAGTCCAGACTGGATCAGGGCGGAGGCTCAGTGGCTCTCTGACTGATCTTCAGCCAGCTGTTTATGTGTTGTATTCCTCCCACCACATCATACTGGGCCCAAACAATGCACCGTTTATAGTATGCCACAAAACATAAAAGTGCTCCCCTGGAAACTGCTTTCTAATCAGATCATTTTCCTTTGACCGTTTTCATTTTTGCAATGATCCCTTGATTGTTAATAATGAATCAGAGGGGGCCCTAGCTGCTCGGGGATCATTGAGCCACGGTGAGAATTGGTAGCTTCTATCACCAGCCTGTATAATGCAATATTCATATTCAGACCCAGTGCATGTGAATGAGCATAGTCCAATATAGCGAGCTTAGCTTAACTGTCCATTTGTTAGAGAAACAGACAGCTTGGGGGAGAAGATGGATAGTGACGCTGCTGATGCAATCATGCCCTGTCTCTAGAACAAACTGGAACTGCACAGTAACAGCCAATCTCCACAGCCACGCTTATGAAATGGATCTGCTGTTAGGCGAGCTAGCTACCCTACCATGGACCCTCTGCTTACCACTGATAGAGACGGCTGTCCTGCTCTCCCAGATCAATGATTGGGCAGTCAGACTCCGAGTTCTTGGAAATGGTGCACATTGCTCTTCCAGTGATAATTGCTCTCGGTCTTTCTTTCTTCACCCCTCTCATTAGCTACGTTAATTCTCGCTACTGTTTTTCATGGCCGCCTTATTTGCATTTTCCTCTCACTGAGCATGGACATCTTCCGTCCTCTGCTCTTCGTATGATTCTACATAATGACTAGTTCCACGTAATAACAGTTCCCTATTCCCTTTTGGTTCCATCTAAAGACGTGCCTACCACTCGTCCCTGCTCTTCCCCTCCACTCTCCAATTGTTCTGTCCTTACCGCCTCATTTAATGCTTTCAATTTACCAGTCTTGTATCTCTCTAATACCCAATACGGATGTTTTCTTACATTTGCTATTCCTCAGCTATTTGAAATAGCTTTTTATTCTTTGGGATTCAGTTTTAGCAAACATTATATTTCACACTGAAAATAGCAGAGGATGCTGGGATTTTCATTTGGTTCCATTTTTTGGGCTGTCAGAGATTGTAAGGGTAATGTTGACATGATACCCGATTTTAAACATTCCTCTGCTATTGCTGTTGATGTGTGAAGAGTATATTATCAGTGTATTTCATTTTGGAGTCTTCATTTAGATTCTGTTTTATTCATTCTGTGATTTTGCATAATGGGATTCAAAAATGTGACACAATTGAATGGTAATGCTTGAAACATCACATCTTGAAGCGCGGCGAGTATATAGCTGCTGTAATACATTTCTCAATGGGATGTAAATAAGATGAATGGCATCTCTCTATGTGATTGCGCTGCCTTCTAAACTGACAGTTGTTATGATGACTTCTTCTCTATGGCTTGGTTTCGTTTTATGTATAGTATGTAACGTTGTTGTATCATGCCTCCATCTCCTCTCCTGTCTTCACACCTCCAGCACAGACCAATGGCTGAAGTGAGATGAGGAAAGGCTGTGGGTCTAGCTATACTATAATTGACCGTTTTAGATCCACTTCCAAAAACACTCTCTGTCGGCTCTGCCATGGTGCCTCTACCTTAACCCCCTTCTCCTAAACTCTGTGAAGGCATGGGGTGACGGTACGATAGCCTTCCCTGCTGTGGCCATGGAGCATGTCTGAGATAACTCACATACTGAATGCAGGGCTGGGCCCAGGGCCACGTACTGTCCTGGTCCTGTATGACCAGGGTTCAGGCCTGGCTGTGAAGACAGTCACTTATGAGCTGTTGATACAGTATGTGGACTGACGGGAGCTCTGCTTGGTTATAACCCTGGGAGCGCTGAAATCAGCCCAGCTCCCTACGGACCTCTAGAGATAATCCGATCTTTACATCTACTGCCATAAGCCATCAGGCTTCAACACTCCAACATGGAGTGATGATCCACCACCCAGTCAGTCCAGTTCACTTTCACTCACCATGTCACCCTAACTTCCTTTATTTATTCCTTTTTTTTAACAGATCCAGTAATTCATAATTTATTTATGTGACAGATGTTATCTATTATGTTATTCATTTCATGTGGCCAAGAATGAGAGATTTTCCGGGACATTAGGCAGCCATGCATCTGCCGGTACATTGAGCACTAATGCATTTAAAAAAACGTTTTTTAACGTTTTGCATTTAATACAGTCCACAATGGAATAAATTAGCAAATTGAAAAATATTGATACTGCCGCCACTACTGGTGTTGTGGATAATGCAATTTCTTGCTACCAATTTCAATATTTCAATTTGTGTTCCCTTCAGAACGGATGATACATCGGCTGCTGTATTGAATCCTTTTTGGGGCTCTGAAATAAGAACCATAATACTGTATATGTTAGTGCTGGCAGAGCTAGACAGAGGTAGCTAGTGTTTTTGTTTATAAATAGCTCCAGCCAGCATTATTCCACTTGCAGGCGTCCCATAATCATCAATCACTAGAGCACCCGTTGTGTTTTTCTGGGCTCAGAGGGAAGCGTGAGCTGTGTGTGAGCGGTGCGGAGCGATGTGAGCCGTGCCTTTGCACCTCTCCCCATGTGAGTACATGAAGGAGGGAGAGGTGAGGTGAGTGGGCGAAAGACTGGGGAAGTCAGGGGAAGGTGGTGGTGATGGAGTGAGTTATGACCCCTCGCCCTCCCACCCTCCCCTTGGTCTGGTCGGACTCTATCCTCCCCTGGGTCTCCAGGTCACTGGGTGTGCCTCCGGCCCCCCGCTCCTGGCCCCCTGATCAGATGGAGGTTGGGAGGCAGCTGATAACAGACAGGGTGGGGTTGGAGTGGGGATGTGTCAGAGAGCCACTACTTACTCTTGAGAGAGATAGAGATAGAGAGATGGGGAGGGAGAGGGAGAGAGAGGGGGAGAGGGGGGGAGGGAGAGTGGGAGAGGGGGAAGGGAGAGAGGGAGAGGGGGGAGGGAGAGAGGGAGAGAGAGGGGGAGAGGGGGAGGGAGAGGGGGAGAGGGGGGAGGGAGAGGGGGGAGGGAGAGGGGGGAGGACATCCTATGGAGGAGGGGTTTAATAAGAACCCTTTGCTCTTTTTCCTTTTTTGACGAGATTTACAGGAACCTATTGAACCTACTGTACCAGTGATGGCACTGCACTAGTACAGATTAATTGAATTTACACATGTGTATGCACATTGCACACACAGGTATATACACATGGACATGCACACAAATATACACACATACACACACATCTACTCTGCATTCTAATATCAATTAATTTTCGAAAGTACAGTAGACATTCCATAGAGACCCACACAGTCACCCATTATATGATCCACACACATTCTTCCTGTTTGTTCATCCCTTTTTGATGCAGACACGCACTGATCTTTTCATCGCGTTACCATGGCAGTTGTGAAAATACAGTAGAAATCCAGCTGACAACAAAATGGTTACATAACTAGTGCAGTGCCAAGTCCTGTGTCTTACCTAAGCACACCTCTTCTCTCCCCTGTGTTTCTGTTGCAGCCCTATTTCTGGCTCTGCCCTGCTTCTTCTGCAGCCACTATTTAAAGAGGGTTTCACAGGACGCCGAATACATCTGAACGACACGTATTGTTGTGTACTTGATGATATCGGAATTAGCCCTTGAATGCCAAAAGGAAGATGGTATTTCTAATTACGGAAGCAGAAACCGATGTTCTCCTGCCACCTGCACCAAAGCCAAAGTGTTGTCATCTCGTTCAAATCCTAATTTAAAGCATCTCTATTCTGTGAAATGCATTCTATACACTTCATTCAATGCAATCCTCTCAAGGAGTAACTCCCCCATCTACCCCCCCATTCCCCCCCCCCCCCCCCCCCCCCGCAGCCCCCCACCCCCATCCCCGGAACCTAGTCTCCAGTAAGGTGAGACAGTGACGCATGCTGCCCGCTATAGTGCCTCACCTCCCGGAGTTCCTTGGCCACATCTTTGAGCTCTTTGAGAATGCCGTCCAGCTGGTTGATCACCATCTTCATGTGGCTGCGGATCCGTTCTCTGGGGGTCTGGCTGGGGGTCTCAGAGGTGTCCCGGGCCGGAGCTCTGCTGAGGGACATCCTTCACAGGGCGACTTGGGGCCAGGGGCTGGCGGGCTGAGGGCAGGGGCGGGGGGGAGCCGAGTCGGGGTCCATGTCTCTGGCCGCGAGGAGCCTCAGTGCTACTGATCCGAACAGGGGCCCCGGCCACGTAGGGAGACCTCAACATCTTAAAAGCCCCTGGACAGCCAAAAGACCTTGCCTGGCCTGAGCGCTCAACCCCCTGGCGTTACCCTCCGCCATCCATGGCTCCAGGATGGATAGTATCAAAAATGAAGCCAAAAGAAACATGAAAAAACTCAAGTTAGATCCACGGAACAGGAGGAAGAAGAAAAGAACAGGAGCTAAGATGGTGTGTGTGAAAACACCTTATATAATAGTGTTGAGCCAGAGAGCCTACTCATCTCATGTGTCAGCGTATACGTTTGCATCGGTCTCTGAGGAGGATATTTATTTAGATCGTCTGTATGAGGGAGTTGCTCTTTTCCCCTCCCACTCACCTCCCTTTACAATCTTATTTAGCGGGTACGATGCAGTGACTTGGTGTCAGCCAGGTTACTGTAAAAGAGTGCATCCCAGGTTGTCAAGCTGAACAAGGGGTTCATGCTCAACCTCCCCTGTAGATCAGAATATCCAAGCATAAAAGAAGAGTAGAACTCCCAGCAGTTGCTATTTTTTTGTTCATGATCTTGGTCTACATTATTGGTAGGCAGTAGGGACAAGCTTTGCCTTCTAAGTATACTCCCTCAGTTTGGCTTCTGTCTTTTTTAGGGAGAGAGGAGGACAAATCCTTTTGAAAACAAGAGATATTCCTCCTGTGTCCTCTGCTGTGCAGTGTTCCCTTTCTCTCAGAAGTGACGGGAGAATAAACTAATCTTGAAGGAATAAAGAAATAGCCCACATCAAAAGCAACTTCTGCACACATCCATTTTATGCTCAGATGATGACCGACATGTGTTGTTCATTTCTCGTCAAAGAGAGGAGGAAGGAAGGTAGGAGGAGGGGTGAGAGTCTCTCTGTGCTTGTTTGTGTGTGTGTGTGAAGAATGTCCAATATTTTCTTCAGTGGCAGGGCTTATTTCAGTTGGCAGGAATGAGGATAAACGGATGTCTTAAGGAGTAAAATGTGACTAATGAATAGAATGTGCAGGGGAAGAATGACAAACCAACATGGTGATGAACAGGAGGAGGTGAAAAAGAAGGAGGAAGAGGAGGGTCCTTCCCCTGGCGTCAGGGTGACTTGTGTGTCCTTCGTGCCCTTGCAGTGCCCCTTGTCCTGCCCTTTCAGATCCGACTGTTGGTCCACTCTGGTCTGCAGGGGTGCGCCCAGAAACCAGACACCAGAGAAGATAGGAAGAGACAATTCACTTCTCTCTTAGTCTCCCTGAGTTGTTGCTAAGGGAGACCAGCAGTCTGCCTGGTTGTGCTGCTGATTGATTCATTATATTTCCTCCTTCTTTTTATGTGTATTTCTCCTTCTGTGAACAGTTTTCAAAAAGGCAGAAAGCCCTGCGCCATCTCCATCCAGCAGTAAGAGGTAAATCCCAGTAGCACGTCTCCAGGGACAGCCGGAGCCCAGGCACAGGCAGGGGTGCGAGACACACACTGAATCCAGGCTGATGCTACTGCCAGAGGGCAAGCTGGCCAATCACACATGACACCTGGAGAGACGGGAAGGAAAGCAGTTGTTTTTTTCTTCCTCTCTCTCTTTTTCTGTCTCGTTCCCTCTCTCTCTTCTCCTCTCTAGACTCAGCAGCACTGCAAATAGAACACAACAGCAATAGAGCAAGGAAGAGAGAAGAGAGAGGAAGAGGGAGGAAGGCAGGGAGATAGACAGGAATTAACTGCGGTGCTGGAACTTTACGATTTTTTTTATCTAGTCTCAGCAGGACTCTCCCACCTTCCTCTCATTAACACACGCACACGCACACGCACACGCACACGCGCACACGCACACGCACACGCACACACACACACACACACACACACACACACACACACACACACACACACACACACACACACACACACACACACACACACACACACACACACACACACACACCCACTTACCTTCACTCTACATCAGCAGCTGTAGCTGTGTCCAGGGCTTACAGTCTATGCTCCTCGGTGATACTGACTGATTAAATGCACAGGAGGATCATCCAAGCCACACACATCCTGCTAGTTCTCTTGCAGTCTCAATCTCTCTATCAAAACACACACTGACACCCTCCTCTCTCTTTCAGTCACACACTCACATGCACGCACACACGCACACGCTCCCCCACTTGTTCTCTTTGTATCTTTCACTCTCCCTACATCACTTACTGTCTTCCCAGAGAAAGCAGCTCCAGTCAGAGGGTGAAGAATTCATTCAGTGCCGTGTCTCAACGGAAGGAAGGAAGGAGAGCATGTGGAGGATGGAGATGTGGAGGAAGAGGCGGGATGGAGGAGGAGGCAGGCTGGAGGAGGAGACAGGAGGAGTTGGAAGAGGAGGTGGGCTGAACGGCCCTGACAGCAGCACTCTTAGACACCAGAGAGAGGATGCGGCTGAAGAATAGGGACCAGCAGCAGAGTATAGATCCGGCTGCTGCTGCTACTGATGATGCTGAGGCTGAAGCTGTTGCTGCTGTAGATGCTGATGCTACCGTTGCTCTAGTGACGATGCTGTGGAAAGGAAGAAACCACCCGCCATCCTCATCAACCCTGCCGGCGTCGGGAAACAGCAGAAAGAGCTACTGCGTACAGAGCTGTGGAGGCTGCTCCTGACGCCTCTCTCTCTCTCTCTCTCTCTCTCTCTCTCTCTCTCTCTCTCTCTCTCTCTCTCTCTCTCTCTCTCTCTCTCTCTGTCTGTCTGTCTCACTCTCTCTCCGTCCCGTCTCTCTGCCCCTGCGCCCTGAAGTGTCCTCGCTGACTGCCGGATGAAGGCAGGCTGATGCCAGGGTTTATCGTGGGGCTCAGGCTATTGCCAGCACAACTTGCTCTGCTGCTCCGCTCTGACTGTGTGGAGGGAGGAGGGGCCTGGCGTTTTAAAGACACAGCACTAGCTAGGTAGCTACAGTGTCCTCTGCCTGGATCCTCTCTCCCCTCTCTCTTTCCCCTCTATGTATCACTCTATCTCTCTTTTCTCATGATGGACTATTCCTCCACTCACAGACAACCGACCCTTCACTAAGGGAACGAGTGTCCAGAAATTGCTGGCTGTTGCATCATTAACACATAAAGCAGGTTGGGGTTGTTGTGACCTCATCAGGGAGGGACTGCATTACCTTCCCTCTCCCTGCTCTCCTCATTAGGATGTTTTGATCATAGCATCTATCTAACCCCTCCAGAGGCAATTATCTTAACGTGAAATTTGTAACAAAAGCACGTTGTGTGTCTTTTAGCAAAGCAACAATGGCATGTTTTAGCGGCAGTTGTTTCCTGTGGGTAAGTGTCGGTAAGTGTGCTAAGAGGCCTTTGGATTCTTTTGCATAATTGTTAAGGGAGATTTGCTGTGGATCCAGGTCCAGATGAGTTTGTAGTGAGGACCAGTGTGGTTTGGGCTGCCAGCATCTGTCACGTTCCTGACCTGTTTTCTCTTGTTTTTGTATGTGTTTAGTTGGTCAGGGCGTGAGTTGGGGTGGGCATTCTATGTTATGTGTTTCTATGTTTAGGTTCATTGTCATTTAGCCTGATATGGTTCTCAATCAGGGACAGGTGTTTTACGTTTCCTCTGATTGAGAACCATATTAAGGTAGGTTGTTCACACTGTTTGTTTGTGGGTGGTTGTCTTCCGTGTCTGTGTCTGTGCACCACACGGGACTGTTTCGTTTGTTCGTTCGTTTGTGTAGTCTGTACCTGTTCATGCGTTCTTCGTGTTTATGTAAGTTCTCTAGTTCAGGTCTGTCTACATCGTTTATTTGTTTTGTAGTTTGTTGAAGTATTTTCGTGTTTCGTCTTTACTTTAATAAATATCATCATGTCGTATAACAACGCTGCGCTTTGGTCCAATCCCTACTCCTCCTCTTCGTCCGAAGAGGAGGAGGACAACCGTTACAGCATCACAGACAGTGTACCACTTATTTGAAGGGCTAATTGGGAGGATTCTACAGTAGAACATGTATTCCCTTTGTACATTTGCTTTGATTAATATAACATCAGGTTTGCATGTTCTCTTTCTCCTTTTGAAAACATCAGTGATAAATACTATACCACATTGAAATACGTCTCCGTGTTCCTGTAATGGTATATCTCTTAGATCAATTCTTCATTTACATATGGTTATCAAAGCATTGACTCACTCCTGCTGGTTCATGCTCAACAATATCCGTAGAGTACGACCCTACCTCACACAGGAAGCGGCGCAGGTCCTAATCCAGGCACTTGTCCTCTCCCGTCTGGACTACTTCAACTCGCTGTTGTCTGGGCTCCCCGCTTGTGCCATCAAACCCCTCCAATTTATCCAGAACGCTGCAGCCCGCCTGGTTTACAACCTTCCCAAGTTCTCTCATGTCACCCCGCTCCTCTGCTCATCTAAACACTCCACTGGCTTCCCGTCTATGTTTGCGTCCACTACAAGACAATGGTGCTTACCTACGGAACAGCAAGAGGAACTGCTCCTCCGTACCTTTAGGCTATGCTCAAACCCTACACCCCAACCCAACTCTGTTCTGTCACCTCAGGTCTCTTGGCCCTCCTACTCATACGGGAGGGCAGCTCCCACTCGGCCCAGTCCAAGCTCTTCTCTGTCATGGCACCCCAATGGTGGAAACAGCTTCCCCCTGAAGCTGGTACAACAGAGTCACTGCCCATCTTCTGAAAACATCTGAAACCTTACCTATAACCTTACCTTACCTCTTACCTGAAACCTTTAAACCTGGCCTCCCGGGTGGCGCAGTGGTCTAGGGCACTGCATCGCAGTGCTAGCTGCGCCACCAGAGTCTCTTGGTTCGCGCCCAGGCTGGGCTGGGTTCGCGCCCAGGCTCTGTCGCAGCCGGCCGCAACCGGGAGGTCCGTGGGGCGACGCACAATTGGCATAGCGTCGTCCGGGTTAGGGAGGGTTTGGCCGGTAGGGATATCCTTGTCTCAGTATGTAAAATGTAATGAAATGTAAAAAAATAAAAAAAATGTAATAAAATGTATGCACTCTACTGTAAGTCGCTCTGGATAAGAGCGTCTGCTAAATGACTAAAATGTAAAAAATGTAAACAGTATCTTAAATAATCCTCCTCCTCCTCACCTCGGCCCCCCCCCCCCCACAAAACCCATTAACCAGCACTTGCACTTGACCACACCTTCCCCCTCCCCCCTCCTCCCTTTCTAGCTCTCTCTACTGATAGTTACAGTATTGAGGAAAAATGTACTTTCTATGTCTGTGATATGTGATTGTCCCACCTAGCTATCTTATGATGAATGACTAAAATGTAAACATTTCAATTATTGACACCCTTGATAAAGGGAAAGCATTTCTAAAATGTTCTTTAACAGGTAGGGGTCAAAATGGTTTTGAATACCTCACCTTGCGAGGATAACGTCACTGAACCTTTTTCAGAAATATTTTATGAATTGGAGAACACATTGGGAGGGATCTTAGACCATTCCTCCATACAGAATCCTTCCAGATCTTTGATATCCTTTGTCTGCACTTATGAACTGCCCTCTTCAATTCAAACCACAGGTTTTCAATGGGTTTCAAATCCGGAGACTGAGATGACCATTGCAAAATGTAGATATGTTTGGCCTTCTTATGGCTGCAGGGGCAGTATTGAGTAGCTTGGATGAAAGGTGCACAGAGGTGCCCAGAGTAAACGGCCTGCTCCTCAGTCATAGTTGCTAATATATGCATAGTATTATTAGTATTGAATAGAAAACACTCTGAAGTTTCTAAAACTGTTTGAATTATGTCTGTGAGTATAACAGAACTCATATGGCAGGCAAAAACCTGAGAAGTTCCACTTCCTGTTTGGATTTTTTCTGAGGCTGGTAGATTTTCAACCAAGCTCCCATTGAAATTACAGCGAGATATGGATGAGTTTTCACTTCCTACAGCTTCCACTAGATGTCAACAGTCAATAGAACTTTGTCTGATGACTCTACTGTGAAGGGGGGCCGAAGGAGACAGGAATGAATCACCACTGCCATGAGGTGACCATGCTTTCACAACGCGTGTTCACGTGAGAGGCAGCTCCGTTCCATCGCTCAACTGAAGTCAATGTAATTCTCCGGTTGGAACGTTATTCAAGATGTATGTTAACAACATTCTAAAGATTGATTCAATACATCGTTTGACATGTTTCTACTGACTGTTACGGAACTTTTGGACATTTGTGAATTTGGAATTGTTTACCAAACACGCTAACCAAAGTAGCTAATTGGACATAAATAACGGACATTATCGAACAAATCAAGCATTTATTGTGGACCTGGGATTCCTGGGAGTGAATTCTGATGAAGATCATCAAAGGTAAGGGAATATTTATCATGTAATTTCTGGTTTCTGTTGACTCCAACATGGCGGCTAATTTGACTCTTGTTCTGAGCTCCGTCTCAGATTATTGCATGGTTTGCTTTTTCCGTAAAGTGTTTTTGAAATCTGACACAGCGGTTGCATTAAGGAGAGGTATATCTATAATTCCATGTGTATAACTTGTATTATCATCTACATTTATGATGAGTATTTCTGTTGAAACGATGTGGCTATGCACTATCACTGGATGTTTTTGGAACTAGTGAATGTAACGCGCCAATGTAAACTCAGATTTTTATCAAACAAAACATGCATGTATTGTGTAACAAGAAGTCCTATGAGTGTCATCTGATGAAGATCATCAAAGGTTAGTGATTAATTTTAGCTATATTTCTGCTTTTTGTGACTGCTATCTTTCGCTGGAAAATGGCTGTGCTTATTGTGATTTGGTGTGACCTAACATAATCGCTTGTAGTGCCTTCGCTGAAAAGCATATTTGAAATCGGACACTTTGGTGGGATTAACAACAAGATTACCTTTAAAATGGTATAAGAAACATGTATGTCTGAGGAATTTTAATTATGAGATTTCTGTTGTTTTGAATTTGGCGCCCTGCACTTTCACTGGCTGTTGTCATATCATCCCGTTACCGGGATTGCAGCCATAAGAAGTTAACCATTTTGATGTGTGCTTGTGGTTATTATCTTACTGGAAGATTCACTTGCTGCCAAGTTTCAGCCTCCCCACTCGGCACACACTGGTTGAATCAACGTTGTTTCCACGTCATTTCAATGAAATTACGTTGAACCAAAGTGGAATAGATGTTGAATTGACGTCTGTGCCCAGTGGGTCCTGGCAGAGGCAGCCAGGTTTTGACTAACATGTCCTGGTACTGGATAAAGTTCATGATGGTGTTGACCGGAACAAGGCCCCCAGGACCAGCGGAAGCAAAATAGCCCTATAGACTCAAAAGATCCACCACCATATTTTACAGTAGGTATGGGGTTCTTTTCTGCTTAAGCATTCTTATTTCAACATCAAACCCACCACTGTTGTGCGTGGCCAAAGAGCTGTATTTTCATGTCGTCTGACAAATGTAATCGCTTGGAGTTTGCTAAACGGCATTGGCACTTGGATTGGAACCGGTGCTTTGGTCAAATGACATGAAAATAGAAAGTATAAAATAAATCATTCAAATTCCGAGCTACAGTGAGCTGCAAAGGTTTTGGGACACATACTTTTGGACCTCACTATAGCTCAGTATTTGTACAATTTATCTTATACAGTCATGATTGCTCTTCTTTATCGAGGGTGTCATTAATTTTGGACTCCACTGTATATGTATACGGAAGAATGTGTGTGTGTGTGTGTGTGTGTGTGTGTGTGTGTGTGTGTGTGTGTGTGTGTGTGTGTGTGTGTGTGTGTGTGTGTGTGTGTGTGTGTGTGTGTGTGTGTGTGTGTGTGTGTGTGTGTGTGTGTGTGTCTGTGTGTGTGTGTGTGTGTGTGTGTTTGCGCAGAGCCAGAATTTTCACAAGTAGCTCTCTTTTAAAAAAAACAGGTGTCCAAGTATTTGACTTGGATAGGTTTACTCTTAAATGCAATAACTTTTTCAATATTTAAAAAAATACATAATTGCATTTGTTATGAACAGTGACCACATCTATTGCAAGTGTATTCATAGTCTATTTTAATGGATTTGTCACCAGTGGAATTCCAGTGGGTTGAAAACTGTTCCCTCTCAGGGATGCCTTCATTGGAAAGAAATGCCATTATTTCCTGCTGCAATATATATTTTAACGGTAAGGTCATCCCGACTATTTGGTTTTACTATGAATCTGGAGCGAGTCCAGAGAAATATTGGTTCCACGTAATATTTCTACCCTGGATTTATTGTGCCTGGCCATTTATGGAGAAGTTTTATAGAAGCCAATATTTTTCTTGAGGGGCACACACAAAGACGTGCTGAGCGACCGTTGGTCCAGGGGAAATCAGCCTGTTAATGTAGACCTATAACGAGTCTGGGTCTGGGTGGGTTGTCTTGACTGCCTCTGTTTACCTCACTCATAGTCTACTAATATGATACTTCAAGGATCAAGGCTCTTTTTATTACAGTTCCTTCCGTGGCTGCTGTCTACCCCACAGCCCCCTGGCTGGATCTGCTCAGGACGCGTGCAGTAGGATTTATTCTTCCTAATAAACCTGAGAGAGGTGAACACAGAGGATCAATAAAGGTAGTCTATCCTCCTTCTCCCTATCCATGTTAAAGTATCTGTCCAGTAAAAAGCTCACTTTTAAAAGTTAACATTCTGTTAACTCACACCCAAATAGTGTTGTTGACTCATCCTATAATCATATTTGTGGTAAAAGCATAAATTAGAGTAAAAACACTTTTTTTTTAAACACCTCAAACTTGTATCTCAAACAGACTGTTTGGAAAATGCTTGCTATTTCCTCAGAGAGGATGATGTCATCCTCCTGAGGAGGATGAGCTGGCCAATCAGCGGTCTGCTCGCATGACCGGTATATACCAAAACCATTCTGTTGTTGGGGTACTCCCACACCATTCCAACACAGAAACGCTGCTTTTTAAAATGCTTAATAACCATTTTTTGGAAGGATAACGATTTAAACTCATATTGTAATTAATTATAGGTCATATTTAATAGAAATCTGGAAACCCTGGACAGTTACTTGGATGTCTGAGCAGAATGATTTGTGAGTGTTGTAGAGTATCAAGCACCACATAGATTGAACTAATCATGAATCCCTTTGGAGAGTGATCAAACTTTAACAGGAAAAGGACATGCCCATAAAAATCCCTCTGTGGCATAATCTAACAGTCATTAATTGATTTTATTTACAGAGGGGTTTGTTGTTCCTCTCTTCTCCACTGTGTGGCACTGTGGTGTAGTTGTGACGTGGGTAGCTTTTTCTTCACTTTTGTCTGTCAATAGCAAAATGGTGGCTTGAGAGAAACATCAGAAGTTCACAAAAAAAGGATATTTGAACTTGTTGTTAAAATAGCAATACAAAACAGTGGATATAATCATAGGCAACAATAATATGCTTATGATACGCGTGTACAAGGATTCATCATTTAGTATTACAGGATACATGAATTCACAAATCTCTTGGAAGACTTTGATAAAATAATGTGCTATTTTGGAGAAGCAGAGGGTTATGTCTACATTAGAGGCATATGAGTAAAGGGTCTATACTCTATTGTGGCGGCACCAATCATCTCCTGTAATATCATACCAGTTTGTGAAGACGCAGTGCTATAAAGTGTCTACGGCCTTTTCCCAGACCCAGGTATTAATGTGTTTTGTTGAGTCTCTGTCATGTTGGGTCTGTCTGTTTTTATGTAAGGGAGTTAAAATGAGTCTGAGGTTTGATTTCCCGGCCCAGTTTGGTCTGTTTGTTTCTGTACCTCAGGGACAGCTCTCTTTCAGGCGCCTGCCGGGGGACAGGATGGGATGGCGCATCTGGCTGCTGCACTACGCTTGGCTACACTCAGTCATGACCTGTTTACTGTGCTCTGCCTGCCCTGTTCTTTACTCCAGACCTCCCACACCACACACCCACAGAGGAACACGAACCCAAACGCCTTTCTTGCAATCACACTGTAGCCTATTCTGTTCCTCAATTACCTTTTGGTTGAGGCTGAGTGTGTGTGCGTCTGTGTCTGTGTGTGCGCGCGCGTGTGTGTTTGCATGTGTGTGTGGGAAAGCAGCGAGCAGGGCAAGTCACACACTCACACAGGACACAGTGTGATGGATCACTGCTAACACTACATCGGGGGTTACCTCCCTGCAGACTAGCCTCGTTTATTTTAAGGCCAGGTACAAATGGAACCACAACCATGTGTTTTGCACATCTCTCTCTCTCTCTCTCTCTCTCTCTCTCTCTCTCTCTCTCTCTCTCTCTCTCTCTCTCTCTCTCTCTCTCTCTCTCTCTCTCTCTCTCTCTCTCTCTCTCTCTCTCTCTCTCTCTCTCTCTCTCTCTCTCTCTCTCTCTCTCTCTCTCTCTCTCTCTCTCTGTAGTAAGAAGGCAGAATATAAAGGTTGTCCTCTCCACCTGTTGTACTTGTGTGGGATTTGTATATGAGTGTGCAGTTTAACAGGCTATAAAAAACTCTTGCAATTACTGGCCGTTCCCCGCTTATGCTTATTACATCTGTGTCATGCCGTGTCAAGCTTCTTGGTCGCGCAATAGTGTGTGTACGTTGGTCATGTTCTCTTTCTCTCCCTGTCTTTCCTTTTCTACTCTTTACCCTGTGTGCCCTCTCTTTCTCCTTGTGGGATGCTACGTAGCAGTCCCCCTTTAATCCCACCCTTCTCTCAGTATCTTTGGTGCACCGTGCGCTTGCCAAGAGCTATAAACTAGTGTAATAGAATTGCAGAGGGGTTAGCCGAGATAGCCCCTCACCCCTGGCTCCTGGCTTCCCAGACGAGTGCTAACAAGCCCAGTGGCTTCATTGTGCATTCATAGAGAGGGAGGCGTGCCAACGTGGTTCATCTGCCCTGCCGTTATATCGCTCTCCTCTCTCTCTTTCTCACTCTCTCTCTCAGACACACCTATTCCCTTCTCCTGGGCTAGCTGGCATTATACTCTTGGCTGTTCTTTCCTTGTGTCTCTGATGAATAACATGTATGAATAAAAGTCCTGCTTTAAACTACAGTTGTGTTGTTGTTGGTTACTTGGGTGACTTTGTTGAGCCCAGGGAATAGTGACAGCCAGGTGAGATTTAGGTGAGATTCAATGTAATAGGAAGATGTCAATTCGATCACCTGTAGTTCTACTGTGCACTTTATCTTCACACATATCTCTACGTTCTTTAGTACTTCAATCAAAAACCACTAGACACTTATTCTATTCACCTTTATACATAGGCCATACTCTTAGCCTATTTGTTGATGGCAGACTTCAATCGTCTTCTGTCAAGATAAAACGTTGTCTTCTTCACTTACAGATGAGTGGTATGTTTCCCACTGTTCACCTGATGGTTTTCCAGATCAGATCCTCTAATAGAAAGAATTGAAAGACTGGTACTGTAGTACTACTCTAACGTAAAAGTCACTCACGAGACGGAACTGCTCACGTGTGTGTGTGGCGCTGAGGTAAATGAAATTCATCTGAGGCTGTCAGTCCATTAAAATAGCTTTTATTAACATTTTTTCCCCCAACATTTACTGTATGTCCAGTATCTGTCTCTTCTTTGAATAACACCACCAGTATCTATACATGTTGTGTAGCATCGTATTGTTGGCATTGTGCAGGCTACCTGTGTATGTACAGATGGCTGACTGTGCTGTGACTGTGGATGTGACAGTATACTTGGGGTCACAGTATGTCAGCAGTCTTTCAGCACATGACCCTTTCTTACCAGGGAAGCTGCCATTGACCTCTGAACCTATTGGAATGATTGAGAATTGCAGGCATTGCCATTTGTAAACAGGTGCCTGTGTGACCGGTGTAGATTGCCTCTGTGATGTGTTTTGATCGGCTTACATATGACCAAAGGATCAGGGTTGGTGTTGATCTTTTATTCTCTGATAATGACAGGTAAAACGTCCATGAACAAATACTGTGTACAGTATAAAATGTAGCTAATGTACAGTATAGCCTATGGGCCTTGGCTAGCCAACTTTCATAAATAACAGCCGTTAGGTACAGTACAGTACATGATGTGTTCTTGCAAACTAACAGTAAAATATCTTCAACATATGGCACACCTGATAATCAACAGAAAAAACCTCCATGAACAAATACTGTGCTTCCCTAACATGCCAAACTCCTCTGCAAAGTACAAATGAACAAAGTAAGGGGACATGAATAGTCATGTTAGCCCAATGACAACATGTAGCCTACATCAGAAAGTGCAGAAGCTAGCTAGCATGTACAGCATTCACAAATCAACAGATAAAAAGTTAATAAATGACTGAAATACAATATATTGGTGGGAGACCATTATAAAACACTGTCAGTGACCATATAAACTCATTCTAAGTGTTTTAACATTATGATTTCATGGAACAATATTTCATTAACCTACCTCTTCCACATGGGAACAGTAGAAAGGGATGAGGTAAGTTTTTTATTTATTTCACCTTTATTTAACCAGGTAGGCTAGTTGAGAACAAGTTCTCATTTACAACTGCGACCTGGCCAAGATAAAGCAAAGCAGTGCGACAAAAACAACAACACATTAACAAACGTACAGTCAATAACACAATAGGGGAAAAAATGAAAAATGTATGTACAGTGTGTGCAAATGTAGAAGAGTAGGGAGGTAGGCAATAAATAGGCCATAGATGCTAAATAATTACAACTTAGCATTAATACTGGAGTGATAGATGTGCAGATGAGGATGTGCAAGTAGAGATACTGGGGTGCAAAAGAGCAAGAGGGTGAGTAATAATATGGGGATGAGGTAGTTGGGTGTGCTATTTACAGATTGGCTGTGTACAGGTACAGTGATCGGTAAGCTGCTCTGACAGCTGATGCTTAAAGTTAGAGAGGGAGATATAAGACTCCAGCTTCAGAGATTTTTGCAATTCGTTCCAGTCATTGACAGCAGAGAACCGGAAGGAAAGGCGGCCAAAGGAAGGGTTGGCTTTGGGGATGATCAGTGAAATATACCTGCTGGAGCGCGTGCTACGGGTGGGTGTTGCTATGGTGACCAGTGAGCTGAGATAAAGCGGGGCTTAACCTAGCAAAGACGTATAGATGACCTGGAGCCAGTGGGTTTGGCGACGGATATGTAGTGAGGGCCAGCCAACGAGAGCATACAGGTCGCAGTGGTGGGTAGTATATGGGGCTTAATGACAAAACGGATGGCACTGTGATAGACTACATCCAGTTTGCTGAGTAGAGTGTTGGGGGCTATTTTGTAAATGACATCGCCGAAGTCAAGGATCGGTAGGATAGTCAGTTTTACGAGGGTATGTTTGGCGGCATGAGTGAAGGAGGCTTTGTTGAGAAATAGGTAGCCGATTCTAGATTTAATTTTGGATTGGAGATGCTTAATATGAGTCTGGAAGGAGAGTTTACAGTCTAACCAGACACCTAGGTATTTGTAGTTGTCCACATATTCTAGGTCAGAACCGTTCAGAGTAGTGATGCTAGTTGGGCGTGAGGGTGCGGGCAGCAATCGGTTGAAGAGCATGCACTTAGTTTTACTAGCATTTAAAAGCACTTGGAGGCCACGGAAGGAGTGTTGTATGGCGTTGAGGCTCGTTTGGAGGTTTGTTAGCACAGTGTCCAAAGAAGTGCCAGATGTATACACCAGATGTATACATTTATGAGGGAGAACGCAGAAGGAGAAGGAAGTGTGCGACATTAAAAACGGCACTTACAACAACAAAAGGAAAGCCCCTAATAACAGGTGTTTGAACTGTTCAATTATACAACATGAAATTCAACATGAAATTCTGTAACATGCATGGATTGATTGGGTGATGGATTGCTATTTAAGTGACAGACAGGGGTACCACAGTTCAATTCAACAAATAATGTTGCCACAGTTAAAACTAATGTGGGTGGATTTTCTCAGCATCAGCTAGAACATTCTTCTAGCAGCACATCAGATGTGGCCTTCAGGTGCTGGCTAATGATGCCTTTTTAATTCCTCAAGAGGAGTCATTACTTTACTCAGATATGCACTGGGTTTGAAGTGGAAGGTGTGTTGAGACAGCGAAGGGAGGGATTACAGCAGAGGTGTGGAGAAATGTTCCCAGTCAAAAGATGAATATACATACGAGCTGGAGCCTTGATCCATAGGCTAAATTATTAAGCCGGGAAAGGGTTTATGGCAGCTGAGGGTGGGACTAAAAATAACACAAAAAAAACAAGATAACTAATGTATAATATACTCTGTCCATAAAATGTATATAGTATGTATAAGCTGGAAGTAGAAGCCTAAGTGTTGTTGTCCATTAGTTTACTCCAATTATGGGTGGGCTGGTAGGGTTAGGAGAAAATAATATAGAAGGAAAGGAAATATATAAAATAACACACACACTCACACAAAAACAAAGCTGGGCTAGTCGCGATAGTGCTCAGGCCAGGGTTTAGGAGGGAGACACTGGGGCGTGAGGGGACCTCCCCTCTAGGGTTGAGTCTGCATTGTGCCCAGGTCCTGACATTATCCCTTCGGCTCTTTTAAAGTTGTAATCATGTCCTTGTAATATGCTGAGATACAGGGGATTGGTACTGTAGTGGTGGATGATTACAGCTCTCTAGTCTAGGGAGTGCAGGGTGTATAGGTAACCTATGCTTGGTGGTTTCGGGGCAGAGCAGGACCTATGCAGGGGAGCCACCCCACCCTGTCCTGTCCCCTCCACCCATCAACCAGACAGAGCTGTGCAGAGCCTGCCTCAGTCATTGACTCATCACAGCCTCTCAACATGTGTCAGCCTTGCCATCAGCCTCTATCTGTCTCCCCTGGAGCCAGCCAGCCATGTCCATCCTGGAGAGAGCCAAGCACGTCCCAGAAAAGTCATTCCCAAGACAAAGTACATTATGCCATGGAGCCGTTCCCCTTGAAAATGAGAACTCCATTTGGGGCCAGGGCAGTTTAACAGGCTCTGGCTGCTCAGGTGTCAGAGCAGCGCTGGAAACATGGCCATGACTGAACAGCAGGGAGATGCATGGCTGTAGATGGAGAGGAGAGATTTGTCATCCTGACCTGTGCTTTGACAGGATGTTACTGGGCTCCCTAAACAAAAACAAACAAGCACTCCCACATGCGCACACACACAAACACACACACACACACACACACACACACACACACACACACACACACACACACACACACACACACACACACACACACACACACACACACACACACACACACACACACACACACACACACACACACACACACACACACACACACATATATTAGAATCTGTTTGTTTTTATCAACAGATTATCAACCTTAGTATTCTGCTGCACCTCAGTTATCCACTGTAAAAATATCTAAATGTGTGAAAATAGACAGTAATGCTTCCAGAATTACTAGGACTATGATATGGTGGAGAAGATTGGGGCCGTTTGTTACTAGTATGCCTGGTGAATGTCACTTCTGGAGATTCTGGGGATAGAGCCTGTTTCACCTCTGATGGTTATGAAGGGTCGAAGGGGGAAGCGTGGATGGAGTTGGCTCTAAAGGCTGACTGATGAGACAGATTACCTCACCACCTCAACTAACCCTTGTCCCTTACCTTGTCCTTTTCTCTCCCACGTATCCTCTTTAGAGATGGCCACTGTACTTGCTCCTTATAGACTATTGTACGTCTTATTTTCTTTCTTCACAAAAGCTAAAATAACAACACAACACAACACACACATACACAAACACACACTAGCCCAGCAGCGTAAATGTATTACCTTCTCCTTTAGAAGGCGTCCCCATTGTTACTATGGATGTCTTCATTTAGTCATTTCCTTTGATAGTTATGTAAGTTAAGCAGGCTGAGGGTTGTTGGTGAACATTTCACTTCCCTGGCTCCCCTCGTTATGGATTACACAAGTGAGAAGAAGAGAATGGGAATGTCTATTTTGTGAATGTCTATTTTTTCATTTTGTGAATCCCTCTCATTGTGACTGGAAGCCATTGGTATTCTCCCACACAGCACAGAGATGCTCACCATTTGGAAATGATTTAAGTGCAGCATTACGTTACTGGGACATCCGAAACTAGATCATGCAGTTTATAGGAAAACCTTTACATTTGGTGCATATTTGATTGTCGCCAGTTTCCTAAACTAACAGTGGACTCCCAGGCAGGCTCTACATCTTCTCTCCTCTACATCTCCTCTCCTCTACATCTCCTCTCCTCTCCTCTCCTCTCCTCTCCTCTCCTCTCCTCTCCTCTCCTCTCCTCTCCTCTCCTCTCCTCTCCTCTCCTGTCCTGTCCTGTCCTGTCCTGTCCTGTCCTGTCCTGTCCTGTCCTGTCCTGTCCTGTCCTGTCCTGTCCTGTCCTGTCCTGTCCTGTCCTGTCCTGTCCTGTCCTGTCCTGTCCTGTCCTGTCCTGTCCTGTCCTGTGTTCTCTGTATATTACAGCTAGTGATGATGCTGAGGGTTTTTCTGCAGTGAGAGATTTGGCTAGAAGGAATCTTGCTGACACCCAGTGTAAAATCAGTTTTCCTTATGTCTAATAATCCCGGGGAGGGCCCATATATTATATAACACTGACTTTATACTGTATGTGCTTTGCATTTATCAAGGTTGGAGCTATTCTCAGTTCATGTTCAGTTTATGGTACTTTTTTTTTTTTTTACTCCTGGGCATCCATTTCAGGTGAAGTATGGCTGTTTGTAACTGTAATGGTGTGTGTGTGTGTGTGTGTGTGTGTGTGTGTGTGTGTGTGTGTGTGTGTGTGTGTGTGTGTGTGTGTGTGTGTGTGTGTGTGTGTGTGTGTGTGTGTGTGTGTGTGTGTGTGTGTGTGTGTGTGTGTGTGTGTGTGTGTGAGAAAGATGAAAAATATAGAGAGCGAGTAGGAGGAGAGAATGAGAGTACAGCTTTCCATTATACATGGTAGCTGAATGCTGCCTATGATGACTTGTAAATGCATCAAGGCCACAGCAGTATCAATTGATGGCAGGCAGCAGCAGTGGCTGTGTTCCTGTGTGTCTGTAACGACAGACACAGCACTGGTGGGCTAGGCTATGCAGCACTGGTAGGCTTGGCTCCCCATGATGTCAACAGGGCTCTAACAGGGGGCAGACGTGGAATGTCTGTCTGTCAATGCCAGGGCTGCTAGACTGTCTCCTCACTGCTCACACACTGCCCTCTTCTTGTCCATCTCAATGGCACCGGCCTGATCAGAAGTGACAGGTCAGGACTGCCCTGCGCCCTTCCCATTGCCACTGCCCTGGAATTAAGTCACCATGCACTGTGTAACACACTTGCAGACGGGTCACAGACACAGAGAACCAACATAACATACAACACACAGAGACAGGCTACACAATCACAAAGGACAGTGAGAACAACACAAGCATCTCTTGATGTGCCCTGAATAGACATGCAATGAGTATACAGTGCTCTGAAAAAATATTCGCCCCCTTCCTGATTTCTTATTTTTTTGCACATTTGTCACACTTAAATGTTTCAGATCATCAAACAAATTTAAATATTACACAAAGATAACCCAAGTAAACACAAAATGCAGTTTTTAAGTGATGATTTTATTTATTAAGGGAAAAAAAGCTATCCGAACCTTGAAAAAGTAATTGCCTCCTAAACCTAATAACTGGTTGTGCCACCCTCAGCAGCAACAACTGCAATCAAGCGTTTGTGATAACTGGCAATGAGTCTTTCACATTGCTGTGGAGGAATTTTGGGCCACTCTTCTTTGCAGAATTGTTTTAATTCAGCCACATTGGAGGGTTTTCGAGCATAAACCGCCTTTTTAAGGCCACAGCAATCGGATTCAAGTCCAGACTTTGACTAGGCCACTCCAATACCTTCATTTTGGGTTTTTTAAGCCATTCAGAGGAGGACTTGCTGGTGTGTTTTGGATCATTGTTGCAGAACCCAAGTGCGCTTCAGCTTAAGGTCACGAACTGATGGCCGGACATTCTCCTTCAGGATTTTTTGGTAGAGAGCAGAATTCATGGTTCCATCAATCACAGCAAGTCGTCCAGGTCCTGAAGCAGCAAAGCAGTCCCAGACCATCACACTACCACCACCATATTTGACTGTTGGTATGATGATCTTTTTCTGAAATTCTGTGTTACTTTTACACCAGATGTAACGGGACGCACACCTTCCAAAAAGTTCAACTTTTGTCTCGTCAGTCCACAGAATATTTTCCCAATAGTCTTGGGGATCATCAAGATGTTTTTTGCCAAAAGTGAGACGAGCGTTTATGTTCTTTTTGGTCAGCAGTGGTTTTTTCGCCTTTGAACTCTGCCATGGATGCCATTTTTGCCCAGTCTCTTTCTTATGGTTGAGTCATGAACACTGACCTTAACTGAGGCAAGTGAGGCCTGCATTTCTTTAGATGTTGTTGTGGGTTCTTTTGTGACCTCTTGGATGAGTCGTCGCTGCGCTCTTGGGGTAATTTTGGTAGGCCGGCCACTCCTGGGAAGGTTCACCACTGTTCCAAATTTTCTCCATTTGTGGATAATGGCTCTCACCGTGGTTCGCTGGAGTCTCAAAGCTTTAGAAATGGCTTTGTAACTCTTTCCAGACTGATAGATGTCAATTACTTTGTTTCTCATCTGTTCCTGAATTTCTTTGGATCGCGGGATAATGTCTTGCTTTTTGAGATCTTTTGGCCTACTTCACCTTGTCAGACAGGTTGTATTTAAGGGATTTCTTGATTCAACAGGTCTGGCAGTAATCAGGCCTGGGTGTGGCTAGTGAAATTGAACTCACCTTTCCAAAAAATGTGATTAACCACAGTAAATTCATGATTTACCAAGTGGGGGGGGGGGGGGGCAATTACTGATAGCTTTTTTCCCTTAATACATAAAATCCTCACTTAAAAACTGCATTTTGTGTTTACTTGGGTCATCTTTGTGTAATATTTAAATTTGTTTGATGATCTGAAACTTTTAAGTGTGACAAATGTGCAAAAACCTAAGAAATATATTATCTGTATGAGTCTGGAACAAGGGCAAACTTCTATGTGTGTGTCTATAGTTTATTGAAATAAACTGGGCAGCTGCCCTACTCCCAACTTGATGTCCCAATGTTGATCAGAGATGGCTCTTCTAATGTCCCCGGGCCATGAAGAGAGATTAGCCTTTTTCTCCTCATGTGCCAAAATAAACAATAATCTTGTTAATGGCACTCTGGGCCTTAAAAAGGCAACGTTTTGTCCTGCTTGGTTATATAAAAGCTTTATTGGTGAAAATAGCCGTAGAGTGAGGCGTTTGTAAACTGCAAGACTATATATTATTAAAGACCACATAGATCTGATACACCCTGATCTGTTTCACCTGTCCTTGTGCTTGTCTCCACCCCCTCCAGGCCCATCTTCCCCATTATCCCATGTGTACTTATACCTGTGTTTTCTGTTTGTCTGTTGCCAGTTCGTCTTGTTTGTCAAGCTTACCAGCGTTTTTCCTGTCAGCTCCTGTCTTTTCCCAGCCTCTCTTTTTCTCGTCCTCCTGGTTTTTGACCCTTGCTTGTCCTGACCCTGTACCTGCCCGCCTGACCACACTGCCTGCCCCTGACCCTGAGCCTGCCTACCGTCCGGTACCTTTGCTCCTACTCTGGATTACTGAACTCTGCCTGTCCCTGACCCTGAGCCTGCCTGCCGTCCTGTACCTTTGCTCCTACTCTGGATTATCGACCCCTGCCTGCCTTGACCTGTCGTTTGCCTGCCCTTGTTGTTACAATAAACATTGTTACTTCACACAGTCTGCACTTGGGTCTTACCTTGATACCTGATAAAATCACATTGAAGTGATCCCAAAAACAAACAAGCTCCTTGTTTGTACAGTTTGGAGCAAACAACAGGTGTCAGAACAGAGTGGATTGTGGGTTGGATTTAAAAATCCATAAAAGAAAAGTTATAATTAATACACTTTTAATAATTGGGTTTCTGGGAGTGAATTGAAAGGTCAGTTTTATGGTTGAATTATATGTGGCGTTTTTTTCTTGTAGGATAAGTGCATTTATAAAAGCTAGCACAATTGGAAAAGCCAGGGGAATTGGTGTTGAGGATTGTTATGCATTTGACAGAAAAAAATCTTTGCGTTACCTCAGGAGTATAGTGAAGAATAATTTAAGCTTTACTGAGGCACTCAGAGAAGTCATGCATACAGCTACTGCAGGATTAGCCAAAGGACATACTACTGTAGTTACATCCAAATGACACTGAACACACAGGATGGGGTTTTGGATACCACCACTGTACATTACATGTACGTATTTGATTGATTTTCCTTCATGATCAGCTGTTGATCAGCTTGAAAATGTGGTTAGATATTGTCACGGTTGTTGTAAGAACGGGACCATGGTGCAGCGGATGTTGAGTTCCACATATTTATTGAAAAGTGAAACTAAAGCAAAAATCAAATATATCAATAAACAAACAACTAAACATGACTAAGTGGTGCACAGGCACAAACACAAAACAATATCCCACAAACACGTGGGAAAAATAGCTACTTAAATATGATCCCCAATTAGAGACAACGATACCAGCTGCCTCTAATTGGGAATCATACAAAACACCAACATAGAAAATATAAACTAGAACACAACATAGAAATTATAAACTAGAATACCCCCTAGTCACGCCCTGACCTACTACACCATAGAGAAACAAGGGTTCTCTATGGTCAGGGCGTGACAGTACCCCCCCAAATGTGCGGACTCCGGCCGCAAAACCTGAAACCAAATGGGGAGGGTAGGGGGGACCCCGGATCCTGCCATCCAGACCCCGGATCCTGCCATCGCGCCGGGCTGAACGCCGTGCCTGGACTGGGCATCGGCACAAAGAAGGACTTTGGCAATGGAGCTGGGTTGGACGCCGTGCCTGGACTGGGCACCGGCGCAAAGGAGGACTCTGGCCATGGAGCTGGGTTGGACGCCGTGCCTGGACTGGTCACCGGCGCAGAGGAACGCTCCGGCTTTGGAGCTGGACTGGACGCCGTGCCTGGACTGAGCATCGGCGCAGAAGAAGGCTCCGGCCATGGAGCAAGGCTGGATGCCGTGCCTGAACTGGGTACCAGCGCAGAGGAAGGCTCCGGCCTTGGAGCGGGACTGGACACCGTGCCTAGACTGGGCACCGGCGCAGAGGGAGGCTCCTGCCAGGGAGCGTGACTAGACACCGTGCCTGGACCGGACCCCGGCGCAGAGGAAGGCTCCTGCCCTGGAGCTGGACTGGACGCCGTGCCTGGACTGAGCATCGGCGCAGAGGAAAACTCCGGCCTTGGAGCGGGACTGGACGCCGTGCCTGGACTGGGCATCGGCGCAGAGGAAGGTTCCGGCCTTGGAGCGGGACTGGATACCATGCCTGGACTAGCCACCGATGCAGAGGAAGGCTCCTGCCTTGGAGCTGGACTGGACGCCTTGCCTGGAAGCTCCAGACCGTTGACCCTCGCTGGAGGTTCCGGACCGTTGACCATCACTGGAGGTTCTGGACCATGGACCGTCGCTGGAGGTTCCGGACTGTGGACCGTTGCAGGAGGTTCCGGACTGTGGACCATCGCAGGAGGTTCCGGACTGTGAACCGTCGCAGGAAACTCCGGACTGGGGACCGTCGCCTGAAGCTCCGGACTGGGGACCGTCTCCGGAAGCTCTGGACTGGGGACCGTCGCCGGAAGCTCTGGACTGGGAACCGTCGCCGGAAGCTCTGGACTGGGAACCGTCGCCGGAAGCTCTGGACTGTGAACCGTCGCCGGAAGCTCTGGACTGTGAATGCGCACTGGAGGCCTGGTGCGTGGAGCGACTGGTGACACACACTTCAGGGCAAGTGCGAGGAGGAGACACAGGACGTACTGGACTGGGGAGACGCACTGGAGGCCTGATGCGTGGAGCCGGCACAGGTTGCACCGGACTGGTGACACGCTCTTTAGGGCAAGTGCGAGGAGGAGACACACGACGTACCGGACTGGGAAGGCACACTGGAGGCCTGATGCATGGAGCCGGCACAGGTAGTACCGGACTGGTGACACACACTTCAGGGCGAGTGCGAGGAGCTGGCACAGGATGCACCGGACTGGGGAGACGCACTGGAGGCCTAGTGCGTGGAGCCGGCACAGGTGGCACCGGACTGGGGAGACGCACTGGAGGCCTAGTGCGTGTAGCCGGCACAGGTGGTACCGGACTGGTGACACACACTTCAGGGCGAGTGCGAGGAGTACACACATGACATACCGGACTGGGGAGGCGCACTGGAAACCAGAAGGGTGAAGCCAGCCCAAGTTGCACCAGACTGCTAACCAGATCCCCTGGTCGGATGTTGAGCAGAACACACTTGCACAACATCTCTCTCATCTCTCTCTCTCCTAACTTCCCCAATGCCTCCCTGACCGTCTCTGGCACTTCAGGGCGAGTGCAGGAAGCAGGCACAGGACATACCGGGCTGGGGACACGCACTTCAGGGAGAGTGCGAGGAGGACACAGGACGTACCGGACTGGGGAGGCACACTGGAGGCCAGATGCATGGAGCCGGCCCAGGTTTCACCGGACTGATGTCACGCTCCTCCAAACGCCTGCGTTGCCGCATATTCCTAGCCAACTCCATTCTCCGGTATCCCTCCTCACACTGTTCCATCGACTCCCAGGCGGGCTCTGGTACTCTCCTTGGGTCGACTGACCACCTCTCTATCTCCTCACAGATGTTCTCTGGCTCTTCCCTCTGCTCAGCCGCCAGCTCCGTGTCCCCCCCCAAAAAACATGATTGGGGTTTCTGTGGCCGTGGTCCCCGGCGTCGTCGCCGTCCTTCTTGCGTCCTCTGTGACTCCTTCCTTGGCAATATGTGGAACTCAACATCCGCTGCGCCTTGGTCCCGTTCTTACGACAACACTGACAGAATATCCCATCAACCAAGGACCAAGCAGCGTGCAACGATGGGAAAAATAAGTTGGACCTGGGAAGAAATCATGGATGGACAGGGTCTCCTCCATATTTATTGAAAAGTGAAACTAAAGCAAAAAACAAATATATCAATAAACGAACAACTAAACGTGACTACGTGGTGCACAGGCACAAACACAAAACAATATCCCACAAACACATGTGGGAAAAATAACTACTTAAATATGATCCCCAATTAGAGACAACGATACCAGCTGCCTCTAATTGGGAATCATACAAAACACCAACATAGAAAATATAAACTAGAACACAACATAGAAATTATAAACTAGAATACCCCCTAGTCACGCCCTGACCTACTACACCATAGAGAAACAAGGGCTCTCTATAGTCAGGGCGTGACAGATATGAAGGATTTTGGAACTACTTTGGTAAAATGGACATGGTGCAGACAGAACACAGCATTGGGAGCAGTTACTGTGTCTAACCTGAACCAAGGTTACATATTTCCAGAGACACTGATACTTCTCAGTATGCAAGGATTTAATTTGGAATAGTTTCACTGAGCCCCAGAGTTCTTGCAGTGGTTTGTTCCCTTGGTCAGGCAGTGGACACACACACACACACACACACACACACACACACACACACACACACACACACACACACACACACACACACACACACACACACACACACACACACACACACACACACACACACACACACACACACAGACAATTGTGGTCTCTATGCTTGGCCTGGGTACTCCGGCTGTGAGGCCCACGGGGCTGTACACCAAGGCAGCTCTAGTCTACCTCCTCAAAGCCTTCCACCGGGTTAGCTTCAGCCAGGGTAACCAATCAGCCTGTTCCGTCTGGAGACAGTTCTGGACTGCCAAACCCCCAGACACCCCCGGTCTCTCAGAGATGGATGTAAATGTACACCACAGGAACAGAACATGCTTAGCAAACTCTGCATTCCTATAGCATTACGTTATAGGGAGAGGACATTGCACCAATCAATCTATCGAGGAGCATGATAATGAACTTCAAGAAAGGGGTAATGTGTTTGTTTCAAGTCAGCTGTATTTGGAAGCTTGGTAATGTCTTGTCTGAGATGTCAGAAAAGATGAGAGATGTGCACAAGAGATGTGCATAATCAGATCGCTATTGGAGTAATAGTCATGTTTGAGATTTGAATCTAGAGAGCTCGTTTTTCACTGACACATCCACTTGCTTGTCAGTCAGTGGATGGATATATCCATCTCGCTGCTCAAATGGGGGAGAGAAAATTAGAATGTACGTCCTGCTGTCTCCCCATGAGCTGTGAAAGAAAACCACATGGAGCTGGCAGAACACGAATAATCACTTTGTCTGTTTTCCTCCTCTCTGTGTTGTGTTGTTCTGAGAGTGAAGAGGGCAAGCAGATTGGTGTGTTTCGTTAACAACCCAATCAGAGCTGCGATGCTCCCTGTGCAATCTACTCTCTCTATCGCTGTTTCTCTCTGTCTTCTCACCCTCTCCGTTTTGTTTTTTCTCTTTCTTCTCTCTATCTTTCTCTCTCTCTTTTATTGGCAAAGAGTCATGTCACTCTGAGACCTCCCATGGTTTGGGGACACACACAGACTGGGCAAAAGGCACAAGGTTTAAATATGTAACATGTGTGTGTTAGCGGGGTATTACTCTCCCTAGGGAGAGAGAGTGGGCAGAGGTAGCATGTTGACGTTACTGCATACTGTACACACACACACTCTCTCTCTCACACGCATACACACACCCACGCACATACACACTGTCCCACACACATGCACCCCCTAATATTGCAAAGTTTTATTTTTGAAATTCATTGGCCAAATTTCAATATTACAATGAATGTATTTTGAGACAAAATACCAATTTAGTGATTTTGCATTGTGAATTTAAACTATAAAACAAAATCTAAAGTGAGAGCCCCAGATATCTTCAGTATATTGCTGAGCCATAATAACCTGTTCCTTACTGCAGGGCCATTATAACCTGTTCCTTACTGCAGGGCCATTATAACCTGTTATTACTGCAGGGCCATTATAACCTATTCCTTACCGCAGGGCCATTATAACCTGTTCCTTACTGCAGGGCCATTATAACCTGTTCTTACCACAGGGCCATTCTAACCTGTTACTTACTACAGGGCCATTATAACCTGTACCTTACTGCAGGGACATTATAACCTGTACCTTACTTCAGGGCCATTATAACCTGTTCCTTACTACAGGGCCATTCTAACCTGTTCCTTACTACAGGGCCATTCTAACCTGTACCTTACTACAGGGCCATTCTAACCTGTTCCTTACTATAGGGCCATTATGACCTGGTCCTTACTGCAGGGCCATTATAACCTGTTCCTTACTGCAGGGCCATTATAACCTGGTCCTTACTGCAGGGCCATTATGACCTGTTCCTCTCCAAGGAAGTATATATAGTTCAATGTGGATCAAGGTGTGAGGGGAATATTAAGCAGGCTAGTCGGAGTATTGCCTTTCCAAAGGCACATTTTGGTTAAAAGAGTTGAAATGAAAGGTTATGTAGATCCCCCATATTTTGTTTTCTCCCACAATCCTTCCATCCAACCTCCAACACTATCATATTATCCGCCGCTGTCTTCTCCGCCAAGTCAGCTCCACTTACAGTTAATCAACTCGGCTAGCAAGGCAACGGGAGGCCTTTTGAGCAGTGGGAAAGCCATAACTGGGGGAGTGGAGTGTGGGGCCCCTTGATGGGACTATTTCATTCCATTTAAAGAGCAACATTCAGCCAGGCTGTTTAAATAAGCATCGCTAATGTACCTCAGGGGCTGCAGACGGGCATTATCTGTCACGTTGGGCGCAGGGCCTCCCTCTCCATCCCTCCCTCCCTACCTCCATCTGGCTGGCAGCAGAAGCTACAGTTAGCAATCCTGATCCTGAGCCTATGACTACGATTTAGCAGAGCCATGGACAGACATAGCAGCCATGACACTACTCTGTGGGCCTCATCTGCTCCTAATAACGCCCCAGACTCCCCTGTCTCAGAGAGATGTGTCAACATGTCTCTAATGAGAAAGGCCAAACCGACTATATGGAGGTTCAGACATGTTTGTGTATCACTCTGAAGCCCAAGTGAAACAGGAACAGGAGACAATAGTCTGTCTCGGAGGACTGAAAGTTGCCTGCCACGCGTCATTACAGTTGGTGGCTGGAGAGACACGGCCCACGGCGCAATCCTTTGAGCGAGGTATTTAAATGAGGCTGCTGCCACATCTGTGGGTCTGCGATGCGGGTAGGACAGGGGGTGGGGGGGATCTTGTTGCAAACCAAGGAGCCCGAGGCAGAGATGATGAGCTTGTGAGGTCTGACTGTGTTCAGCTTGGCCAGTTCCTCTCTGACTTCAATCAGATTCTCTTTTAGAGGAATTTAATTTGCATCACACGCCTCACTGGTCAACTCTCCCCGTTTTTATCAAAGCATTTTCAGACCCATCACCCCTACTGACTAGACAACTCCCAGGCAGATTTGAAATGCAGCTCTGTATTTAGGGGTGAAAGATGGCGAACCCACCCGAATTTCTCAGCTATTTTGTTTCAACAGCAAAAAATATTTTCAATTTCACTATTCCAGACATTGCTGTATTTTGGGCCTAGAGAGATTTTTGCAAAGCGGCACACCAGAATAGCCAGAATGACTTAATACCTCTTAGTGAGGATCAAATTCGCTAGCGGGATCAAATTCGACAACATCCGGTGAAATCGGAGCACGCCAAATTCAAAATACAAAATCGTAAAATTAAACATTTATGAAAATACAAGTGTCATACATGATTCTTTAGCATAGAATCTTGGTAATCAAACTGCGTTGTCAGATTTCATAAAGGCTTTACGGCGATAGCATAGCATTCGATTGTCTGAAGACAGCGCCAACATTAGCATATTTTCCAAACCAGCACAGGCGTCACGAAATAACAAATAGCGATAAAATAAATCACTTACTTTTGAAGATCTTCCTCTGTTTGCAATCCCAAGGGTCCCAGCTACACAATGAATGGTCGTTTTGTTCGATAAAGTCCTTCTTTATATCCCAAATACGCTGTTTAGTTGTCGCCATTGGATTCAATAATCCAGTCCTTCAACATGCATACAAAGGATTCCAAAAAGTTACCAGCAAAGTTCATCCAAACGAGTCAAACAATGTTTTTTATTAATCATCAGGTTGTATAATATCTAAATAAATGATCATATTTCAGACGGAGATTACTATGCTCAATAGCAAAGGAAAAGAACGAAGCGCGCCCACGTTCACATGCGCAAAAAGACTACTTTTGCACTGGCGCTCATCTTGGAAAGACTACAAATACTTCTTTATTTTTCAAAAAAACAAGACTAAAACCTTGTATAAAGACTGTTGACATCTACTGGAAGCCATAGGAACTGCAATCTGGGAGGTGAAAATTAGATCTTTCAATAGCATTGCATTGGAAGTCATTCGGAGCTCCCAAAAATGTTTTTCCGGATCAATTTTCCTCGGTTTTTCACCTGCTATATCAGTTCAGTTATACTCACAGACATTATTTTAACAGTTTTAGAAACTTCAGAGTGTTTTCTATCCAATTCTACCAACTATATGCATATCCTAGCTTCCGGGCCTGAGTAACAGGCAGTTTACTTTGAGCCCGTCAAACAGGCGGAAATTCAGGAAACTAGCCTTACTCGCAGAGAGGTTAACCCTTTTGGAGACCCACTCCACTTCCCCCCAACAGCCACTGCACAGGAGCTCCTTCCCAGGTAACCTTCTTCTCCTCTGGCAGAGCTGCCTATAACAGAGCCGTCCCTGGGGATGAGTGCCAGCAGCTCCTAACCTAAACGGACATGAAATGCTGTTAGGCAGCTAGCCGCCCAGGCCTGAGTTGATTGGGACAGTCGTCTCAGACTGTCACGGAGTGATGCGGGACATGTGACGACGAGTTGTCATCCCTGGCACCGTCCCACTGGTGCTGGCCAGCACAGATAACCCTTCGTCCTTGACGAGGGGAACATGTGTCGCTTCACCTTCTGCCACTGTGTCCCCCAATGACAATGATGGGCATGAGGGTACAATTTTGAAGTAGATTTGAGATTGGCTGAATATCCTTCTCTCTTGAGTTTGCTCCACTATTTATCCACCTTGGTTGGAGAGCGAGGTAGCGGCAGTGTTCCTCTCCCTTTGATGGGATAGGAGGAGCAGGGATGGCTGTTTTACCAGAGCCATTACAACAATACAGTCACCCTCCATTAGTGTCCTTCATGCCATCATGGAGAGAGAGCCGATCAAGCAGGGTTCCTTGAGACGTGTGAAATCATACAGTATGTGGTGATGAGGTCATTACCCCTCAGGTCATCAACATGGATGAACAGGTAGAGAGATGGCTTTTAGGCCTGAAAGCAGTCAGATGGGGAACATATAGCATGCGTACCTGTCTCTGGAATCGACTGTGAGGCATTGATTTCATGATACTGTATGCGCATTTACTGTACTTGTCGCAGCGAACATTGAGGTCTATACGTTAGTCTATACATTCAATGCTACGTGTTTTTATTCATATAAAACATACAGGAGCTTTCACTATAGGCTACATATCAGAATATATATGGCTTGTTTGTGACAAGAAATGTAGTGATAAAATTATGTTTTGTAGATTCCTTTGAAATGTTACGCCATTGAAACCATAGTATTGTGCTGCTAGGTATCCACAGAGCTAAAGCTGCTATGTGTGGTTATATTTGCTATGTGTGGTCCAATTTGTAAGTCGCTCTGGATAAGAGCGTCTGCTAAATGACTTAAATGTAAATGTAAATGTTATAGTGCTGTGTGTCTCAGTAATGTGAAGGCAACTGATGTAGATCGGCTCCAGTATACAGGAGGGTTGGATACGATATGCAGAGTAGTGTTCTGCCTCTGCAGGTGGTCTGTTAATCGTGCTTATTGGCTCTCACCTCAATAAGGGAATTAGTGACGCTGTGATGGTTTCACTTGATGGAACACAAACCCTTTTCAATTTGTTCCCTGGTCATATTGTTGTTCGCTCTTTCTTATTTCTCCAGGCACGTGTACCCTCTAGGCAACCTGGTAAACATGCTTGATTGATTTTAAGCTGTAATGGTAAGTGATGCCCCATTGAGTGCTGTGTGTGGGCAGGCATAGCGAAGTGGACTTACGGTGGAAAAACAGAATAGAATAAAGAGAAAGAGATGTATTTACCTCTGAATGCGCACAAGTGTCTGTGTGTAGCGGGAATGCGGTCTAGTATCCACAACTATCCTCTATCGCTAATGGCAGCCTCCCTCCTCTCCAAACCATGTCATGAGTTAATACTGCAGTAAGCGAGTTGCTGGGGAAGTCTGTTTGCAGCCCTGCCTGATTGCAGGAGAAGCCCATTTCCCTTGGCTGATGACGGTTTTCTGTGAGGTCATATGGGCAGTGATGCATGGTGACCAGACAGAATAATCACCCAATTACTGCTCCATTGTGCAGCGGTACACACTGCTCTACAGAAGCCATGTCCACCACTGTGTTCCCCATTCAGCTGATAGAGAGAGAGAGAGAAAAGACCCTAGAGAATAAGCTTGGCTAATTGCGAATAGTCGTAGCTGGACAATCGAAGTCACACATGACAAATGAGAGGCTTTAAACGTTCAGAGATGATTGACAGTTGACACAATATCATGACTGATGATAGTAGCGGCTGGGGAAAAGGCCCTTTCAAAAAAAAAGGTCAAATTTGCCGTTTCACATGTGAAATAGCTCTTTTCACATGTTGAGCTTAAATTTCACATGTGAAACCATATTTTCACATGTATTAAATTAGAGTTTGCATGTTAACACCACCTTTCACATGTCAGAAGAAAAACATGTCTTCTCACCCTGACCTTAAATGTTATGACATGCCCCAATGCAGCCACGCAGTCGTGGGTGAACAGGGAGTACAGAAAGGTACTAAGCATGCACCCCTGAGGGGGCCGTGTTGAGGGCCAGCGTGGTGGATGTGTTGTTGCCTACCCTCACCACCTGGGGGCAGCCCATCAGGAATTCTAGGATCCAGTTGCAGAGGGAGGTGTTCAGTCCCAGGCTCCTTAGCTTAGTGATGAGCTTGGAGGGCACTATGGTGTTGAATGCTGAGCTGTAGTCAATGAACAGCATTCTCACCTAAGTGTCTCTTTTGTCCAGGTGAAAAAGGATAGTGTGGAGTGCAGTAGAGATTGAGTGCAAATTAGATTGGGTCCAGGGTTTCTGGGATAATGTTGTTGATGTGATCCAACCAGCTTTTCAAAGCAGTTCATGGCTACAGATGTGAGTGCTACAGTGCAGTAGTCATTTAGACAGTTTACCATGGCGTCCTTGGGCACAGGGACTATGGTGATTTGCTTGAAACATGGGTCAGGGAGAGGAAAATGTCAGTGAAGACACTTGCCAGCTGGTCAGTACATGCTCTGAGTACGCATCCTGGTAATCCGTCTGACCCTGCTTTGAGTGTGCATCCTGGTTATCCATCTGACCCTGCGACCTTGTGAATGTTAACCTGTTTAAAGGTCTTACTCACATCAGCTGTGGAGAGCATGATCGTACAGTCGTCCGGAACAGCTTGTGCTCTCACGCATGGTTCAGTGTTGCTTGCCTCGAAGCGAGCTTACAAGGCATTTAGCTTGTCTGGTAGGCTGGCCTCACTGGGCAGTTCCTGTCTGGGTTTCCCTTTGTAATCCATGATAGTTTGCAAGCCCTGCCCAATCCGACGAGCGTCAGAGCCAGTGTAGTAAGATTCGATCTTGATCCTATATTGACGCTTTGCCTGTTTGATGGTTCGTTGGAGGGCTTAGCGGGATTTCTTATAAGCGTCCGATTAGTGTCCCGCTCCTTGAAAGCGGCAGCTCTAGCCTTTAGCTAAAAATGGATGTTGCCTGTAATCCATGGATTCTGTTCGGGATATGTACATACGGTCACTGTGGGGACAACGTCGTAGATGCACTAATATTGTAAACTTCTCAATGCCATCAGATGAATCCCGGAACATATTCCAGTCTGTGCCAGAGAAACAGTCCTCTAGTTTAGCATCCGCTTCATCGGACCACTTCCGTATTGAGCGTGTCACTGGTACTTCCTGTTTGAGTTTTTACTTGTAAGCAGGAATCAGGAGGATAGAGTTATGGTCAGATTTGCCAAATGGAGGGTAAGGGCGAGCTCTGTATGCATCTCTGTGTGTGGATTAATGGTGCTCTAGAGTATTTTTTTCTCTAGTTGCACAGGTGACATGTTGGTAGAAATGAGGTAAAACAGATTGTCCAGTTGTCCTGCATTAAAATCCACGGCCACCAAAAGCCCTGACTCTGGATGAGCATTTTCTCATTTGCTTATGGCCCTATACAGCTCATTGAGTGCGGTCTTAGTGCCAGCATTGGTTTGTGGTGATAAATAGACAGCTACGAAAAATACAGATGAAATTCCTACGATAAACTCAATTGCATTTTTTTATCGTTTGACAGCCCTAGTTGACATTCAAATGTGAAAATACACAAGTGAGGGTGTAGCAGAAATGAGTGGGTCAAGGTTGCTCACATGATAAGGTACCCCTTCCTGCGGGTAAAGAATTTGTTTTGGTCCTCTTGGTCTAGATGTTGGCTTCTCCCATTTGCGACCTGGGTTATAATCCCATCAGTTAAAAAAGCACATGTGAATTCTATAATATCACATGTGAAAATGTTTGGGAAACCATGTGCCTGTTTTTCCCACGTGATTTGTTCACATGTGAAACATTCATGTGATATGTTACCCGTCTCCGACTTCTGAATTTTTATAAATGTGTTTTTTCACGTGTTCTTTTCACATGTTTTCTTTCATATGTTTTTTGTAAGGGGGGTTTGTTGATTATATGAGTCGTGTTTGTGTGTTGGTGTGTGTCCCTCTTGGGTTTTAGAGAGTGATGAGCTGCAGAAATGTAATCATGTAATTAGCGAGGCTGTTCATCTCTCCGTTTGGGTGAATTAAATCCTGAGGGGGGGTGCATGGAGCCATGGAACTCTCCCTGGGGGCCTGGAGTGCTGCAGGCTCTCTCCTCCCCCACCCCTCCTCTGGCCTTGGATCCCCGCTGCTAGCTTCCTCCAGGGCTGAGATAGCCTAGTGCCCAAACATGAAAGGGGGTCTGATGCAATGAGAAAGGCCTTCCAAAGTAGATTGCATTTCATATCACTCTCTGTCCATCCTCATCTATTCCATAGTGCAAACAATCTTTAGTATAGTCTCTTTTGCTTTGCACCTTTAAACTGACCACCTGTCCCATATCTTTACCTCCCCCTGTCCACATCCTGTTCACCTCTCTCCCATTGCCTCTCTGTCCATTTCATTGTGCCCCTGTTGAATATATTGCTACCAATTGTGCCAAAGGAGTTGGTTTGCTATAATATGAAAATCTGACCTCATCTTGCCGAGGTTATAGGCAATAAGCAGCTGACAAGAGGGTGGACCGACAGAGCTTGAAATTCTAATCTTCTTCCCAGACCCCTGTTGGTGTGTGGTGGTGGCCAGGGTCAGCTCTGTAGCTCTCTACCCTACTGGTGGTCAGGTAAAGGGAAGAGACTGCAGAGACTGCTTCTCTCCCCTCTCCATCTCTCCCTCTCTCAGCAATGGATTTATTGATATTGACCTTTTGCTGAAATTAAGCGTGTGGATCCCAAGGTAGCCAGAGCAAAGTTTAAACCAATTAAAGAGCACTTCACCGATCAGCCAGGCAAGGGGATGGTTGTCCTCCAGGATGGCCTTAGTCAAATTAAAATAATTTGCTCTGTATCAAAGCCTTCTCACTGGGCAAACAACCTAAATGATCTCATTAGGTCAGTCATCTTTAAGAAAAAGGAAAGAAAACATTATGACAGCAACTACTATATTCTATGAATTCTATGTATTCTAAGGATAATCTTAGAGTAATGTAAATATCGGTTGAGAGTGTTGGGCCAGTAGCCGAAAGGTTATAATCCCAGAGCCTGATAGGTTAAAAATCTGTCGATGCGCCCTTGAGCAAGGCACTTACCTTAATTGCTCCTGTAAGTCGCTCTGGATAAGAGTGTCTGCTAGATGACTAACATGTAAATGTAACGTAAGCATCACAGTTTCAGACCCTTAAGGTGATCTCTGGTATCCAGGCCTAGCTGCAGTAGAGTACAGCCAACCTACACTACAACACACACATTAGACAGTCAAAGCAACACTAAGGGGATCAGACGTGAGGATGGTGCCTTTAAACCACAGAGGTCTAATGCACTTAAAACAGACCAGATCGATGTGTGAGGGAGGGCTGACAACCATGAAGGACACAGGTCTCTGTATCCAGTTCTGGAGAACATAAGGACTGTCATGCCAGTGAAAATGGGAACTAACAGCATTACTTGAGAAAGTGGTTACAGGCTCCCTGCCAACAGGAGAGAGAGCGACCAGGCACTGTTTTTGTAATGCACAGAATTATGTATTTCAAACAGGGGACACTTTACGCTGTGTTAGTCATTACCTGCCTCTCCTGTTCACACGTTGCATTACATTACCTGAGATGAAGGTACAACCTGTCAGTTATCCACTATCATACATCTACTTAGATTGAGGAGAACACTCAGATAATATTAATTCTGCATTGCTGATGAGATCATCAAAAAGCACTTGAAAGTGAAGATTCATTGCAAACAATTATAGGCTCAACTATAACAGTAGGATCAAAGCAATTACATATGGTTTGCAATTCAACAACTGCTAATGAGCATGTGTAACAAATCATGCCTTGTTGAAAACTTGTTTGCTGGTTTGGCTGTCTAATATGTATGTATGGTGGGTAGGTGTAGGCCTATGTCTGACTGGCTGGAAATACCACTGATCACCCGAAGTGACTGGAACTGCAATGGAACTGCAATGGAACTGCAATGTTTACAAGCGTGTGTGACAAATCATGGCCTGTTGAGATTCATTTTGATATAGACCCGTTTGTTCATCTCAGTCTACTTTAGCCAATGTGAACTTTATCATTCAGGCTGGGAGGACCTGCTGCTCCCCAGGTGACGGATGGTTATGTAGAGTTCTGCATATAAACAGGCCTGTCAGTCTACCAGACACGCTGTACGCTTTGACACAGCAGTGTACTGCAGTCGGAATATAGAAGCTCCTTTAGCGGCAAACCACAAAGGAAGGGGAGTGGAACTGTGACGGCTAAACTGTATTTTGATTGTAAATGGAGGTCTGAGGTGGTGGTGGTGTGTTCTCCATGGCTAGCAGGGGGGCTAGCAGGGTGCTGCCCACTCCAATTCGGCTGTACGAGGGCTCAGCTCTGTAAACTTTGTACAAGTTGTCATCAGAAAACCATGGACAGACTGATTTATGTGCATATTTAAACCTGTTTGCATTTATTTGTGAGTTTGTCTATTTGTTCACTTTGTTGTTGTCATGATAAGTTGACTTTTGGCTCTGGACCCGTGGAATCAACTGGACCTAATATTGTGCACGTCCTTAACTGTAGCTTTATTGTCTATCTGTGAGCTGAGAAAAGGTTGCCATGGTGAAAAAATAGGGGTTGTTGTGGTTGAGACCAAGATCAATTAGAACCAAAAAGGTTGACATTGAAAACAGCTAGTGGATAGTTTGTGTTTTTTCTCTTCATTATCTGCCATAAATAACAATATATTGCCTTCGTTTTTTGAGGTTATATTTGATGTTTAGTGTGTTTGGATTGTAACTATGCCTTTGACATGACTGTGGTCTTAGACGAACGAGCAATCACATGCTGTTGTACTGTAGGTCAGTTTGATTACTGGGCTTTAGCTTAACACCCTCAAGGGATCCTCAGAGAACCTTTCATTGCATTGTATCAGAGAACTCTGGCGGTTGCATCTGGTTCTGAAAGAGGAACGGGTCAAAAGGTAAAAGATGAAGCTCATTCTTTAAACAGAGCACATCAAATAAGCCAGATATCAAAGTCCTATGTTAAGGACATAAATGATCCTCTCAGAAGTGTTTCGTGTGTGTGTAGCTGTGCGTGCCTTCAAAAAGAAAAACAGTTGTTTGGGCTGCGTTTAAAAAAGACCACCATTGCATCACAGTATGTCAGGGCTCAAACTGCTGCAGTCTTTCATTTCTGAAAATAAGATTATATATTTCATTACTCAAATATGACATACAATTTCCATATTCAATCGAAATATTATGTTGCTATTAAATAACCTCATGTATTGCCTGTTTCACTTTCAGTCTTATCTTCTATATCACTCTTTAAGGTCATTTAAACCTGTGAGATGGCGATGTTGTCAACATCCTGATATATAAGTGTATCATCCCTGCTTCTCTGCACTGGATGCTTAGTAGATACTCTGTATGCTCGCAGCAGAGAGCCCCTGACCTCCTATTGACAGATTTTACACTGGGTGTCACATTGTGGATCAATTCACCTTCCACAGTAGAAAACTGAATGCCATCACATCCCAGTGGAAGCTTGCAGCATACACTGCATGTCAAAACTCCTTTAGAGATGACAGGAGGGATAAGAATCTAATCGTTCTCCACACTTTGAATAAATCTGCCCGCCAAGCATTATTCCAATCAGAAACATAATCGCCTAAATGTTTGTATTCATCAACCCTGCCACCTCTGTTAATCCATGCCTTCGCTCACCTCTCCCTGGCACCTCGAACTCAAATGGCATTTTCCACGTTGAAAGCCATGAATATGTAATGGCATTCTGACTCATGGGAGAGATTCTAGCCGGTGCCTCACAAAAGGTTTCCAATTTTTAACATGTAAATATGGCGGAGACAATTACAAAGCAACAGCAAGAAGCGTTTCTACAATCAGTGATTCACCCATATAGTGATGCCTCTCAGCTCTCAGGCGATTTGTACTCCCACCATACTATTTGTCATATATCATTGTAGCAACACTTTACATAAAATACCCCCTATAACAAATCACAAATACTGTATTCTTATGTGCAATACTAGCATTATGATAAGCGTGGATAATACTAGTGTAATAAACATGTATCGTAGTGGTTGTTCACCACTGACCTTGGAGCCACAGAGAGATATCTTGTTCGGAGAAATATGTTTGAGGTGAGATCATCAGAAAACCAGAGTGCATGTTGGAAAGTGAGAGAAGTGCTACCCCCCCCCCCCCCCCCCCCCATTGGGAGAGGGCGCTGAGTGTGTCGTAGGGAGTCATCTCAACCCAGAGGAATTGGCTTCCCCCTCCCAGCCAGAAACCAAGGAGCGGGTGAAGAGAGGGTGAAGCCAAGCTGAACTGGATCCTAATGGTCTTGTAGTGGTTTTATACATCTGGGGCTTCATTTATAACCATCAGTTATAACCGTTATGAGTGTACATTTCACAATAAATATCTGTGAGTGCCTATGAAGCAGCTTGCAGCCAGAACCCTGGCCATCAGCACCTTCTGAAGACTGGCAGGATAAGGCTATATTGTTGATCTCCCTGGTAGAACCATTTGGGGTTGAAATCCAAAGGTTCAAATTAAATCAAATCAAATGATATTTGTCACATACACATGGTTAGCAGATGTTAATGCGAGTGTAGCGAAATGCTTGTGCTTCTAGTTTCTGACAGTGCAGTAATATCTAACAGTAATATCTAACAAGTAATCTAACAATTCCCCAACAACTTCTAATACACACAAATCTGAAGGGGTGAATGAGAATATGTACATATAAGTATATGGATGAGCGATGGCCGAGCGGCATAGTGCAATAGACAATATAAAATACAGTATATACATGTGATAGGAGCAATGTAAGTTATGTAAACATTATTAAAGTGGCATTATTTAGTGTGCATTGTATAAAGTGACTAGTGATCATTTTATTGAAGTGGCCAGTGACTGGGTCTCAATGTAGGCAGCAGCCTCTGAGTTAGTGATTGCTGTTTAGCAGTCTGATGGCCTTGAGATAGAAACTGTTTTTCAGTCTCTTGGCCCCAGCTTTGATGCACCTGTACTGACCTCGACTTCTGGATGATAGCGGTATGAACAGGCAGTGGCTCGGGTGGTTGATGTTCTTGATGATCTTTTAGGCCTTCCCATGACATTGAGTTCAGCAGCCTACAGGGAGGAGGTGAGAGCACTCGGAGTGTGGTGTCAGGAAAACAACCTCTCACTCAACTTCACCAAAACAAAGGAGATGATCGTGGACTTCAGGAAACAGCAGCGGGAGCACCCCCCTATCCACATCGAAGGGACAGCAGTGGAGAAGGTGGAAAGTTTTAAGTTCCTTGGCGTACACATCACAGACAAACTGGAATGGTCCACCCACACAGACAGTGTGGTGAAGAAAGCGCAACAGCACCTCTTCAACCTCAGGAGCCTGAAGAAATGTGGCTTGTCACCCAAAACCCTCACTAACTTTTACAGATGCACAATCGAGAGCATCCTGTCAGGCTGTATCACAGTCTGGTACGGCAACTGCACCGCCCTCAACCACAAGGCTCTCCAGAGGGTGGTGCGGTCTGCACAACACATCACCGGGGGCAAACTACCTGCCCTCCATGACACCTACAGCACCCGATGTCACAGGAAGGCCAAAAAGATCATCAAGGACAACAACCACCGCTACCATCCAGAAGGCGAGGTCAGTACAGGTGCATCAAAGCTGGGACCAAGAGACTGAAAAACAGCTTCTATCTCAATGCCATCAGACTGCTAAACAGCAATCACTAACTCAGAGATGCTGCTGCCTACATTGAGACCCAATCACTGGCCACTTTAATAAATGGATCACTAGTCACTTTAAAAATAATGCCACTTTAATAATGTTTACATATCTTACTTTACTCATATCACATGTATATACTGTATTTTATATTGTCTATTGCACCTTGCCTATGCCGCTCGGGCCATCGCTCATCCATATACGTATATGTACATATTCTCATTCACCCCTTCAGATTTGTGTGTATTAGGAGTTGTTGGGGAATTGTTAGATTACTTGTTAGATATTACTGCACTGTCGGAACTAGAAGCACAAGCATTTCGCTACACTTGCATTAACATCTTCTAACCATGTGTACAGTATGTGACCAATAGAATTTGATTTGACTTGATTTGAGTCTTTCGCTCTAGCAATTCCATTCAAATTGCATCCAAAATAGATAATCCTGTTCAAGATTTATGTATGTATGTATAGATGTCCTAGCCTACCTATTTCAGGTAATAAATTCAATGCAGTATTAGCCTTGTATTTAGCTAATGAATGATGGGTTATGCATAATGAGCTTCTAATGTACAGCCTCTGTCTCTTGCGCAATATGCACGCACCTGGTCTCCGCAGGCCTCTCTCCTTTGAGTCCCATGCAGGGAAAGCTATACTAGAATAGCTTTCTGTGCATTTATTTTGGTTTAATTTCTTATACCAATAGACTATTCGAAGAGGGACGCAAGCTCTTGTTTGCCGAATGTTAGATACAGCAGCCAAAGAAGAGCGAATAGCAGTGATTTATTCAGACCCATAACCATTCAATCTTCTTGAAGAGAAGTGAAAGCCGTCTCTGCATCTTATTCTAGTCATATTTTATTCAAGTATGTCAGAAGTATGAGGACAAGGACAGCAAAACTTGTTTCACTTATTAACTGTTGAAAGCGAGGCCAGAATGAAGCAACACTAGAGAGAGAATGATAATAACATTAGGGGAAATATTATGAAAGGTATATATGCGTGAGCCTGCTAATTATACAAATGAGCCCTGTTATACAGTATTTTAAAATTAAATTCAAATTCTCTAGCCTCTACTTTTAACGTTTGTAGGTTGCATGTGCTGCACCAGAATTATCATGGTTTGAATGAGGTTTCGTAATTCCAGGCCATATCATACAGTACAATACTGTCACGTTCCTGACCTGTTTTCTGTTAGTTTTTGTATGTGTTAGTTGGTCAGGACGTGAGTTTGGGTGGGCAGTCTATGTTTTCTGTTTCTATGTTGGTTTAGGGTGACCTGATATGGCTCTCAATTAGAGGCAGGTGGTTTTCATTTCCTCTGATTGAGAGCCATATTAAGGTAGGTGTTTTCACACTGTTTGTTTGTGGGTGATTGTCGCTGTGTCTGTGTTTATTGCACCACACGGTACTGTCTCGTCTCATTCGTTCGTTCGTTCTTTCCTGTTCGTGCGTTCTTCATTTTATGTAGTTTGCATGTTCAGGTCAGTCTACGTTGTCTGTTTGTTATTTTGTATTTATCAAGTATAGTTCGGTTCAGTGTTCGTCTTGTCTAATAAATTCATGATGTCTACATACCTCGCTGCACATTGGTCTTCTGATCCCTCTCTCCTCTCCTCGTCCGAGGAGGAGGAGGAATATTACGACGACCGTTACAGAATCACCCACCAAACCCGGATCAAGCAGCGGGTTAACGGACAGCGCACGAAGCAGGATTTCTGGTCTTGGGAGGAAATCATGGAAGGAAAAGGACCATGGGCTAAAGTTGGAGTGAATCGCCGCCCATGGGAACAGCTGGAGGCAGCTCGGAGAGCGGAGGAAACCGGAGAGAGGAACCGGCGTTATGAGGGGACGCGTCTAGCACGGAAGCCCGAAAAGCCCGCAAGTACAACCCAAAAATGTCTTGGGGGGGGGCTAAGAGGTAGTGGGTCTAGGGCAGGTAGGAGACCTGCGCCCACTTCCCAGGCTAACCGTGGAGAGCGGGAGTACGGGCAGACACCGTGTTACGCAGTAGAGCGCACGGTGTCTCCTGTACGTGTGCATAGCCCGGTGCGGGTTATTCCACCTCCCCGCACTGGTAGGGCTAGATTGAGCATTGAGCCAAGTGCCATGAAGCCGGCTCTACATATCTGGCCACCAGTACGTCTCCTTGGGCCGGCTTACATGGCACCAGCCTTACGCATGGTGTCCCCGGTTCGCCTACATAGCCCGGTGCGGGTTATTCCACCTCCCCGCACTGGTCAGGCGACGGGGAGCATACAACCAGGTAAGGTTGGGCAGGTTCAGTGCTCAAGGGAGCCAGTACGCCTACACGGTCCGGTATATCCGGCGCCACCTTCCCGCCCCAGTTCAGTACCACCAGTGCCTACATCACGCACCAGGCTTCCAGTGCGTCTCCAGAGCCCTGTTCCTCCTCCACGCACTCTCCCTGTGGTGCGTGTCTCAAGCTCAGTGCCTCCAATTTCGGCACCACGCATCAAGCCTCCTGTGCGTCTCCAGAGCCCTGTACGCACTGTTCCTTCTCCCCGCACTCGCCCTGAGGTGCATGCCCTCAGCCCGGTGCCTCCAGTTCCGGTGCCACGCACAGGGCCTACTGTGCGCCTCAGCAGGTCAGAGTCGGCTGTCTGCCCAACGCCGCATGCACTGCTCGTCTGCCCAGCACCGTCGGAGCCATCTGTCTGCCCAGCGCCGTCGGAGCCATCTGTCTGCCCAACGCCTTCTGAGCCATCCGTCTGCCCAGCGCCTTCTGAGTCATCCGTCTGCCACGAGCCATTAGAGCCGCCCGTCTGTCCCGAGCCATTAGAGCCGTCCGTCAGTCAGGAGCCGCTAGAGCCGTCCGTCAGTCAGGAGCTGCCAGAGCCGCCAGCCAGTCAGGAGCTGCCAGAGCCGCCAGCCAGTCAGGAGCTGCCAGAGCCGCCAGCCAGTCAGGAGCTGCCAGAGCCGCCAGCCAGTCAGAAGCTGCCAGAGCCGCCAGCCAGTCAGGAGCCGCCCTACAGTCAGGAGCCGCCCTACAGTCAGGAGCTGCCCTACAGTCAGGAGCTGCCCTACAGTCAGGAGCTGCCCTCCAGTCATGAGCTGCCCTCCAGTCATGAGCTGCCCTCCAGTCATGAGCTGCCCTCCAGTCATGAGCTGCCCTCCAGTCATGAGCTGCCTTACAGTCATGAGCTGCCTTACAGTCATGAGCTGCCTTACAGTCATGAGCTGCCCTACAGTCATGAGCTGCCCTACAGTCATGAGCTGCCCTACAGTCATGAGCTGCCCTACAGTCATGAGCTGCCACCCAGTCCGGAGCTGCCACCCAGTCCGGAGCTGCCACCCAGTCCGGAGCGGCCACCCAGTCCAGAGCCAGCCATCCAGAACTGCCCCTCAGTCCAGAGCTGTCTCTCTGTCCGGAGCTGCCCTTCAGTCCGGAGTTGCCCCTCTATCCTGAGCTACCTCTCTATCCTGACCTACCTCTTTGTTTCGAGCTATCTCTCTATCCCGGTGCTGTCCCTTGTCCCGGTGCTGCCCCTTGTCTCGATGTTACCCAAGAAATCAAGTGGGTGGAATAGGAGGGTGGTCAGTCGTAGGGGGAAACGTAAGCTGGGATTGACTATGGTGGGGTGGGGACCTCGCCCAGAGCCTGAGCCACCACCGTGGTCAGATGCCCACCCAGACCCTCCCCTAAACTTTGTGCTGGTGCGCCCGGAGTTCGCACCTTAAGGGGGGGGTTATGTCACGTTCCTGACCTGTTTTCTGTTAGTTTTTGTATGTGTTAGTTGGTCAGGACGTGAGTTTGGGTGGGCAGTCTATGTTTTCTGTTTCTATGTTGGTTTAGGGTGACCTGATATGGCTCTCAATTAGAGGCAGGTGGTTTTCATTTCCTCTGATTGAGAGCCATATTAAGGTAGGTGTTTTCACACTGTTTGTTTGTGGGTGATTGTCGCTGTGTCTGTGTTTATTGCACCACACGGTACTGTCTCGTCTCATTCGTTCGTTCGTTCTTTCCTGTTCGTGCGTTCTTCATTTTATGTAGTTTGCATGTTCAGGTCAGTCTACGTTGTCTGTTTGTTATTTTGTATTTATCAAGTATAGTTCGGTTCAGTGTTCGTCTTGTCTAATAAATTCATGATGTCTACATACCTCGCTGCACATTGGTCTTCTGATCCCTCTCTCCTCTCCTCGTCCGAGGAGGAGGAGGAATATTACGACGACCGTTACAGAATCACCCACCAAACCCGGATCAAGCAGCGGGTTAACGGACAGCGCACGAAGCAGGATTTCTGGTCTTGGGAGGAAATCATGGAAGGAAAAGGACCATGGGCTAAAGTTGGAGTGAATCGCCGCCCATGGGAACAGCTGGAGGCAGCTCGGAGAGCGGAGGAAACCGGAGAGAGGAACCGGCGTTATGAGGGGACGCGTCTAGCACGGAAGCCCGAAAAGCCCGCAAGTACAACCCAAAAATTTCTTGGGGGGGGGGCTAAGAGGTAGTGGGTCTAGGGCAGGTAGGAGACCTGCGCCCACTTCCCAGGCTAACCGTGGAGAGCGGGAGTACGGGCAGACACCGTGTTACGCAGTAGAGCGCACGGTGTCTCCTGTACGTGTGCATAGCCCGGTGCGGGTTATTCCACCTCCCCGCACTGGTAGGGCTAGATTGAGCATTGAGCCAAGTGCCATGAAGCCGGCTCTACATATCTGGCCACCAGTACGTCTCCTTGGGCCGGCTTACATGGCACCAGCCTTACGCATGGTGTCCCCGGTTCGCCTACATAGCCCGGTGCGGGTTATTCCACCTCCCCGCACTGGTCAGGCGACGGGGAGCATACAACCAGGTAAGGTTGGGCAGGTTCAGTGCTCAAGGGAGCCAGTATGCCTACACGGTCCGGTATATCCGGCGCCACCTTCCCGCCCCAGTTCAGTACCACCAGTGCCTACATCACGCACCAGGCTTCCAGTGCGTCTCCAGAGCCCTGTTCCTCCTCCACGCACTCTCCCTGTGGTGCGTGTCTCAAGCTCAGTGCCTCCAATTTCGGCACCACGCATCAAGCCTCCTGTGCGTCTCCAGAGCCCTGTACGCACTGTTCCTTCTCCCCGCACTCGCCCTGAGGTGCGTGCCCTCAGCCCGGTGCCTCCAGTTCCGGTGCCACGCACCAGGCCTACTGTGCGCCTCAGCAGGTCAGAGTCGGCTGTCTGCCCAACGCCGCATGCACTGCTCGTCTGCCCAGCACCGTCGGAGCCATCTGTCTGCCCAGCGCCGTCGGAGCCATCTGTCTGCCCAACGCCTTCTGAGCCATCCGTCTGCCCAGCGCCTTCTGAGTCATCCGTCTGCCACGAGCCATTAGAGCCGCCCGTCTGTCCCGAGCCATTAGAGCCGTCCGTCAGTCAGGAGCCGCTAGAGCCGTCCGTCAGTCAGGAGCTGCCAGAGCCGCCAGCCAGTCAGGAGCTGCCAGAGCCGCCAGCCAGTCAGGAGCTGCCAGAGCCGCCAGCCAGTCAGGAGCTGCCAGAGCCGCCAGCCAGTCAGAAGCTGCCAGAGCCGCCAGCCAGTCAGGAGCCGCCCTACAGTCAGGAGCCGCCCTACAGTCAGGAGCTGCCCTACAGTCATGAGCTGCCCTACAGTCAGGAGCTGCCCTCCAGTCATGAGCTGCCCTCCAGTCATGAGCTGCCCTCCAGTCATGAGCTGCCCTCCAGTCATGAGCTGCCTTACAGTCATGAGCTGCCTTACAGTCATGAGCTGCCTTACAGTCATGAGCTGCCCTACAGTCATGAGCTGCCCTACAGTCATGAGCTGCCCTACAGTCATGAGCTGCCCTACAGTCATGAGCTGCCCTACAGTCATGAGCTGCCACCCAGTCCGGAGCTGCCACCCAGTCCGGAGCTGCCACCCAGTCCGGAGCTGCCACCCAGTCCGGAGCTGCCACCCAGTCCGGAGCGGCCACCCAGTCCAGAGCCAGCCATCCAGAACTGCCCCTCAGTCCAGAGCTGTCTCTCTGTCCGGAGCTGCCCTTCAGTCCGGAGTTGCCCCTCTATCCTGAGCTACCTCTCTATCCTGACCTACCTCTTTGTTTCGAGCTATCTCTCTATCCCGGTGCTGTCCCTTGTCCCGGTGCTGCCCCTTGTCTCGATGTTACCCAAGAAATCAAGTGGGTGGAATAGGAGGGTGGTCAGTCGTAGGGGGAAACGTAAGCTGGGATTGACTATGGTGGGGTGGGGACCTCGCCCAGAGCCTGAGCCACCACCGTGGTCAGATGCCCACCCAGACCCTCCCCTAAACTTTGTGCTGGTGCGCCCGGAGTTCGCACCTTAAGGGGGGGGTTATGTCACGTTCCTGACCTGTTTTCTGTTAGTTTTTGTATGTGTTAGTTGGTCAGGACGTGAGTTTGGGTGGGCAGTCTATGTTTTCTGTTTCTATGTTGGTTTAGGGTGACCTGATATGGCTCTCAATTAGAGGCAGGTGGTTTTCATTTCCTCTGATTGAGAGCCATATTAAGGTAGGTGTTTTCACACTGTTTGTTTGTGGGTGATTGTCGCTGTGTCTGTGTTTATTGCACCACACGGTACTGTCTCGTCTCATTCGTTCGTTCGTTCTTTCCTGTTCGTGCGTTCTTCATTTTATGTAGTTTGCATGTTCAGGTCAGTCTACGTTGTCTGTTTGTTATTTTGTATTTATCAAGTATAGTTCGGTTCAGTGTTCGTCTTGTCTAATAAATTCATGATGTCTACATACCTCGCTGCACATTGGTCTTCTGATCCCTCTCTCCTCTCCTCGTCCGAGGAGGAGGAGGAATATTACGACGACCGTTACAAATACAATACAGTTCACACTCAAAAAGATTAGCCTACTGGAGTTTTTTAAATGTATTTACCCAAGAGAACATTTAACTGGCTGCATCTATGGGCTTTTATGTTTTTCTGTCATGTGTAATGTGCAGTAGCCTATTCGGAAAGTGTTCAGACCCCTTGACCTTTTCCACATTTTATTACGTTAGAGACTTACTTTAAAATCGATTAAATTGTTTTCCTCCCTTATCAATCTACACACAATAACCCATAATGACAAAGCAAAAACAGTTTTTTTGACATTTTTGAAAATGTATTAAATATAAAAAACTGAAATATTGCATTTACATAAGTATTCAGAACCTTTACTCAGTACTTTGTTAAAGCACCATTAGCAGCGATTACAGCCTCGAGTCTTGGGTATGACCCTACAAGCTTGGCACACCTGTATTTGTGGAGTTTCTCCCATTCTTCTCTGCAGATCAACTAAAGCTCTATCAGGTTGGATGGGGAGCGTCGCTGCACAGCTATTTTCAGGTCTGTCCAGAGATGTTCGATCGGGTTCAAGTCAGTGCTCTGGCTGGGCCACTCAAGGACATTCGGAGACTTGTCCCGAAACCACTCCTGCGTTGTCTTGGCTCTGTTTTTAGGGTCGTGGTCCTGTTGGAAGGTGAACCTTCGTCCCAGTCTTAGGTCCTGAGTGCTCTGGAGCAGGTTTTCATCAAGGATCTTTCTTTTCTTTGCTCCGTTCATCTTTGTGAAGTGGAAAGGTCTCGGAGCAACAACGGCTCAGCCACAAAGTGGTCAGCCACACAAGCTCACAGAACGGGACCGCCGAGTGCGGAAGTGCATAGCATGTAAAAATCATCTGTCCTCGGTTGCAACACTCACTACCGAGTTCCAAACTGCCTCTGGTAACAACGTCAGCACAATAGCTGTTAGGTTATAGGTTTCCATGGCCAAACATAAATAGGTTTCCATGGCCAAACAACCGCACACAAGCCTAAGATCACCATGCGCAATGCCAAGCATCGGCTGGAGTGGTGTAAAGCTTGCCGCCATTGGACTCTGGAGCAGTGGAAACGCGTTCTCCGGAGTGATGAATCGTTCTCCGGAGTGGCAGTCTGACTGACAAATCTGGGTTAGGCGGATGCCAGGAGAATGCTACCTGCCCCAATGCATAGTGCCAACTGTAAAGTTTGGTGGATGAGGAATAATGGTCTGGGGCGATTTTCCATGGTTTGGGTTACATGCGTCCAACTTTGTGGCAACAGTTTGGGGAAGGCCTTTTCCTGTTTTAGCATGACAATGCCCCAGTGTACAAAGCGACGTCCATACAGAAATGGTTTGTCGAGATCGGTTTGGAAGAACTTGACTGGCCTGCACAGAGCCCTGACCTCAACCCCTTCGAACACCCTTGGTATGAATTGGAATGCTGACTGTGAGCCAGGCCTAATCGCCCAACATCAGTGCCCGACCTCACTAATGCTCTTGTGGCTGAATGGAAGCAAGTCCTCACAGTAATGTTCCAACATCTAATGGAAAGCCTTCCCAGGCTGTTATAGCAGCAAAGGGGGGACCAACTCCATATTAATCCTCATGATTTTGGAATGAGATGTTCGACGAGCAGGTGTCGACATAATTTTGTAGTGTATGTTTTGGATAATGATACAATCATTTGGGCTTTTTTGGGCTTGGCCTCAGGTAGATCAAAGCTCTGTAATCAAATCCGGACATAGGCCTATTTATATTCTTTATATCCTTTTGAATGACACTACCTGTTATGGCTGGAAAAGCCGGGTTGCCTGGGAGAAAAGTGATTCTATTTCTACGATTTGTCCCCTGCTTGTAATATTAATTGTGACTTGGCCTGGCCTTGAGACAGGCGGATTAACTTCTGCAATGAACCTTGCAATGTAGTCAACGACAGGGTTCTGTACACATCACTCCGTCTGCCTTGGCCACCATTAAACACACATCAATCCAAGGTGAGGGGAAAGGTAATGGAAGATGCCCTGATAATTGATGGGCCAGGAGGAGGATGACAAGCACACTGTGATCCCCCTGGACATCGGACTGATGCATTCCTGCCACGTGCTCTGTGATGTCCGCTCTCACCCCTCTATCCATGGCAATGTGCACTGGACTGGTGAGATCTACATCTGCTCAGTTCAGTTACTGTACATACAGAAACAATGTCCATGTCACAACCTTCCTTTAAGTCCTTTGAGATCATCCTATGAGAGAGTGTTGTCTGTGGCTAGTAATGCCAATGCTCTGTACACTCCAATGCATCTTCTTCTGCTATCCTTTATCCCTGAGTGCTTTGACACAGAGTTAAAATTCACATTGTATAATGTGTTGTATCCCAAAAAAACTCTGATCTATCTCAATGAAACAATCCCCCAAGCTTGTTCATTGATCACTGTCTGAGCTGTTGTTACAAGCGAGAGCACAATTGCTCAAATTGGTTTTGTGTAATTCTGGCAGAAATTAGCGCTATTGTGAAGTTGCCTGTGTTACACACTGTGCGTTTTGTACACTTTGGGGTGTTTGTGATTTTTAAGCATCAGTGTTCCGTCTCCCTGGGGTGTTGTCTTCCATTCTGTTCCCCAGCTGTGCCTCTCTTCCATTTCTCTGCAGTGGATCTCTCTGCATCAAGGCTTGCTCATCAGCCCCGGCATGGGTGACGAGGGACGGAGGAGGGATGGAGAGGAAGAGGGAGGAGGGATGGAGGAGGGATGGAGGGGCTGGAGGGGAAGAGGGATGGAGGAGGGATGGAGGGGAAGAGGGAGGAGGGATGGATGGGATGGAGGGGAAGAGGGAGGAGGGATGGAGGGGATGGAGGGGAAGAGGGAGGAGGGACGGAGGAGGGACGGAAGAGGGAGGAGGGATGGAGGAGGGATGGAGGGGAAGAGGGAGGAGGGATGCAGGAGGGATGGAGGGGGTGGAGGGGAAGAGGGTGGAGGGATGGATGGGATGGAGGGGAAGAAGGAGGAGGGATGGAGGGGATGGAGGGGAAGAGGGAGGAGGGATGGATGGGATGGAGGGGAAGAGGGAGGAGGGATGGAGGGGAAGAGGGAGGAGGGACGGAAGAGGGACGGAAGAGGGAGGAGGGATGGAGGAGGGATGGAGGGGAAGAGGGAGGAGGGATGCAGGAGGGATGGAGGGGATGGAGGGGAAGAGGGAGGAGGGATGGAGGGGATGGAGGGGAGGAGGGATGGAGGAGGGATGGAGGGGAAGAGGGAGGAGGGATGGATGGGATGGAGGGGAAGAGGGAGGAGGGATGGAGGGGATGGAGGGGAAGAGGGAGGAGGGACGGAGGAGGACGGAAGAGGGAGGAGGGATGGAGGAGGGATGGAGGGGAAGAGGGAGGAGGGATGCAGGAGGGATGGAGGGGATGGAGGGGAAGAGGGAGGAGGGATGGAGGGGATGGAGGAGAAGAGGGAGGAGGGATGGATGGGATGGAGGGGAAGAGGGATGGAGGGGAAGAGGGAGGAGGGATGGAGGGGATGGAGGGGAAGAGGGAGGAGGGACGGAGGAGGGACGGAAGAGGGAGGAGGGATGGAGGAGGGATGGAGGGGAAGAGGGAGGAAGGATGAAGAGGGAGAGGGATGGAGGGGATGGAGGGGAAGAGGGAAGAGGGATGCAGGAGGGATGGAGGGGATGGAGGGGAAGAGGGAGGAAGGATGGAGAGGATGGAGGGGAAGAGGGGGAGGGATGGAGGGGATGGAGGGGAAGAGGGAGGAGGGATGCAGGAGGGATGGAGGGGAAGAGGGAGGAGGGATGCAGGAGGGATGGAGGGGATGGAGGGGAAGAGGGAGGAAGGATGGAGAGGATGGAGGGGAAGAGGGGGAGGGATGGAGGGGACGGAGGGGAAGAGGGAGGAGGGGAAGAGGGAGGAGGGATGGAGGGGATGGAGGGGAAGATGGAGGAGGGACGGAGGAGGGATATAGGGGAAGAGGGAGGAGGGATGGAGGGGAAGAGGGAGGAGGGATGGAGGAGGGATGGAGGGGATGGAGGGGATAGAGGGGAAGAGGGAGGAGGGATGGATGGGATGGAGGCGATGGAGGGGAAGAGGGAGGAGGGATGGAGGGGAAGAGGGAGGAGGGATGGAGGAAGGATGGGGAAGGAATGGAGGGGATAGAGGAGTGATGCAGAATGCTGGAGTGGTGCATGGAAGGGAGGGAGAGGAGGAGGAATAGAAGTATGGAGGGATGGAGGAGGAAGTGAGAGGATGCTCCCCTCTCTCTCTCTCTCTTACCTGCTGCTGCCCCACATCCCGCTGATATCCCACCCACAACTCCCCCCTGGATCAAAGGATTAAACATGTAAGGGAAGATTTGCTTTACCCAGGGCTTAAAATGGCACAAAACAACACATTCAAATCACAAAGGAGGCTACAATCAATGATGATGAATGTAGTAAGAAAAGGGTTTGTTTGTTTCTAGCACATGTGATGAATAGATTGGAATATTCAGTAAGGTCCATAATTATTGCCACCGTTGTTAAAGATGAGCAAATAAGACTGTATAAAATAAATAATACAAATACTGAGCTATGCTAAATTTTGGGGGGGAAATATATTATTTTATACTAATGAATTGCTCAGAGAAATATATTTTATTTAACAAGTAATACAAAAAATCTCAAAAAGATTTGTCAAAACTATTGTCCCCCCTGTTTTCCAGGACGTTAGCTCCCTCGCCTTGCGAGGATAATGACACTGAGCCTTTTTCTAAAATGTTTTATGAGTTTGTGAACGCAGTGGGAGGGATCCTACACCACTCCTCCATTCAGAATCTTTCCAGATCCTTTATATCCTTCGGTCTGTGCTTATGGACTGCTCTCTTCAATTCAAACCACAGATTTTCAATGGGTTTAAAGTCCGGAGACTGAGATGGCCATCACAAAATGTTGATTTTGTGGTCAATTAACTGTGTCAGCCTCCTGGCAGTGGCAACCATGTTTTTGGCTAAAATGTCCTTGTACTTGGTAGAGTTCATGAGACCCTTCGTTTACCTTAACAAATGCCCCAGGACCAGCAGAAGCAAAATAGCCAGATAACCGCAAAGATCCACCACCATATTTTTCCGTAGGTATGAGGTATGATGTACTATTCTGCATAAGCTTCCACTAGTGTGCGTCATCTGACCATAGCAACGGTTCCAATCGAAGTGCCAATGGCGTTTATCAAACTCCAGGCGGTGCTATGGTCAGATGACATGAAAGTAGAGCTCTTTGGGTTTGGCGTTGGCAAAGATACCATCTGAGACGCGCGCGCATGTGCTTTACGATTCAGACCAGGCGGTGTCAGCACGCATAATCTGCAGCGGGATGCTGCTCGTATTTGTTGCTCATCTTTATCAAGGGCGCCAATAATTATGGACCTGACTGTATGTTGAAACTTATTTGCATGTATTCACAGACTATTTAAGGCGGCATAATTGAGGACAGTCTGCCAGTCCTTTCTATAATCTCAATCAGGTTCCTACAGTAATTAAATTACTTAAGGGGTTCAACACATAATGTACAGTATGTGGATGTAATGCATGTTGGGAAGGGATTGGACTGAGGAAAGCTTTTAAGGTATGAATTTAAGCATCAATACCAGTCCTGTTGGTCTTACAACAGATATACGGCGAATTTAAGCAGGTGGTTTTTTTTGCCATACGGTCAGTGGTGCAACAAAGCATAAAATGATCAACCCTTGTCCACATACCAAGCACTGTATTTGTAGCCAGGGCTATACAGTTTGTTTTGGAGTATGATGTGCCATTGCTTTAACCAGTTGCTTGTTGCAGGCAAGAGCCAATGAATTATTAATCCTGTGGCCTCATTTGGGACTTGTAAGTAATGGTTTGTAAGTACAGAGAGCAAAACTGCAGCAGTATCTAGCTTTAAAAAACAAAACAGCACAGTGAAGCCAGACTGTTTGAATGCACCGGGGTGCAGAAATGTGTGTTGTGAAGCGTGGTCTCTGGACAAATGAGGGTACAGACATTTGTTTTTACATATTCGTTTAGCATGTGCCTTTAATGTTCCATTTCCATGAAGCCATCTTTTTTTCTGTTTTACTAGCGGCAGTCACAGCGGGCGAAGACGGGTTGGATGGAGGGGTAGAGAGAGGATCACCAGGCATTCGCTGTCCTCATTTGCTGGAGTCCTCTGCTCTGGCCTGAATCCCAGCTCGGCTCCAGCCTTGATTATATTCCTGCCCTGGTGTCCAAAGCTTGAGGGAGAACTGAGGTGACAGCCTGGACTGACCTGCTCTCCTCACCTGGGTGCCCGTCTCTCCGCACAGCTGGCGTTTACTCTGCTGCAGGCCTGGGGAGGCACACACACACACTACAGCATGCTAATGTGCTCCTCAGACAGACACACATACACACACACACACACACACACACACACACACACACACACACACACACACACACACACACACACACACACACACACACACACACACACACACACACACACAGACAGACAGACAGACAGACAGACAGACAGACAGACAGACAGACAGACAGACAGACAGACAGACAGACAGACAGACAGACAGACAGACAGACAGACAGACAGACAGACAGACAGACACACACACACACACACACACACAGACGCACAAACATACACAAACACACATGACATAGCTAGCAGACTGCCTGTGTCTACACATGGTGTTTTATATATATATGTGTGTGCGTGTGCGTGTGCGTGTGCGCGTGTGCGTGTGGGTGGGTGTGTGTGGGTGTGCGTGCGTGGGTGGGTGGGTGGGTGGGTGTGTGTGGGTGTGCGTGTGTTGTTTAAATTGAGTGAATGTTGGCCATGTTGTGCTCAAGCATCCTTTAGTGGTTCCCCTCCATACATGCCTAGTCCTGTTTGTGTATTTCATGGTACAGCGCCTCCTACCCTGCCTCCTATACAGTGATCTGATGGAATGAAAAGGGCAGAATGTCATTGGCAGAAGCCAAATAGAAGTGTGCATAGTCAGCTTTTTCCCTCTTTTTTTTTATCAAAACGCGTCTCCATTTTGAATGGCAACATTTCTAGTAGAGTGATGAGAATGACTGATTGTCTGAATAGTGAGCGTTCAGCAAAGGTCTTGGTGGACATTGAAAAGGACATTTCGAGTGGCACAGTAAGATATTAAAGCTACAGTGGCAGGGTTTGTATTGCATCTCTGTTGTTTCTCTGAAATATGATTAAAAGAGATGTGTGTTCTGTGACATGTTTTGCTGTTTTCCCAAAGCCCTAATTTGATTTAGAGCATCACAATGATTAACATTTTCAATCCACTCAGTTATTGTATGCATTAAACATTTATATAGTATACATAAGACAAAGCACAGATAATACACCCGTATGGACTTATTTACAGCGTATTCAGATCCGTTCTGCAATTCAGTGTCATATAATTACACTCTAAGCCTGAATACATTAACATTCCATATGACGCGTTTTCCTTTCAGTTCAAATGTAGTGTGGAGACAGCCTAAAAACTCCAGCACAAATGCAGACACACATTGAAATTCTCTCTCTCTCTCTCTCTCTCTCTCTCTCTCTCTCTCTCTCTCTCTCTCTCTCTCTCTCTCTCTCTCTCTCTCTCTCTCTCTCTCTCAAAATGTTCTTAGAGACCTTTGATGTAAGCATGCCATGATGAATAAGAAGGTTACGCAAATCTGCATGAATCTGCTGGTGAAAAGTATGGTCCCAGTAGTAGGGCCATGTGACCCCTGGGCTGAAGTTGGGGAGGCTTAAGAATAACTATTAATGAGTGACAGCTCCCAGCAGCCCCAACGGTGGGCCCTGTACCATCCCCATGCAGGCTGATGACACGGACTGGAGAATGCTCTCTCTCTGCTGCAGCAGAGCACACTGTCTGAGTGGCCCTGGCTCTCTTAAAAAAAGAGGACACTGTAATTGAAACAAAATGGATGAGAAAACCCATTGAGTAAGACTCTTTTTTTATTTTTCCCCAGGTAGCAATTTATTTCTCTCATTTGCAAACTTGAGTCATGTTTTTCAAGGGGAATATAGATTATTTATTTATTAAGCATTGGGAAATAATGAGACGATGCACACAGGAGTAATTGGAACCGTTTTTTAAAGGAGATTAAGCAATGCTAAGCTCGTTGTGTGGTGTGGGGCTGTGCATGAAGGAGAGGTAGTAGGTGGTCTTGTTGTTGTTGTAACTATCTCTCAGTATCCACAGACTGCCAGCCAGCACTGTGCTGCTGAACCAGATTCCCGGGGCCTCCCTGGGATCAGTGTGCTGCCATGGTGGAGAGGGGATATTGGGAGCGAGCGCTTTCGTTTTGGATGTTATGTTGAAACAGAGCAGGCTGCAGTGCCTCAGGTAACCGAGCATTCTTGTGCATTAGCATTTCCTTACAACATGATGGGAAACAGGGCAACTGGGGAGCCGCAAACCCCCTAGCATGACAAAATTAGCTGGATGGATGGCAGGGAGAGTGGATGATATGCTCCAGAGTAAGAGGGGATATTATACTGTACTGTATGCTTGAACCATTCTCTTCAAAAGCTGAAACAATTCGTAGCGTATCTAGGTACTGTATGTATTCATTGCTTCCTACTGCCACGCTTTGTCTAAGAACCATGAGAGCATCGTTTTCGTTTCATTCTTCCCTTGCATGAAGATCAGAACATGTCATTTCATGTCATCTCCCACTTACGCACCAGCACACTAATGGCCTAACTGACATTACATTAGATCCTGTAGTACAACACCAGTCTCAAGATTAGAGGTTAAATCTACACTGCTTCCTGCATTGTATCTGGAAGACCGTGTTGTTGTGTTAGCCGAAATAATGAGTTCACTGAAGTCTGCTTTATGGAAACTATGATTACTTTATGAATATCATGGGCTTTGAGAACTCCAAATATTTCCATATAAGACATTATATGTAGAAGTGTGCAATTGAACTAGAGCTCTGAAGTCGTTATCATCAAGCTGTATCCTTCACATCGTGAAGAATGTCAGGCCTGATATCTAATATCCACAGCCTGTCGAGGAAACACTCAATGTTCCCTCCAGCACTAAACCATTTAAATCCATGATATTTGCTGTGACTCCTCAACTTCTTCTCTTATTCTTTCCTTTTCTTTAGTGGCTTTTTGATTGACTTTGTTTTAGAATCTGTCGCTTCATGTCAAGCCATGCAACACCGATAATTTCTAAAGCACTTTAGATGCAAAGCGCTTCTAACACCTTTCGGGAGGGAAATGAGAAAGGAGATTGTGATGGTCTTTCCTCCTCCCCAGCGATAGTAAATCCATGCTTGTTTGGAGCTCCTCTGAATAAAATGCAAGCGTTTCAGAATAGCTCCATCTTCCTCTTCCCCTGAGTCTATAATATGTAACATGGAGAAAACGTGTTTGTGTGAACACTTGACCAGGTCAAAAATTAGCATATTTTCTAGGGCTACAGGCAATTAAATCAGGCTTTCTTCAGAGTGCTGTGTGATAGAAGTATTGTGTTTACAATCATTGAGGAACCACATGTCCTGAACATGTTCTTTCGTCTCTCTGGCGCACAATGTGTTGAGTTGTCAGTGTGATATAACTTGGCTCATAACTCAGCTGTGTTGTGAAGACCTTAAATCTCTTGCTCCTCTGCTCCTCTTTGCATAATACTCAATTATTACTCAGTCATTCCCCCATGACTTCCACTTTAAACACTCATCGTTCTTCACCTTGTCGGCGCAGTAGTGTTGATGTCAGAAAATGGGTCTATAAAGTGTGTGTGGGAGGGGGCAAGAAAGACAATCAAGATGTATATATGTATTTATTTAACCTTTATTTAAAAGAATAAGGTTTTGAAGTGTCTGTCCTATCTAGGAGATACAAAACAATTATGGAAATATACAGTACCAGTCAAAAGTTTGGACACACCTACTCATTTCAGGGGTTTTCTTTATTTTTACTTTTTTCTACATTGTAAAATAATAGTGAAGACATCAAAACTATGAAATAACACATATGGAATCATGTAGTAACCAACAACGTGTTAAACAAGTAAAAATATATTTTATATTTGAGATTCTTCAAAGTAGCCACCCTTTGCATTGATGACAGCACAACGGTCTCCCTTTTCAACAGTGGAGTCATATTAGTTTGTAGCCCAAACGGTTTGGACACTAGAGACAGAAGTTGGCACATGGGCGTTGCTGACTTCAGACGAGTACCGTGGGGGGCTTGTGGGGGTCGTAGAGCAAAACGGAGATCATCATCGTGTTTGTGAGAGTGTCATCATATTCATTTGTAGGTCAAACTATTTGGGCGCTACAGACGTTTTTGTGAGAAGACCGATTTTCTTGATGTCTCCTGGTCTGACAAACACCGCTGTAGCTCGGCCACGTTCCACCGCAGATGCGGAAGGCTGACATATGCGGATACGGTGGATTGAGACGCAGCCCATGCAAAAAAGATAGCTCTATCTTAAACTGATGGATTTTGATGGGGATTTTTGTATTATGTTACTTAGATTGACGCATGGGTGTGTCAATAGACTCTTAAGGATTTTTAAGAGCGATAACACCACCTCCCATGTCCAAAACCCCTCCAAAGATGTAATTAGCCTGAACTCCACCACTTCCTCAGTATCTCATCAAATAACTTTTTCAAAGCGAGTGAGGTCTTAATTGGGAAGTGTCTGTGGTAGTAAGATGGCCTGACCCAGTGCTGTCAACCTCACCAGTGATGTTCCAGGCCAGCGGGCTCTCCTCTCCCCTGAGACCAGGACCCACATCTCTTCTTCCCCTCTCTTCCTAATGAAATCCTCTGTAAATCCACTGCTGTCCCCTCCTCTACTCTCTTCAGCCACATAGGGAGTCAGAGCCAATACATAGGGCCACACTGGAAATTACTCCCATTTTTGTAGGGCTTTTCTTGTCGACTCTATGGGGTCCTCGAACTCTGTAATGTGGAGAGCAAGATAGGGGGGCTGAAAGAGTTTTAAAGTAATTAGCTCGTGGATTGCAGAGAAACTCGCTTGGGGGCGTGCACACAGTCAGCACAAGACTGATTTCCCTGCAATGCTACTGCTAACACACTTTGCAACTATGCACACATGCTATTAGCGCACAGTAACACTCCCAGTATAATGCACGCTCACATAAATGTATAATTGCTTCCAATTACCAATCAATATTAGACGGTTATGCATTTAGATCTTAAATATACATCTCACTATCTCTGTGTGATGGCCACACAGAGATAGTGTGTGATGTATCACACAGAGATAGTGTGTGATGTATATTTAAGATCTAAATGCATAACCGTCTAATATTGATTTGTACTTTGTACAGACTGTGACCTCTAATCAGTGTAATCCTTGGCTAGCTCTATCCTCTGTTGATACACTGCATGCATTTCCTTTTATGAATAAAATTGACAAGCATGAAATGAATGGAAAAGTCCAAGGGCAGATCGATCAGTCTTGCATGCACAAACCAGCTCTAAAATCCTCTGTCCCTAAAATGATTCAACACTCTAAACTAATTCATTACAGGGCAGGCAGCAGCAGAATCCGTGTTCTGGAGCCTGAGGATTAGCTGGGGAGACCATCCTCTACAGTGTGAGCGGAATGAGAAGACTTTGTGTAGACTAGATAAGAGGACTGGCCCCTACACTAAACAGACCCATTTGACCCCTCTGTTATTAAAGGTGGAACTGTGGTGCATCGGTTGGTTTCAATAGTACACCTTCAACAGAGAGCTAAAGTGAAGGAGTGTCACCTGGTGCATCGGTCTCAATGGCTGAGATTCAACAGTAGGTTTAAAGCTAGAACCTTTCATTGAAATAATATTAAAGTGGTCACTCCATCTCTTGTCTGGTAAAAAGCTGAGGGATGGACCTGGAGAATTGTAACCAATCTTAAATTCAGAGACAGAGCTATGGATGCAAGGACTGACCATCCATGATACAAAATGATAGTTTTAACCATGTTTTGATGCTATACAGTGTTTTTTTACCTTTACATTGTTTACAAACAGAGTAAAACAAGCTTATATTTTGGGTTTTGATGAGGTACGACAGTTGAACTTAGGCATTTCTAAGTTATATTCCCCCTTTGCCCTCAGAACAGCCTCAATTCGTTGGGATATGGACTCTACAAGGTGTCGAAAGCGGCCCACAGGGATGCTGACCCATGTTGACTCCAATGCGTCCTATAGTTGTGTCAAGTTGGCTGAATGTCCTTTGGGTGGTGGACCATTCTTGATACACACAGGAAACTGTTGATTGTGAACAACCCAGCGGCGTTGCAGTTCTTGACACAAATCGTTGCGCCTGGCTCCTACTACCATACCCCGTTCAAAGGCACTTCAATATTTTGTCTTGCCCCTTCACTCTCTGAATGGCACACATACACAATCCATGTCTCAATTGTCTCAAGGCTTAAAAATCCTTCTTAAAAGAAAAAGAAAACATATAGAATGTGCCGGCAGTAAGCGGTTAGTAATGAAAAGCCATGCTCACAGAGGTGGGGGTAAAGTCACCTTTATTCAGTACACTTACTTTAAATTCTGATACTGACTCAGTTGAGCTCTCTTGCCTATCTATGATTAAAATAACCTCAACATTTAATTGTTTCTTCAGGCAGGCTGTGACCCAAGGATGACCTTAAGAAGAGAGATACTCCTACATCGCAAGGCTCAAATAGCCATGATTAATATGGATGGTTCCTCAGGCCAGGTACCACTTATTGTTATGTAAACTATACAAAATCAATATATAACCTCAATAGTAGTGTTGAAATGTGTTACATTCATGTGAAGTATTTTGATGTGCTACTAAAGACATGATTTGAATGAATTAAGTGTTGAAATGGGAATGATATAGGTAGGTACAGTGTAACTACAATGCAGGTGAACAATTTGGCTTAGTACTTAGCCTTCAGACCAACAGGGAAAGCTGTTGGAAAATTACACCTGACTTGCACTAAGGCATCACAATACCTCGTCCTCACGACCTAAATCCATGAATGACCCCAAGCTGTATGTATGTATGAGAATTAGTTTGGACAAGATTAGTTTTGTTTTCATGTATGAGTTTTTGCTCTGATCAAGAAACCCAAATGCTCCCAGAATGGATCAGACAGCATTATGTGACCACGCCCTTAGTGGTCAGTCACTCAGAGCAAATCAGCTAGTGGTAGTTCCGGTACCGTTGGATTCATCTGTACATGTACAGTACAATCCGTTTCATAAACATCTCAAAACCTCAGTAAATCGGTCAACCCCATGGGATGTCAATACAGACCTGTGCTGTTCCTGGTCCATCAGAAGGCTGCACGTTTTTCATCTATAGTAGAAAAGCAATCAAAGCCCAACCTTCCCCTCGAACTCTGTAGCAGCGGTTACACAATGTCTCCTCCTGCCCCCACTTCACTCTCTGTTGTGCCTTTCATTCCAGTCTCTTGGAGAGGCAGAGCGGATTCTCTTTCTTCTGCCGATCCATCGGCCTCTCTGTTTGATCTGTGTAATTCTGCTAATAAGGCCGGGTCCCTGGCAGGCATCTGGCACACACACCAAAGGCAACAACACTGAGATGTGCCCCCAGATTTCACTCAGCGCCACCCCATCATCTGACTCAGCAGCAACTAACCAGCAATATAGAGCAAGCAGCAGCTAGGTCTCAGCCACGGTGGAGGATGTAGTGTTAATGGATCTCTTTTAAATGTCATTATATACGCTTGTTTTAATGGCCTGATTTTAGGTCCGCTCAATAGCAGCTACAGATGGAGGCGTATGCACAAGTTGTCCCAGAGTAGATATACTTTATTTATGATTGATCTTGTTTTGCCTATGTGAGAAATAAAGGTCTAGGCAATTTGTTACGCTTGATGAATTAGACTGAAATATTGAGGTGCGATGCCTGATTTCATTCCATTGAAATTCACACTATCAAGTCAATCTTCACATCTTTCCACGTCCCTTTTTACCATAGGTGGTGTCCCCCTATCAATCCAATTTTGAGCGAATGTCAGAATCTTGGCATTCATCAGATGAGAAAAGCCAAAGTTATTTGTCTTGTTGAGTACGGAATATGATTATTCTCCAGATTTCCTTTTAGAGTGGATGGTAGGCTGAGGGCTGGTGGAGGATCTGATGAGTCAGCTGGCGTGTTTGAGGCAGATGCAAACCTCTCACAAATGCTAATCTTTGATTTCCCCCAGATCAGTGGGGCTCCAGCTGAGAGACCCGGAGAGACGCAGAGACACAAGGAGCTGGCTGGCTCCCGTTCCCCCCTCGTCTCTAAAGCGCCCGATTAAACGGAAATCAGACACCGCCGTTCGCCTCATCCTGTTTTCTTTGAAAACGCTGCAACAAACACTGATCACAGTTGATTCCAAAAAGATGATGATTTTCCCCCAACTTGATGTTTATCATCCACGTTTCCATAAAGCATGTTCTGTCTACCTGTGTAAACCATAGGATCCTTTGATTTGACATGAAGATAAAGAGCACATCAGACCTGAAGGAGGGAGAAGCATTATGATACAATCCACACTGAAATTCAAAAGCAACTATGGTGTAGGTTGGTGGAAATCCCCATCAACTGAGGATGAAGGGTCACCATTATGTAGTTGCAGTTCAAATGAATGTTGAATAATAATAAACTACATTCTGACTCCATTATTATGTGGATCAATGTTACGTCTCTGCAGGATCTAGTCAAGGTAGTGAGCCTTACATCACCTCTCAGTATGACTATAATGAACATGTGTCTATCTTGCACCATTATGCAATTATTAAGAGGCTAGATACAAATAGCTAATCCTGGTGACCAATTTTCGAGCTTTAATTTATTGAGTCAAGTAGATCAGGGATGTCAAGGTGGAACCCAAACACGTGCTGTGTGTAGTGTAAATAATATTTACCAATAGACCTACTCAATTTTGAACGTATAGTCAATCAAAGAAGTACTCTGTAAAACGAGGAATGCATTTACTCAATTAAACTAATAGAATGATTTAGTCACGAAGGAATGAACACAAACGATTACAGTGTTCATGAAATACGTGGTACATTACAGAATACACTGAGTAAATGACTATCAACTAAATAAGACTTCATGTGGTTACACATGTCTTCAGTTCAGAATAACACGTGTCTTCAGTTCAGAATAATCTCTAAGAGAAAAACTATGTGTGCCTGATACTCGCAGGAGCTTGCTAACAAGTTCTCAGAGCATGAGCTAATTCACTGCCCTTTTAACCAAATTCAAGCGCAAACTCACGCCCCCAACCTGAATTAACATTTCTTTGCCCTTTACTAGTAAAAACAATAGACAGGAACAACACACCCAGATTCTAATCCAACCAACGCAATTTAAATAATAGGAGCACACCCCTGTGTTGCTCCTCTTTTAAATATCCGCCGTCTGACAAACAGAATAACATATTTTCCCTGTAACAATAAATCCATAGCACTTACGGCATGGAACTCTTGAAACAAACACAGCAATTTAACAATTAATCTTGTCGATTCAAGTTTTCATCAGTCTTCACAGCTCTCTTGGCGTCAGTGACCCCAGGACTTCCGTGGGAACGTCTTGTCCCTGGACATTGCCAAGGCGAAGGTGTGGCTCTCTCCTGTGAGATGCAAATATCCATCCTTCCAGCCAAACGATGTCGTGAGTCAACAAGCTGGGCTCCGGCGGCAGCAAGTCGCTAGACGAAAGTATCCCCTTCTCTAATTTTCCCACCACAATGGCACCATAGTTCACAGTATTCACAGACAGCCTTACTATGTGTTTGCACCTTGCCTGAATACGGCAATTGCAATCTGCTCATACAGACGCTCCTACAAAAAGACACCACAGTGTCCCTTGCAGTCAGGAAACAGCATATGCCAAAGACTGCAAATGTTAGGGGAAGGATTGTGTCATTGTTCACACACTTGGTACTGAGATGATAATATCACCATAGTTTGGTCACTGGGGGCAGTAAATAGACCAAGAGGTCGGGTCATTGAAAGCTATGAGAGATAAACATCCCCTTTATAAGGATGAGGGGGAGGATCCACTGTTCCACCATGCCCTGGAGCTGCCACAGATGGCCTGGAACACACCCACTGACCCTCAATACATCCCCAGTCAGCCTGAATCTGGAACATCCTGAGGCTCCAGCCTTACGGCCCACAGGGTGGCAGGCCAATGGCATAACATGGTGCCCACACCATTCAAGTCAACCACAATCACAATGGATACAGGTTTGATTATGTCAAATCAAATGTTATTGGTCACATACACATGGTTAGCAGATGTTAATGCAAGTGTAGCGAAATGCTTGTGCTTCCGACCATGCAGTAATATCTAACAAGTAATATCTAACAAGTAATAACATAATGATGTTAGGCCAATGTAGTACTCCACATTGTGAATCGTGATGTTATTTTTATACAGCGGCAGATGTTCCATGGACCACGGGGGGTACGGTTAGATCAGAAAGTGTTCATCCCCATAGACTGAGTCACTTCAATATCCTAGTGGTGTTCACAGGTATGACAAAGCAAACTGAAATCAAAGAGCATTTAGTGACAATGCAATGATTAGCGCAGTAGCTGTTTCATTAAAACTTCTACCCAGACAAACAAGCACACAAACTTGGCCAAAAGTTTTAATTAATTAAGTCATTAATTTGTTTAATCAGACATGACACTGTGGTCTAAATTTACATATTTACTCAACTGAGAGAACATTGTGTCAGAGCCCTCAGCACATGTCATCAAATGCAAAAAAATGGAAATCGCAATGCTGTGAGGGAACGCGACAACCAGAGGGAGGAGAAAGAAAAGGAGGGTAGGATGATGGAGAAGAGACATAGACATGGAATCACTGGCCACTTGAATAATGTTTACATACTGCTTTACTCATCTCATATGTATATACTGTATTCTATTTCACTGTATTTTAGTCAATGCCACTCCGTCATTGCTCGTCCTAATATTTATATATTTCTTAATTCCATTCTTTTACTTTGAGATTTGTGTATATTGTTGTGAATTGTTAGATACTACTGCACTGTTGGAGCTAGGAACACAAGCATTTCGCTACACCCGCAATAACACCTGCTAAATACGTATATGTGACCAATAAGATTTGATTTGAAAATGGTTCATTTGGTAAGCTAAGTATGGACCCAGAGTCCTTACTGCAGGTGTCTGAGGTGCCATTGAGTTTGTTTGGTGTAGAATTCGCTGAGGTGTGTGTTCATAGAGAGCAGAGAGAGCTGTAACTCTGGAAATGGATGGGTCTCGTGAAGTAGAAGGAGTACAGGATGGATGTGGGATCATTCTCAAGCACAGCACATTTTATCTCTTAGGATGAAATACGTAGTGTGTGTCTCATTTCCAACACACCTTTAATATCTTCATATGAAACCTAATGTAACATCAAAGAACAGTCTGAGGGGCTTCCTTGAGTGACCTCGGTGTCTATAAAAACACACTGTAAACTGATGAGATTCAGGAAAAGGAAGAAAAAATGAGTCTGAGCTACAGTGATGATCCAGGCTGGTTATAGCCAGAGTTTTCTTGTCGGTACATTTAGAAATGTCCTGCTATGCCCTTGGAATGTGTTGATGATGTATGCTGGAAAATGGACTCACATTTGCATTGTGTTATATTGTATTGTGAGCCAATTTAATACATTTTGTTATAGTCTAAGATGGTTGGTCTCGTTGATGTGGGACGCATGATTCCCTTGTTGGTGTGATCTCACTTCCTACAAAAACAGAGAGTCCTCGTTTGCCACTTTGCTTTAGGATCATTGTGGTAATCTCTCCACTTGAGCCCACAGCTGTTGCGCAGGCTCATTTCTCTTACTACTTTGCAGGGACTTCAGCTAAATATTTTGACAGGAAAATCCTGATTCATAGCATTAATAACCCCTTCAAAAAAGCAGCCCACGTCTAGCGGTGGTTTTTTAATCTGACATTAATGTCACTTGACTCTGTCTCTTGGCGGTATGACAATGAGGTCATTAAAAGTGAAGCCATGCAGGGAGCCGAACCAGATCTCTCTGCAGAATCACTTATTGGGATATTTTTTAGAGAGGAAGTAGTTGAGCCAAAGCAAACTGTATTATTTGAGAGGTTAGGATATCCACATGCTTTTACGATGTAGGGGCAACAAACAGTACATAGCATTGTTTTTTACATGTCCAAGCAAACGTCCTCATTTAAAAAAATCTGTAATCAAGTTTCATATTGTCTTATACAATTGTGATCTCTTGAAATGTTTGTTTCATGGATGACTGCTGAAGTCAATTTGTACTATTACTACTACTACTACTACTACTATATATTTCCTCCAGAAATTCACTAAATTCAAGTTACTTTGCTGTCGATTCAAGCGGAATATCTAATTCTCTGCCTACAGTAATTGATTAATGGTCACATGAAACGTGTGCTAATTTCCCCAAGTACTGTAGCAGCAGTACATTGCATGTCAAATGCCTTTATTGATCCTGTGGAAAGTTAGATGTGAGCTGCAGGGAAATGAGTCCTCTGGGGACGCAGAGGATTCCACACTGTGATTATGGTTCCTCTGAGATGCCTCTTGACCACTCCACTGTATAATTTACAGTATCAAATCCACAATTGACCCACCGAGGCTCTAGAAACACTACAGTCCTCGTAGTGCCATTGTTCCCCTCTGGACGAGACTGTTACACTGTTTCAATCATCTCTAAGAGGGAGAGAAAAGTGGAGGAGTGCAAGTGCAGGAGATTGAGACGGCGAGAGAGAGAGAGAGAGAGTGAAAGAGGGAGAGAGAAGAAATGAGAGCGAGGGAGCGAGAGAGAAGGAATGAGAGCAAGGGAGAGAGATAGAATGAGACACTATAAGACATACTGTAGTTAATGAGTCCTGGAGGCATTGTGTGTGCGAGGTGTGGAAGTGCTGAGCAGAGGTGAGACCCACAGGGCTCATTGTAGAGAAATGTGCACTGCTGAGGCCAGCTCGGGAGCCACACAGGAATCACAATTAGACATAATTACAGCTGGAAAGCTCTGGAAATTGGTCTATTTGGTCTATATTGGTCCAGCTCTTCTCTTCTCCTGTCTGCTCTGATAGCTAGCTACATTTATCTACAATGACCACACTTAAACCATATTCAAGCCATATTTGTTGAGCTGTTCAGGCAAGCCCTCAGCTCGAAGTGTGTGTGTGTTAAAAAGTGTCTATCAGCAAATTACAGCTAAAGAATAACACAATCTGGTAGTGGTTACAAGCCCATAAAAACCAGAGGAGTTTGGCAACAATGAATGTCTTGTTTTTGACATGGAATTAGAGGGAATAGCTATTCACATTGCTATTTCATTCTAATAGCAAGACGAGTGAATGAATGTAGGCCTGTGTTCCCTTTGTCAGCAGTTGTAGCGTGTTGTGTTGACATGTAGCAAACAACCATTTTGTCGTGTCATTGAGCCTCACAAATGATCAGTTGCGCATATTTCAAAATATAAAATATTCAAGATAAATTCCATGTGAAATCCAAGCCTGTTTTTGAAGTACTATGAGTCTAGGTAGTTTATTGCTGGAACATTGAGAGTAAGTCTGTATATTACTGCAGTCCAAACCTTCTTTGTTGTCTCTTCATAAGAACCACTCTAAAATTGTATTTGATGTACACAGATACAGCCAAGAATGAAAGCTTTGTGTGGGATTTGAGAGGCATACAGTGGCACAAAGTGCTGAAATTACAGAAAAACGTAACACTTCTTGCTTTTGGGGACTGACTTCTATTCATTCAAACCGCCGTATTCACCAGACCTCCCCCCCCCCCCCCCCCCCCCAAACCCCAGCTGGCCATCCTTGTCCTGGCCGTGGCCCTGAACTTTCTCTGGCCTGGGAGGGATGCAGTCAAAGCCTTTAAGAATAGGTGATGGCAGCTGAGAGTGTAACTGTGAGCAGAATGCAGAGTGTTCTCTCCTATCCTCTCTCCAGCCCCGTCTCTTTTAATTGCGTTGACCTGGAGAGACCCTCACAGAGCAGAAACTCCTCCAACTGAAGTGAAGCTGACCACAATTAGCCTAAAATGGAAAATAGCACTGCACAATGCATTGATTACCCCTACAAAGGTTTTCCTTTGTTTCTTTATGTGTGCAAAAATAGAGAAGGATACCTGAAATACATTCAATTCATTCTTTTTAGATGCAGAGCCCATATCCACTTTGTATATCTACCTCTTTGCTTTACTGATTTATCAAGCAGTTTTTCATGACTCTCCGCCTGTCATTGTCTCCTTATCACTAATGTAACCCTGACCCATTTTCTCTGTACTCAGCAAAAATCCAATATTTCCAAACACGCTTTCAGCCTCTGTAAATATGCTTTCAAAATCCTATCTATGAACTTCTCTTTCTTTCTGTGTGGTTGCAGGGCTTGTTTTTCTTTGCCAAACTTGATTTTAATCAAATTGACTATATTAATACATCTAGACTGAAATAAAGCCTCTGCAAAATAAACTCAGCTCTAGAAGTTGGTGCAACAGTGCACCATTTACATACATTTCCATGCAGTGGGATACATAGCTTAGAGACAACATTTCTATTGAATATAGATTTAGTCTATATTATGCATGCAGCAGTGTTGAATAAATCATGTTTGTGCCTTTGCTCTCTGCTTCTCTTCTGATCTGAGGCATTGGCGATATAAATCCATCTGTCGCTTGATAGAAGAAAATGTAAATCACAGCCCCTCTGCATATCATATCTAATTGGGCAGGGTCTTCAAACGGCTCTGCCTTCGAGATGTATCTTTATCAGATAGATAACATGGCCCTCTGATTTCATAACCCTCTGTCATTCAGAGGAGAGGATCCCGGCATGGGCGTCAGGCAGTATGAGTATCTATGTGCTAGGAACATTAGCATCTGGGCAATAAAGCATACTGCACTGCACGCTTGCAGACATCCCACTAGCGCTAGCTGATCCACTGTACTGTACCTCATCCAGACATGATGTGTTAGCTCTGTACAGTATTAGCCTGCTCTGAGGGTACTAGGGGGGAAAGGGGGATACCTAGTCAGTTGCACAACTGAATGCATTCAATCTAAATGTGTCTCATGCATTTAACCAAACCCCTCTGAATCAGAGCGGTGCGGGGGACTGACTTAATCGACATCCACATCATTGGGGAGCAGTTGTTGTTGGGGGTTAACTGCCTTGCTCAAGGCCAGAAAGGCAGATTTTTCCACCTTACTACAGTATGTCTGGGTACATACATACTGTATGAGTCCTCAGGCTTCCTGCTGGGAGGATCCTGCTCCTTATTGCTCTTGTGGCACACGAAATCGTGTGCGAAATCGAATATTCTGCTTCATGGTTGTGTCGCTGACTAGGGCACTGTCCATGGTCTAGCAAACTTTAATTGCCTCCATGTAATGTATATTTTCTCCCTAATGGCAGCTCATCAAGCGTAATGTACACATTAATGTAAGGAGCCAGCGTGGCTTCGACAGTCAGCCGGACCAGTAGGTGTGAGGGATTGTGGGATTGTGATGGAGGCTGGAACTCTGACTGATTCAGCTCATCTTATCAAATCAAATGTATTGGTCACGTACACATATTTAGCAGATTTTATCGCAGGTGCAGCGAAATGCTTGTAACTTTTAGTGCGTGTGTGTGTGTGTGTGTGTGTGTGTGTGTGTGTGTGTGTGTGTGTGTGTGTGTGTGTGTGTGTGTGTGTGTGTGTGTGTGTGTGTGTGTGTGTGTGTGTGTGTGTGTCTGTGTGTGTGTCTGTGTGTGAGTGTGTGTGTGTGTGTGTGTGAGAGAGAGAGTACGTGTGAGGGTAGGCTTAATTATAACACTGCAACATGAAGCATGGTGGATGACAGAATGTTATAGTGGTGTATGCAGTTTTATCATACAATTTGGAAAATCCTAAACCACCATCTGCCGTTTCCTCCAAAAATGTGTCATGGCTTTTAGAAAATGCACACAAAGTATGAGCATGAGCAGATTTAGTGTTGTACTTAGTTCTGATAAGTATAGTGAGTCCAGTTACGATAATGGTCAGATTGTTTTCATAACGTCACAGGTTGATTTAAGTACATTCCTATTATATTGCCATAAGGCTTCATGACCCAGATTGCGACGGATACTAAGACCACCATTATATAGATTTTAAACAACTCCAGGGATCTTAATATTTCATCGCTTCTTATGGTCTTTAAACTCCAGGGGAGAATGGGAGCCACCACAACTCACATTAAGTGCTCTACTGCTCGCCATTAAACTCTGCATACAAAACGTTACTAGTGTCTTTGTAGTATGGCTAATCAGCAATTTGGAGAAGCGCTGTGTTTAGATGGGCCCTATACCATCACTGTGACAATCCTATTAAGAAAACACTGTGTGCTGTTAGTGTGACGCAAATTGACTGCAAGTAGCCTGGCAGCTCTCCAGACATGATTCAAGGTGAAGGCCCAAACGTAGGGATTTAACTTACTGTCCAACAGCCAGATCGATACTGGCATATGCGAGGCATAAACCACGTAGGCTGTAGTTTAATGTGCTACTATGTAATGAAAATAAATGAAAATAAAGGTTGTTGTGATTTTGAAAGCCCTCCACTCGGGTCAGGACGGGATAGGAGGCGGGGGGAGTGATAGTGTGTGTGCAGAATCCTAACGACGTCTGCTCTCAGAGAACAAAGGAGAGTGATCGCAATCAAGCCTGTTGACACCCTTCACCATGGCACCCCGTCCTCACCAGGCCTTAACAACAACGAGGAACGGCTCAATGAGCAACAACAGCAGAAAATGTATGCACAGTCTTTATTAGGGGTTTTCCGATTTCAGACAGACACAGTCCTGGACAACGTAGATTTGAGACACCGATTTGATCATATTATGCGCTGTGCTTGTAAAGGGGTGAGAGTGAGTAAATAGATGAGGGATTTTTGAATTAAAGGAGTTTCTTACAACGTTGATACATTTCCTGAGCCTGCGGCGTCGTCTGGGAGACTGCTGTGAAAGGCTAGTTAGTACAATAGAGAAAGAGTGAGAGAAGGAGGGTAGGATGGTATCTCAGGTCAGTGTTTGCGTCATGGAAAGAATTATAGTTCATATCACGGGCGCAGTCCTCGTGTTGTTGTTTGTATACAATTATTGTTCACTTTCTTTTATCTTTTAACCTTTCTCGAGTATCAATCCCGGATCCGGGAGCACCCCCCACCCCCCACACACTGATTAGCATAGCTAGCATAGCTTCACAAGTAGATAGTAGCATCTAAATATCATTAAATCACAAGTCCAAGACACCAGATGAAAGATACAGATCTTGTGAATAAAGCCACCATTTCAGATTTTTAAAATGTTTTACAGGGAAGACAAAATATGTAAATCTATTAGCTAAACACGTTAGCAAAATACACCACTATTCTAACTCCATCAGTTTCTTACTCCTTCAGGTGCTATCACCAATTCGGCTCAACTAAGATATTGATAGCCAATAACCTATAAAAAAAACCATCAGATGACAGTCTGATAACATATTCATGGTATAGGATAGTTTTTGTTAGAAAAAAGTGCATATTTCAGGTAGAAATCACAGTTTACAATTGCACCGACCATCACAAATCGACTAGAATTACTAGATAGAGCAACGTGTATGACCAATTTACTCATCATAAAACATTTCATAAAAATAGACAAAGCATAGCAATGGAAAGACCCAGTTCTTGTGATTTCAGACCATATTTCAGATTTTCTAAGCGTTTTTCAGCGAAAACACAATAAATCGATAAGTTAGCATACTACATGTGCAAACGTTACCAGAGCATCGATTCCAGCCAAAGAGCGCTATAACGTCAACATCGCCAAAAGATATTAATTTTTTCACTAACCTTCTCAGAATTCTTCCGATGACACTCCTGTAACATCATTTTACAACATACATATACAGTTTGTTCGAAAAGGTGCATATTTAGCCATACAAAACCGTGGTTACACAATAAAAATACTAGGAAATCAAGCCTCAATATGTCTGACGTCATCTATCAGAGTGATCTAGTTTAATTGAAAGCTAATCATATACTTGACTAAAAAATACAGGGTTGACAGGAATCGAAAGACAAATTAGTTCTTAATGCAACCGCTGATTTACATTTGTAAAATTATCCTTACTTTTCAATACAGGGTTCGCCAAGTGAAGCTATACCAAACAAAATGGCGAAATATGCGTTTAAAATATTTCGACAGAACAACAATTTATCATATTAAATATTGCTTACTATGAGCTGTTCTTCCATCATATTCTTGGGCAATGTATCCTTTCTATGTTATAAACGTCTTTTGGTCGATAGATGTCCTCTGTCCTTCGAAATATCCACTAACGATCGAACGGGACCCCAAAACGTGTCCAAAGTTTCAGAGTGCACAACAAAGAAATTCCTCAAAATCGCACTAAACGGATATAATTTCCTATAAAACGGTTTAAATTAACTACCTTATGATGTTTCTAAGTCCTATATCGAATTAAATTACAGACGGATACATTTCAAGTTGATAACCGAGCCTGTGAAAATGGCGTCCGGAGGTCCCTTCCTGCGTAAGGGCGAGCGTCGAAAGGGGGGCTACTCTCACTCCTTGGTCTTTTATAACCTCTGAGAGCTACGGAGAAGGCCCATTCCACTTCTCATTGGTTACTGACATCCAGGGGAAGGCGGGTGCAGTTCGTGTCGTTCCATAGGATAGACAGAGACCTTAAAAACTGATCTGAAACCAGAGCTTCGCTCTCAGACCTTTCACTGTCTGTCATGGATTTCGCTGTAGAAAGAGTTCTGGGTCACCCACAGACATCATTCCAACTTTGTATGAAACTAGAAAGTGTTTTCTTTCCAATAGAATTAATAATATGCATATTGTACGAGCAAGAATTGAGTACTAGGCAGTTTAATTTGGAGACGACAAAATGCTAATTCGGAACAGCACCCCCTGTAGTCGCAAGAAGTTAATGCACCCATTCGTCTCATTGTCTAACACTGGGTTGAAAAAAATAAGGCAACATCCCCATTTTCTGTGCCAGGGTGAATAAATCACAACCTCTCTTCTTCAGGATCTCTCAAAATGTCTTAATTTAGCAAAATCCTCCAAATATGTTCATGTAAAAACAGAGCAATTATTCCTGAATAAAATTATAAAAACAGTTCAAACAAGAGGTCAGATAAAGATGGAGGTTGTTGGTTGGGGTGTTAAGATGTTAGGGTGTTAGGATGTTTGGATTTTAGGGTGTAAAGTTGTTAGGGTGTTAGTATGTTAGGGTGTTAGAATGTTACGGTGCTAGGGTGTAACGGTGTTAGGGTGTAAAGGTGTTAGGATGTTAGGTTTTTAGGGTGTAAAGGTGGTAGGATGTTAGGTTTTAAGGGTGTAAAGGTGTTAGGGTGTAAAGATGTTAGGGTGTAAATGTGTTAGGGTGTTAGGGTGTTATGATGTTAGGGAGTTAGGATGTTGTGGTGCTATGAGGTTATTAAGGTGTTTAAGGTGTTAGGGTGTTATGGTGTTAGAGAGTTAGGGATTTAGGGTGTTAGGATGTTGTGGTGCTAGGAGGTTAAGGTGTTAGGGTGTTATGGTGTTAGACCAGACCACTGCACTGGCCTGCTGACTGTTACAACTGCACTACAGTCAGTACTTAGCACAGCAATGTACTCTCATTAATGTTCAATGGTTTCAGTCATTCGTTGTCTGAACCATCTAACCTATATGGAATGAAATGCAATATTTAATTTATCTGGCTATTACACAGTTCACGAGCCTTATTTTCCACCTTTATTGTTTTAACTATTCCAAACTGATCTTCCATACAATAGTGCTGTCTTCACATATTAAAAGTCTCTTCCCCATTAAGAGGTTTAATAAAAAGCAACAGCGTCATTAGATTCACCTTCTCCAACTTCTCTAACCACTTTCCGACCACTTCTATCATATAAAACTGAGCTAATGGCTGGTAATATCAAGGGTGATTAACTGTTGGGAGATCATTAGGACAATGTTTGCTTTCTAATGCCAATAATGTGGAGTTCTTGGCTTAGTGTTCATGTGCTCAGTGCCCATGTTGTATCAAAATGGTGCCCTTCCACCACAACCATTACCCCCTTGTGAAGCAGACAGCTGTGGCTTCAGCAGTTTGAGAACAAGATTACTTTGTTCATAGAGTATTTAGTATTAGGGATCACTTTATGGGGAGGTCTGAGGGCATCAATGACTCAGGTTTTAGATGTTATTCAATGGCCATCAGCGTACAACATCACTCCTCCCCGACTATTGGATTGACCCAGACATTGCCAATAACATTGTCAGTGTCAATAAAGTTTAGTGCTACTGATTTACTTTGCAGTGGGGAATGCTGGTGGGGATAGGGTATTGAATTAAGGTTGGTACAGGGTTAACAGCCGGCTGATAGACATCAACTGTGTGATCTAAGTCACAGCATCAATGTAGCATTAACCAGCCTGGATTCCAAAACATGCTCCAACAAACATGTATTCATATTGTTGTGTTTGTTAGCATTGCTAGACAAATTTGTCATTTAATAACAGTTTTGCTATATCTAGTTTAGTTTTTTTATTTAATTCTGTATGAACTGAGGATCCAATACAACAAGATTTGCAGACTGCACTCCATATCTGAATGATAAAAACAGAGCAGACAATATGTTTAGCGAATGACATCCAGAGATGAAGTCGATATCAGTAACATATTCTGAAATAGATGTGTCAATGGCAGCTAGTCGTGTGTGTGGCTACCACTCAAGTTATGGAGGTGTGATGTACGGTTTGATTAATGTCACTGCATCTCAGATGAGGCCTGGGGATTTGTGGAGTGTGTGCGCATGTGCTCTCGTGCTTACGTGAATGTGTGTGTGGGTGGTGGAAGTGTTGCTGTGTTGGGTATACACCTCTCTCCACTGTGTAACCATGACTCCGCAGTCATGGATTGTAACATTCTGTGATTGGGGAAGAGTGGGAGTGAATCAATAGGAGCTCTCATTAATGAATGTTAATCTCCTCCATGCAGCTCAGCCCTGTAGTTTAGGTGACAGGTGTTAAAAGCAAGGCATGTTGGCTCCTGATTTTTAAGATGTCATTTCTCTCACGCAGCGAGCTCGTTGGCAACTGACTCCTGTTTGGACTTGATCTGAGGCTTGATATTAAAACTGCTATTTGGATGAATGGTCTGCTATTGCATGTGTAATGGCTTTAGCTAAATACTTTCAACATTGACCATGTAGGTAGGGGGGATTTCATTGTGGCTTGTCTTGTTTAATCTGATACTGTAAAGCACTCTATTTACCTGAGCCATTTTATCATCTATAGTACCGTAATTGCTGGACTATTAAGCGCACCTGAATATAAGCCGTACCCACTGAATTTTTTACAAATATGTATTTTGTACATAAATAAACCGCACATGTCTATAAGCCGCAAGTGCCTACCGGTACATTGAAACAAATTAACTTTACACAGCCTTTAAACGAAACACGGCTTGTAACAAAAATAAATAGGCTTTAACGAAACACGGCTTGTAACAAAAATAAAAAATAAATAGCAGTAAACAGTAGCCTACCAAGAAAGTCAAACTTCATTGCGGTGGCGATTGTTTTGGCTTTCAGTCGGATCTGCACAGTTCCAACGTCTTATCATCACTCATTAAGGCCAAGCTCCCGTGCAGCAGCTCTATTTCCTTTTCCAACAGCCAGATCGATCGCCTTCAACTTGAAAGCTGCATCATATGCATTTCTCCGTGTCTTTGCCATGATGAGGGTGACAAAATGACTACCGTAATCAGAATGATGGCAAGTTTGAGCGCGCTCGATTTACGTCACATTATGTGACGGTGCTCAATTTTTTGGCTGCATGAATCTTGTGAAAAAAGAAAAAAAAAACATAAATTAGCCGCGTCATTGTATAAACCGCGAGGTTCATAGCGTGGGAAAAAAGTAGCGGCTTATAGTCCGGAAATTCCGGTATTCTGACCATGTGTGCTGTCTGTGTTAAGCCTATCTAAGAAGAAGCCTGCTTTTCCAAGACAAACATTACTGATTGAGGGAAGGGATGGGGAACCATGCTAGGGCCCAAGCCAGCAGCTGCAGCCAAGTGAATGAGGTACCAGGGGCGTTGGACACAAGCATTCCTCAGTCAGCCCAGGGCATGTGGCAGCAATCTCCTGCTGTATGGAGGGGTTAACGTGTTTAACTCTGGATAGCTTGGACCACAGCCACCCACTACATAGACAGGCAGGGAGGGAGAGGTATTTGGTAATGGGGAAAGGAAGAGATATAGCGGGAGAAAGAGACAGAGAAAGAAAGGGGGAGATGGAGAGGGAATTGGCTCGACTGTCTTGCCAGGAATGTTTTTTGCAACATGATTAGTAATTTCATGTCCCTGCGTACGTGTAGATTCTTGGCATTGATGGGATACTACATTATCATTAGTTTGTTGCCCAAGCTCACGAGGAGAGGAGGTGATTGGGGCATAATTGCAAGAGCTCATGCAACTGGAATTCTAGATGTTTCCTCCTTATCTGTGAGAAGGACGAAGGGAATGGCACAGTGAACTAAATGTAGTTTACGTGCCACCAGCAACAACCAGAGTTGCTAGCGTAGCCTAATGTAGACACAGTTAATGCTTTTCCCATGCTATTTCTTCACCACAAAATAACTTTGCTGCATTTTAAGTAGTGTTGGGGAAGCTACTTTGAAAATGTAGTTTACCAAGCTACCAATTACTTCACACTGGAAGAAGTTAAGCTACGCTAAAGCTACCCTTAAGAAAATGTAGTTTACTTCAATAAAGTTACCTTGAAAAAGTAGTTCACGGCATCCAAACTACTTAGTGATAATTCCTCGTATCTAAATCTGAAATGTCATAGACTACAAATTGCAAGAACAGTTCACTCTGGAGTCACATGTTTACAGAATGTGTAATTTATCCTAATAAAAACATGAACTATGTTTCAAGGGAGAATTAGGCAGATCTGATGCCGAAAACAAAAGGAAATATTACCCATATTTTATTTTTGCTAAAAAGTAGCGTGTAGTTCCAGTAGTTAGTTACACCGTTGCATGGCTAAAAGTAATGAACTTCTGAAAACACTACCTAGATTAGACTTTTGTTCTAAGATTAGAATTACCACCAAGCTACTGCAGAATGTAGGTCAATTACTAGTTCAACTAAATGTAGGTCACTACTCCCCAACAGTGATTTTAAGATTGAATTCAATCGAATAATCAAATACCATACCAAGATTGATAAGAATTATATTTCTGAAATGATCCTTTGTTCTTTTTTTTCTCATATTTGTTTTACTTTACTAAGTGTGCAAGTGACTCTTTCCATCGTCCGGTCAAAAATATTTCACACAAATGGAATGGAAGCATTATATGAATGCATTCCCACCGTTTTTTCAGAGGCCATTTGTACCGTATTTGTCTTTTCCGCTTGGTGAGACCAACATTTATTCACCAGAGGCTTGATGGAGTGAGCTTACTGAGTGAGGTCATCCAATAATGAGCCTGTCTGTCAGGCCCAAATGCTGGAGTGCTGAGGGCAGTAATATTGGTTGACATTTTCCTTGATGTGTCGATATGTTCCAGACCCCGTCCCCCAAGTCCCTACACCCCAACTTAAAACATCTCAATACTTCATTCCTTTGTGACCATCAGCTTAAAATGCATAGATTGACAGGGATTGTTTTTTCCTATCCCTTGCATTATAACCTAAGCTTTGAACAAGCTCTCCGGTCCCCCTGACACATAAACAGTTTATTCATGGTTGGTTGGGGTTTTGCCTGCCGATCGATGTCCCTATGCAAATACTGAATGAGATGGATTGTCGTGAGCTATTTGTTTCACTGTGTCAGTTCAGTTGGCCTCTGGCTCATATCCTTTATTGGCCCTGGAGCCAGTAGAGCCTGCAGCCTCTGTCCTTCTCCCTGATGGAGGGGGCTGAGCCTCAGCCGCTCCAGCACTGCAAACTGCACACTAGAAATTAGTCTGTTTAGCAATTACAGCCAACCAGCCAGGCAGCTCTGCCAGTGGCCCTATTCAGGACATGTCTCACCAGCAGAGTGGCCGTGTAACTATCCTCCCAAACCTCCAGCCTAACACCTCTCGTTGAATACAAAGCAGTGCTAAGAGTCTGCTGGTTTTCATGTGTGTCCTCTTAACAGGGACATGGGCATGGTCATTAAGATATTGAAGCCTTCAGGGTTTTACCCCTAGAACTGACATTGATAGAATCACGCTGTCTCTCTCTCTCTCTCTCTCTCTCTCTCTCTCTCTCTCTCTCTCTCTCTTTCTCTCTCTCTCTCTCTCTCTCTCTCTCTCTCTCTCTCTCTCTCTCTCTCTCTCTCTCTCTCTCTCTCTCTCTCTCTCTCTCTCTCTCTCTCTCTCTCTCTCTCTCTCTCTCTCTCTCTCTCTCTCTCTCTCTCGCTCTAATGTTTTTGCATTCTCTCTTGACTTAGGAACTTTACACTGCAATTAAAACTCTTCTTTCGAACATGATTACCCTTATGTCTTTCCCTCTCATTCTTAAGGGCTGTTTGGTACTGTACTAGTAATACTGATGCCATGTGCCTCTGGCAGGTGATGTCTGGGCTGACATATTACAGGTGTGCAACAGTCCCTCCAGCTTCACTGGGCATTGTGATGTATTGCTCGTCTCTGAGGAACATGGTAAAAGGCAGCAGCCCACAAACGTGATGTGAATTCCTTTAAAGTTTAGCTACAGAGAATCTTTGCATTATTTATGCCAAAGGAGGCTCTGAGAGAGTGCCAGGTAATTTGGGTAATGCAATGGTAATGCATGGTGCTAAACCACTGTCAAATATTCCAGTCAGATGCCCTCCGCTCTAAGCAGTTCTTCCAGCTCAACCATCCAAAAAGAGAGAAACGCCACATCATCATGGCTGCTGTGAAGAAAGGCAGAAATGGAGCAGAAATGTATTCCTCTCATTTTGATAGCATCTGCTCTTCAGTTTCAGCTGCAAATAGCATAATTTGCAGGCAGGACCACCGCTAACTAAGCCCTGGCGGAGACTGGGGGAGATATACCTGACGCCCGTCCGTCTCTGTGCCTGAAAAGCTATTTAGGCCCAGGGTGGCAACCCTAACTAAAACAAATGGTGTTTTATTTTTGGGACTGCATATGCTTGCTCAGCTATAGGCTAGCTCTGCACCGTATAAACAAGGCACTAAGAACCAGGCAGCTGAAATCCCAGACAAAGACGTATTTCCTGCACAGACAGCACAATCCTAATCTGTTCTAATTCACAATCAAGGGAGGAGGAATTGAGTCTTTGCTGCTCCAGGCCATATTCACTGCATCTGTGTTAGAGGGAGGAGGAGGCTGTTAGAAGAAGAGTTGAAGTCTCAATATGGCTGTCCACTGTGCTCATGTCTTGAGTGTAGTGCTTAAGGGGTGAAATTGCCTAGAGATATATTTGTATATAGATGATTTACCCCTGGTCCTGGAGTGCCGCAGGCACTTCATGTTTTGATTTAACCGACCTGGAAGACCAGGTGTGCTGAATTTACGCAATCACTGAACTGATCAATTAGCTCAGTTGCTCAGTTTGGTGCCTAGTTGGAAGAAAATCCTGCAGTACCTGCTTAGCTACACCTTCACTATACTGTCTGCCACCACCAGCTTCTTTCTCTAACTTATTTTCTTTGGCTTTTATTCCAAATTTGAAAGCGTGGGCATATTGTCTTGCTTCACAAGACACGAGTCAACTCACATTTTCTGAGCGCAAGTCAAATAATTCAACTCATTACACATCCTAGCCTTATCAGTTGTTTATGTGATGTCAAGCATCAGAACTTTATTTGTCGGTAATTCCCCTAGGCTCTTCCATGATTTTTATCACGTCAATATCTCTGCATGCGCTTGGCTTACTGGCATTAACAACTGTGTTCTCATCTCCGTTCTATCCACAGTAGATATCGCTGTCCTTAATAACAGAGAGAAGCAGTGGGGGGGAGGGGCACACATGCTCTCAGCTGATCTTATCAGGACCAGGCTGGGGATAGACACTGGGAAAAATAAGACAGATAAGAGATCTTTCCATAAGTTAATTAGCTTTTTATCACACAACGCAATTACAAAATTGTCAAGTCTCGGGTTTAAGAAGCCAAAAGCACTTTGAAGGATCGAACAATAACTAAAAAGTGGTCAACTCAACAGCGTGGAGAGAGTGGTGAGCTAAAGCAGACCGGAGGGAGCGCAGTGGTTTGTTTAGCTTCCGTTGAGCGACAGCGGCCCAATGCAAAGTGTACCATTCTGTACAGTCTAGTCAGACAGAGTACCCACGGAGATGCTGATAAGAGAGATGAATGGTGTTGTCTGACTGCCTGGCATACGATCAGTGGTGACTGTTATCTTAACCATCTGTATCCTAGTGAAGCATTGGGGTGGATGAAGTAAAAGGACACGGTGTCGCATGAATAACAAATCTAGCTTTGTGCCGAGAACATTGCAGGCAGGTACAAGTCCATACACAACAACAACACCTCAGAGTGTCAAACCAGATAATAGGAAATAGATGACACCAGCAGTTGAACAAATAAAACAAAAGGTTAAGCATAAAAAGACGGAGAGCATTTGCGTCACAATCACACTGAATATGGAAATACTTGTGTAAATGTGCTCTGAATTTGCATGGAAATTGCATTTCTCTCACATGTTCTGTGGCTGTGAGAGCAGAGGTCTTTTATCGCTTAGGTAATTTCTGCTCTCTGAGGTATTGAGACGCTGCCTGGGCAGCTGCAGGGAATTGTTTCCTCTCTGCTCGTTCCATAGTTGCTTCTTGTCCTCCTCTAGACACGTCTATTCAGAACTAGTGAGTGAGCGGACCCGGGTGCTTCTGTGGTGAGAATGGCCAGCGGCTACTGACGAAAATAGATAGGATCTCCAATTGTAATCAGCTTTATACTTTGTTTCATTTCAATTTCAAACTAGCTGTTTGCTTAAAGGCCCAGTGCAGTCAAAATGTGATTTACTGTGTTTTATATATATTCCCACTCCATGAGGTTGGAATATTACTTTGAAATTGTGAAAATTATGATAATGCCCTTTTAGAGAGCTGTTTGAAAGAGCTGTTTGAAAAGAACGCCTGAAATTTCAGACTTTTTGGTGGGATGGGTTTTTGGCCTGCCTGGTGACATCACCAGGTGGTAAATTAGTTAATAGACCAATACGAAAGAGAGTTCCAAACATCTCTGCCAATAACAGTTAGTGTTCAGTTTTCCCCTCCACACTCAGACCACTCCCAGACAGTCTTAGCAAAATTCTTGCTTAAGAAATTGCTCTTTGCTGAGAAGCTATTTTTGTATAATTTGTACCATTTTAATTTAAAACAATCACAGTAAGGTTCTTAATTGTTGAGCAGAAATTATTTGATATTGAGATAAAATCGGTTGCATTGGACCTTTACAAGATATACATGACTGGTCATTCAATTTGATTTCAATCACTTTTTGACCGCACCCCTTTTGGTATAATCAAGACTTTCTATATATATTTGCCAATCGTAGAAGTGGTCAGAAAGGAACTTTTTGGAGGCCAAAACATTTAGGAGATAGAGGTGCTTAAAGTTGACCCATTTTGAATATCATGAGACATCCATGTCTTCATCACTGGAAAAGATAAACAATTACGTTTGATATCATGTAATAGCTCACAAACAGGGTTATGAAACTATTTGATCATTTGTTTGTTTTTTAATGTATAAAGATTTTTTTTTTACCTTCAATTACATCAATTATCTAAAAACGTGTTTTTTATTTTCTCATTTGTTTTAGCTTAGACCCTATTTTACATCACGTGACGTGTTTGTGTTGTGCAAGCCATCGGTTGATAAACAGCATTCTGTCATGTTTTGGCTGACAAATGTACTAAAATGGGAATCAAACCAGAATTTAAACTTTCAAATGGTAGCACAAAGATGGTTGGAGGTCCACGCATCAGAGAATGTTGACTTGTATGAGAATGTCTATTGGTTTAAATTATACTGTCAATCCTCCATAGGAAACCTGTTGAAATCATAGAAATATAGATAATAGAATAGCTATTCCTATTCTACGTCATGACGTTGGCCTGTTGGGGGAGGTTTATGACCCCCATAAATACTTTTCCCCTTTTTCCTCTCTCTACTCTACCGATGTGACTATTGAAAATCCCTTTGTTAACATAGAGAGTCTGGTAACATCAAAAGGTGGGAAACTGAACCATATTTCGGTAATCCAACCAGTTGAAAATATGCATTGGTACTTAATGAATATGATGTCAGATCAGTTGGCGTCTGAGACATTATTACTGATAGGGCGACATAAACTGTATCTTGGAAAGTCTACACATTCTAGTTATCAGATTCACATGGAATTGTTGTGCAATTTAAATGTTTAATTATGAAACTATTTGTGAAAAGATTAAATTAAATTTTAGCTTCTTAAATGAGAGAACGGTTTGCCATAGAGAAACTCTGCTCACTCAGAGGCCCCGCCCAAGTGAACAGAAACTGGTTGTAAACTATGAAACACGCCCTTGTTTCACCACTATATAAACCCGTTGACGAAAATTCATCTTCCTGTTCCAAGGACGTGAGGACTTGCGGTCCCCACTATGAAAGGACAAAGACCACCTACAAAACTAAGCCAAACTCAGCAAGAACCTAAGGAAATTAGCATCGAATTTCAATGTGAAGGTGACGATCGACACGCCGAAAGGATGAATTTCGACTACACCAGCCAGAATATAGCTTGAGCTTAAAGTATGGCAACTTGGTATGAACTTTGAACTCTTATTACATAAAGAAGTGATACCTCCTAGCCGTTGCGTTAGTGCAGCAACTGTAGACGTGGGCTAGGAGAGGACGGACAGAGTATCTGTTCTACCACAGGACGACGGTACTACCAAGTGTCCGTTCTACCACCAGACATTCTTCAAAGGACAACCGGGCCTTCCATCTATGACCAACCGTACGAAGCGCAGCTCAGAGTAAATATTTATTGCATTTTCCTTTTCCAAATGGGCGGTTATTTAGAATGCATAAGATTCTGTATTTACGATAGAGTAGCTGCCTACGGCCTGATAGAGACACAAAATCTTTTTGTTCCTCAGTCTTCCCGCTCTTTCATTCAAAACCCAACCCCTTTTCTTTGTGTAACCAGCCGTCATATCTGTTCCGTCCGCTAGGGACGTTTTCCTTTATGACATAATTTGTAATCAATGTATGACCCATTCTGTGTAGATGTAAATCTGTGTGATTATTTAGGTATTTAGTAAATAAATAATTCAACCAAATTTTGCATTGCTGATTCAACTTGTTAGCCTGGGTTCGTGAAGATAACCAAGAATTTACAACTTTCAGATGAGACTTAATAAGGTGACGATTAAATATTGACTGCTATTGAGGTAAAAGATTACTAGGTCTTTAAGAGTTTATTCAGAAGACAACAGCTCTATAAACATTATTTTGTGGTGCCCCGATTTTCTAGTTAATTACATTTACATGATTAGCTTGATCAGGTAATATTAATTACAGAGAAATGATTTTATAGAATAGCATGTCATATCACTTAATCCGGCATAGCCAAAGACACGACACTATTTAAGTTGACGTTCGACGGTGGGTGGAATTGTGGTAGTAATTGGAAGTTAAAATGTAAATGAAATGTCAATGATGTACCAGTTAAATAGCAGTGGTCTGAAGGGATATGTCCATTCTATGAATTCTGTTTTCTGAATGATTGAAATTACATCCACCCTGTATTCAAGAGAATGCTCAAATCAAATCAAAGTTTATTTGTCACGTGCGCCGAATACAACAGGTGTAGACCTTACAGTGAAATGCTTACTTACAGTCTCTAACCAATAGTGCGAGAGAAAAAAGGTGTGTGTGTGTGTGTGTGTGTGTGTGTGTGTGTGTGTGTGTGTGTGTGTGTGTGTGTGTGTGTGTGTGTGTGTGTGTGTGTGTGTGTGTGTGTGTGTGTGTGTGTGTGTGTGTGTGTGTGTGTGTGTAGGTAAGTAAAGAAATAAAACAACAGTAAAAATAGATTTGAAAATAAGAGTAGCAAGGCTATATACAGACACCGGTTATTGAGGCTTATTGAGGTAGTATGTACATGTAGGTATGGTTAAAGTGACTATGCATATATGATGAACAGAGAGTAGCAGTAGCGTAAAAGGAGGGGTTGGAGGGAGGTGGGACACAATGCAGATAGCCCAGTTAGTCAATGTGCGGGAGCACTGGTTGGTCGGGCCAATTGAGGTAGTATGTACATGGATGTATGGTTAAAGTGACTATGCATATAAGATAAACAGAGAGTAGCATCAGCGTAAAAGAGGGGTTGGGGGGGGCTCACAATGTAAATAGCCCGGGTAACCATTGGTTATCTGTTCAGAAGTCTTATGGCTTGGGGGTAAAAACTGTTGAGAAGCCTTTTTGTCCTAGACTTGGCACTCCAGTACCGCTTGCCATGCGATAGTAGAGAGAACAGTCTATGACTGGGGTGGCTGGGGTCTTTGACAATTTTTAGGGCCTTCCTCTGACACCGCCTGGTGTAGAGGTCCTGGATGGCAGGCAGCTTTGCCCCAGTGATGTATTGGGCCATACGCACTACCCTCTGAAGTGCCTTGCGGTCAGAGGCCGAGCAATTGCCGTACCAGGCAGTGATGCAACCGGTCAGGATGCTCTCGATGTTGTAGCTGTAGAACCTTTTGAAAATCTCAGGACAAATGTCAAATCTTTTTAGTTTCCTGAGGGGGAATAGGCTTTGTCGTGCCCTCTTCACGACTGTCTTGGTGTGTTTGGACCATGCTAGTTTGTTGTTGATGTGGACACCAAGGAATTTGAAGCTCTCAACCTGCTCCACTACAGCCCCGTCGATGAGAATGGGGACGTGCTCGGTGCTCCTTTTCCTGTAGTCCACAATCATCTCCTTAGTCTTGGTTACATTGAGGGATAGGTTGTTATTCTGGCACCACCCAGCCAGGTCTCTGACCTCCTCCCTATAGGCTGCCTCGTCGTTGTCGGTGATCAGGCCTACCACTGTTGTGTCGTCTGCAAACTTAAGGATGGTGTTGGACTCGTGCCTGGCCATGCAGTCGTGGGTGAACAGGGAGTACAGGAGGGGACGGAGCACGCACCCCTGGGGAGCTCCAGTGTTGAGGATCAGTGTGGCAGATGTGTTGCTACCTACCCTCACCACCTGGGGGCGACCCGTCAGGAAGTCCAGGATCCAGTTGCAGAGGGAGGTGTTTAGTCCCAGGTTACTTAGCTTAGTGATGAGCTTTGAGGGTACTATGGTGTTGAACGCTGAGCTGTAGTCAATGAATAGCATTCTCACATAGGTGTTCCTTTTGTCCAGGTGGGAAAGGGCAGTGTGGAGTGCAATAGAGATTGCATCATCTGTGGATCTGTTTGGGCGGTATGCAAATTGGAGTGGGTCTAGGGTTTCTGGGATAATGGTGTTGATGTGAGCCATTACCATCCTTTCAAAGCACTTCATAGCTACGGACGTGAGTGCTACGGGTCTGTAGTCATTTAGGCAGGTTGCCTTTGTGTTCTTGGGCACAGGAACTATGGTGGTCTGCTTGAAGCATGTTGGTATTACAGACTCAATCAGGGACATGTTGAAAATGTCAGTGAAGACACCTGCCAGTTGGTCAGCACATGCCCGGAGCACACGTCCTGGTAATCCGTCTGGCCCCGCAGCCTTGTGTATGTTGACCTGTTTAAACATCTTACTCACGTCGGCTACGGAGAGCGTGATCACACAGTCGTCCGGAACAGCTGATGCTCTCATGCATGCCTCAGTGTTGCTTGCCTCGAAGCGAGCATAGAAGTGATTTAGCTCGTTCCTGTGTTCTTGGGCACAGGAACTATGGTGGTCTGCTTGAAGCATGTTGGTATTACAGACTCAATCAGGGACATGTTGAAAATGTCAGTGAAGACACCTGCCAGTTGGTCAGCACATGCCCGGAGCACACGTCCTGGTAATCCGTCTGGCCCCGCAGCCTTGTGTATGTTGACCTGTTTAAACATCTTACTCACGTCGGCTACGGAGAGCGTGATCACACAGTCGTCCGGAACAGCTGATGCTCTCATGCATGCCTCAGTGTTGCTTGCCTCGAAGCGAGCATAGAAGTGATTTAGCTCGTCTGGTAGGCTCGTGTCACTGGGCAGCTCGCGGCTGTGCTTCCCTTTGTAGTCTGTAATAGTTTGCAAGCCCTGCCACAACCGACGAGCGTCGGAGCCGGTGTAGTACGATTGGATCTTAGCTTCCGGGTTAGAGTCCCGTAAGCTTCCGGGTTAGAGTCCCGCACCTTGAAAGCGGCAGCTCTACCCTTTAGCTCAGTACGAATGTTGCCTGTAATCCATGGCTTCTGGTTGGGGTATGTACGTACAGTCACTGTGGGGACGATGTCCTCAATGCACTTATTGATAAAGCCAGTGACTGATGTGGTGTATTCCTCAATGTCATCAGAAGAATCCCGGAACATGTTCCAGTCTGTGATAGCAAAACAGTCCTGTAGTTTAGCATCTGCTTCATCTGACCATTTTTTTATAGACCGAGTCACTGGTGCTTCCTGCTTTAATTTTTGCTTGTAGGCAGGAATCAGGAGGATAGAGTTGTGGTCGGGTTTACCAAATGGAGGGAGAGGGAGAGCTTTGTACGAGTCTCTGTGTGTGATCTAGAATTATTTTCCCTCTGGTTGCACATTTAACATGTTGATAGAGATTTGGTAGAACTGATTTAAACTTCCCTGCATTAAAGTCTCCGGCCACTAGGAGCGCCGCCTCTGGGTGAGTGGTTTCCTGTTTGCTTATTTCCTTATACAGCTGACTGAGTGCGGTCTTAGTGCCCGCATCTGATTGTGGTGGTAAATAAACAGCCACAAAAAGTATAGCTGAGAACTCTCTAGGCAAGTAGTGTGGCCTGCAATTTATCACAATATACTCTACTTCAGGCGAGCAAAATCTAGAGACTTCCTTAGATTTCGTGCACCAGCTGTTGTTTACAAATATGCACAGACCGCCCCCCCCCCCTCGTCTTACTGTAGTGTGCTGTTCTATCTTGCCAGTGCAGCATGTATCCCGCTAGCTGAATATCCATGTTGTCATTCAGCCACGATTCCGTGAAACATAGGATATTACAGTTTTTGATGTCCCGTTGGTAGGATATTCGTAATCGTACCTCGTCTAGTTTATTGTCCAATGATAACATGTTGGCGAGTAATATTGACGGTAACGGCAGCTTTCCTACTCGCCTTCTGCGGATCCGGACGAGGCATCCGGCTCTACTTCCTCTGCGTCGCTTCCTTATGCGAATAATTGGGATGTCTGCCCTGCGGGGTGTTTGGAGAATATCGTGTGAGTCCTGCTTGTTGATGTTGTTGTTTGAAAAATCTTTGTCTAATCCGAGGTGAGTGATCGCTGTCCTGATATCCAGAAGCTTTTTTCTGTCGTAAGATATGGTTGCAGAAACATTATGTACAAAATCATTTACAAATATCGCAAAAAAAACACATAATAGCACAATTGGTTAGGAGACCGTAAAACGGCAGCCATCTCCTCCGGCGCCATTTTTCATTCTGTGTCTCAACCAATAGCGGCGGGCATATCTCAAATACTTCAGTTTATGTAAAATAGGTTCTATACTACATTGGAGTTGATGCGTTTTTAGATAATTGACGTTACGAGGATATAAAATGACATACTGTACATTTTATTTAAAAATATTTTTTAAATCATTTATAAAATAGTTTGAAAGAACTTTTTGAGAAGCTTTTAAATTATATCAATCTCAACTGTTTACCTTTTCCAGTGAACAAGACATGCATGTCTCATGGCAGGGTATGCAAAATGGGTAAACTTTGAGCACCTCTTTGTCCTAAATGCTTTAGCATTCAGGCCCAAAAAGTTACTTTCTGACCACTTCTATCTACAGTGGGCAAATATGTATAGAAAATGTAGTACATAACAAAAGGGGTGTTGTCAAAAAGTTATGGAAATCAAATGGAACGACCGTGAGATTCTCATTCTCTGGCCATCATATCCTTTCAAAATGTTGTTTTAAGTTCATCCTCTGACAGAAAGAGATCATTTTAACTGGCATTAAATGTTAGTTTCACAGAGCAGGGTTGGTTTTACTGGAGATTATAATCTGCTGTTGGATTTTAATGAAATATTAGTTATTAAATGGTCCAGTACAAGGCTAAATCTGTGTCCGGGAAACTGCCCCTCTATGTCCCAAAATCTAATTCAATGGCACAGCCACTTTCAGTACACTCTTTAATCTTACTTTAGTCAAGTGCATCCTTGTCTTTGGTCTGTGTCTTCGCATCTGGAGATCACTCTTATAAGCACTGTGCAAAGAATGAGACATTTATTTACAATCCCTATCTGAGAAGACAGGGCTATGGTTAACATTGTTTCCATCTAGGGGCCTTAGTAAAAATAAACATGATGTTCTTCAGTTAGAAATCTGTCTGTCTGGATTTCCTGGAAGAGAAAATGGAGTGTTCAGAACCCTATTATTCCTCAGATTGCGTGAAGCTTTCAGCTTTCCCTAGTTACACAGCGTTTCTAACAAAGCCTGTCTGCCACTGAGAGTTGAACAGCTTCAACAACAGGTTCACTGTGTGGTAAAGCAGCAGCAAGCTAGCACCAAGCCTTATTCCCCACCACCATGGTAACTGACTGGAGACTATGTCAGACAATTTTCAGAAATTACATTGTTCAAAGTGTTGTGCAGTCTTTAAAAGCATACACTTGAGCTGTGTTCTGTTGACAGATGATAAGAGGGTATTACTGTTGAAATACTGTCTTTAAATGTGTACAAGTTAGATGCATTTAAAGTCAAGCACTTTATTTTGTTGTGGGCAAAAGTATGTGTATTACAGACCAGTGAGATTACATTTATTGATACGTTTCGCAGGAATCTATGAATATTGCACCTAATTCTTGAATATGAAATCTGATGCAATTATTGTGAACTTGCGGTCAGCTTAGGTTGATCTCAAATAGCCTTGGAAGTTGTATGCGTATTTCTCACCAGCATAAAAAATATGAGTTCTCTGTGGTTCAGTTGTTTCAAATTCAGATATTTTATGCATTTGAGATGGATGACTTTGGGCGTGATACATAAAAAAAATCAATAGTCAGCTAACTTTTTTTTCTCCATTTGATCATTTTGGAGGGTGGGGGGGGTATCTCCTTAGCAGAGATGGCCCTCTATCCCTCATTCCTGAATATTTTTGTGTCCGTTCACTCCTGTGCTGTGATGGAGGAGTCGGTCGGGCCTGTGAAGAGGCTGCTTTGAAAGTTAAACCAGGGAAGAACAAGGCTTCTTTTCTCACCTGCAGAAGATCCAGCACTGCGTTCCCATTAGAGTTCCTTCCCTCTTTGTCTATTACAGAAAGCACATTCATGGGTCAGAGCCAGTTCTTTTGATGGAGTGCAGGTCCCAG